>NC_142482.1:53315101-53619566 GCF_049115385.1 Moschus berezovskii | reverse complement strand
TTGGCATCTATGACGGTTGGCACATTGGCATCTTCCTTCCTGTCCTGAGCCATTTGCCTGTGAGGAATGGACATCTGAAATCACTGAGGAAAGGTCAGAAGTTACCTCGTGGTAACCTCTGATTTATTTTAGAGGTTTCCATTCTGGGTATTACTGTGTGGGTTTTTAATGGAAAAGAATAATCAAGACCAGTCTGCTCAAAGAGCTTATGGAAAATATATGAAATTTAGAGTGCAAAAACCAGATTTAATTGTTAAACCTATTTTTAAAAAGCGAGCAAAGAAAAGCAAGAAAAATGACCCCAATGGCTCATTATGTAACATCCAGATGTTTGGCTTGGAACAGTCCAGATGAGGAGGTGATTTTTTCTTTTCATCTGCTTGCTTTGGCCTCACTGGAGAGGCAGTGAGAGAAATTGTATAAGAAGCTTGCTGGAGTGGACTTGTCCCCACTCTCCACTTGCCCTTCGAGAGACCCATGAGCCTTCAGCTGCGTTTTTAAGCTCCGACACGGCACATTCTTAACGAACACATTCGTTAGACCCAGCGTGGGCTTGAGACGCTTCTGGAAATCATCTCATGATGACTCCAGGTGGACCAGGCAGCGAGGGGAAAATATTTTTCCTTCTCATTCAGGTGTTGTGGGCTCAAGGAGACCTGAGGTTGTTTGATCTTAAACGTGTGGCTCTAACAAAATATTTAAATGTGCCCGTGGGCTTGGAAAAAATGATGGCTGCCCTTCAGCATGAGAGAGATGTCCATGTTTCCGCTGGCTTTGTTTGTCAGCATGGATGTTTGCTCTTGCCAGAAATGCCAGCGAAGGGCAACAAGCACCGTTCTGCTAGAATGAGAAAAGTAGGACCTGATTAGCAGACAGGTTTGTTGAAAAAGCATTTCTGCTGCACACTAATCTCTACATATCCTGTCGGGAAATCCTCTCAATCCCATACCTGATAAATAAATCTGGCAAGTGAGTAAACACTCTGGAAGTCTCTTACTGATAGATAATTCCACCTGTGATGTGGGTTCCACCGGCCTCTGAGCTGGGGCAGCGTTGTGTACCTTTCAGGCTGACCTGGAACAAAGCTTGTCCAGGAAAAGATGTCTGTGTGTCCTCCCTGCCCAGCACTGAGCCCTTGGCTTCAGCCTTTCACAGGAATGAAGCGGGTATTTGGGGCTCATGTTGACGTCCTGGATTATGGATGTTATTATCTGGTGCTTTTGTTGAACTTGAGTACTCCGCCAGGCGTCGTGTAATTCTGCAGATCAGAAATACCATGCTCTGTGTTCTCCTGGTTTTCCACTCAGGGCCAGGGTAGGGGGTCCTGAAATTGTTATAAAACTCCTTTTCAAAAGTTAACATTCAGTCTGCACAAACACTCTCCCTTTTTGAAAGCCCACACGGTCTCCCCACCCTCCTGCAGGGGTCTTGGAATGCCGTTCCACAGCAGTGGTCCATGATGACGTGATGTGATTTTCCTGAAGGTTCTTGAGGGCACAGGCCATGTCTTTTCATCAGTGAAGATCGGTGCCTGGTATGCTCATTATTAATTAGTTGTTAGTAATTAATTAATGCTGAATGAATGAACAGCAGTCCTTGGTTAAGTTTGAGGGCGCGTGTGTGTGAGACATTGCCAGAGAATGACACTCAGGTCTTATTAAGTTAGTGGGTGTGTGCTTAGTCACTCAGTTGTGTCCGACTCTTTGCTACCCCATGGACTGCAGCATGCCAGGTGCCCCTGTCCTCTGCTGTCTCCTGGAGTTTGCTCAAATTCATCTCCAGTGAGTCGGTGATGCTATCTAACCATCTCATCCTCTGCTGTCCCCTTCTCCTCCTGCCCTCAATCTTTCCCAGCATCAGGGTCTTTTCCAGTGAGTCAGCTCTTTGCATCAGGTGGTCAAAATATTGGAGTTTTCAGTGAAATTCAGGGTTGATATCCTTTAGGATTAGCTGGTTTGAGCTCTTTGCATCCAATTCAGTTCAGTTCAGTCTCTCAGTTGTGTCCGACTCTTTCTGACCCCATGGACAGCAGTACACCAGGCTTCCCTGTCTATCACTAACTCTGGGAGTTCACTCAAACTCCCGTCCATCGAGTTGGTGATACCATCCAACCATCTCATCTTCTGTTGTCCCCCTTTCCTCCTGCCTTCAATCTTTCCCAGCATCAGGGTCTTTTCAAATGAATCAGCTCTTCCCATCAGGTGGCCAAAGTATTGGAGTTTGAGCTTCAACATCAGTCCTTCCAATGAATATTCAGGACTGATTTCCTTTAGAATGGACTGGTTGGATCTCCTTGCAGTCCAAGGGACTCTCAAGAGTCTTCTCCAACACTACAGTTCAAAAGCATCAATTCTTTGGTGCTCAGCTTTCTTTATAGTCCAACTCTCACATCCATACATGACTACTGGAAAAACCATAGCCTCAACTAGACGGACCTTTGTTGGAAAAGTAATGTCTCTGCTTTTTAATATGCTGTCTAGGTTGATCATAACTTTTCTTCCACGGAGTAAACGTCTTTTAATTTCATGGCTGCAGTCACCATCTGCAGTGATTTTGGAGCCCCCCCCAAAATAAAGTCTGACACTGTTTCCCTATCTATTTCCGATGAAGTGATGGGACCAGATGCCATGATCTTAGTTTTCTGAATGTTGAGCTTTAAGCCAACCTTTTCACTCTCCTCTTTCACTTTCATCAAGAGGCTCTTTAGTTCTTCACTTTCTGCCATAAGGGTGGTGTCATCTGCATATCTGAGGTTATTGATATTTCTCCCGGCAATCTTGATTCCATCTTGTGCTTCCTCCAGCTCAGCGTTTCTCATGATGTACCCTTCATATAAGTTAAATAAGCAGGGTGACAGTATACAGCCTTGACGTACTCCTTTTCCTATCTGGAACCAGTCTGTTGTTCCATGTCCAGTTCTAACTGTTGCTTCCTGACCTTCATACAGGTTTCTCAAGAGGCAGATCAGGTGGTCTGGTACTCCCATCTCTTTCAGAATTTTCCACAGTTTATTGTCATCCACATAGTCAAAGGCTTTAGCATAGTCAGTAAAGCAGAAATAGATGTTTTTCTGGAACTCTCTTGCTTTTTCAGTGATCCAGCAAATGTTAGCAATTTGATCTGTGGTTCCTCTGCCTTTTCTAAAACCAGCTTGAACATCTGGAAGTTCATGGTTCACATATTGTTGAAGCCTGGCTTGGAGAATTTTGAGCATTACTTTACTAGTATGTGAGATGGGTGCAATTGTGTGGTAGTTTGAGCATTCTTTGGCATTGCCTTTCTTTGGGCCATCCAAGGGACTCTCAAAAATCTTCTCCAGCACCACAATTTTAAAGCCTCAATTCTTCTGCACTCAGCCATCTTTATGGACCAACCATCACATCTGTACATGACTGCTGGAAAAACCATAGCTTTGTTGGCAAAGTGATGTCTCTGCTTTTTAATGCGCTCTCTAGGTTTGTCATAGCTTTCCTTCCAAAGAACAAGAGTCTTTCAGTTTCATGGCTGCAGTCACCATCTACAATGATTTTGGTGCCCACGAAAAAAAATCTGTCCATGGAGAAACTCATGGACAGTATTCAGTTCATTAGACAGTCTAAATCCAGCCAGTACCACAGAAGAAGAGAAGCAGCCTTCAGTTCTTGGAGGGAGGTGCATCGAAGACTTTCTAAACATATTTTAAATCCATCGCAGAGCTGTTGCTTTAATTCAACAGGTATATTTTGAGCACTAGCTGGCTTTTCCACGTGTGCATGTGAAATATATAAATCCTGCTTTCTCTGCACCCTGGAGGAAGTCCTCATCGAGTTGCCCAGTGTGAGAAACAGGTTGTCTGAAAAGCAGGACCTGGGGTTCTGAATGCTTGACCTCATACCTTCACTTTGAAACCACTTTTGTTTTCTCTGTCTGAAGCATGGTGAGGCTTCTCACTGACATCCATTTGTAACCTCTTAAACAAGAATACGGAGAAGGCAATGGCAAGCCACTCCAGTAGTCTTGCCTAGAAAATCCCATGGATGGAGGAGCCTGGTAGGCTGCAGTCTGTAGGGTTGCTAAGGGTCGGACACGACTGAGCGACTTCACTTTCACTTTTCACTTTCCACTTTCACACATTGGAGAAGGAAATGGCAACCCACTCCAGTGTTCTTGCCTGGAGAATCCCAGGGACGGGGGAGCCAGGTAGGCTTCCGTCTATGGGGTCACACAGAGTCAGACACGACTGAAGTGACTTAGCAGCAGCAGCAGCAGCAAACAAGAATAACAGTCGCACTCACTATGAGCCATGCCAAGAGCTCCACAAATACCGTCCCAATAGATTCTCACAATCACCCTGTGAGCTTGGTGTTCTCATCATCATGGCTGTTTGGCTGATGGGGACGCAAAGGGCTGACATGGTTTGCCTGAAGTCACCTAGTCAGTAAATGGTGACTCTGGGATTTGAATCCAGGCAGTCTGGCTCCCGAGTCTGGACACTTTCTTTCCTACTCTGTTAGAGGGTCATCTCTTTCCACGCGGTGGGCTTCTCTCTCCACCCAAGACCCCTAAAGTTAAGTTTGTATGTATACTGTAGGGCTTCTACTTTATATGAGACCATATCAAAAGCATTCTGCCAAGGAGGAAGGGATTGAGGTCTGGTATTTATCACCACCACAGAGCCCCATTGAGACCTCCCCACCAGCATACCAGGTGTCTCAGTGATAAAGAATCCATCTGGAGACGCAGATTTGATCCCTGGGTTGGGAAGATACCCTGGAGTAGGAAATGGCAACCTGCTCCAATATTCTTTCCTGGAAAATTCCATGGACAGAGGAGACTGGTGGGCTACAGTCTATGGGGTTGCAAAGAGTCGGACACGGCTGAGCATGCATGCACTGCCATACCTCATTCTTGGTTTGGGAACTCATCCCTTTTTCTTCCCCTTCAGGTCTGGGAGTAATAATAGCTCCTCCACTGCGGTAGGCAGAATAATGACCCTCCCTTCTCCCAGAGATGTCTGTCCTAATGCCTGGAACCTGTGAATATGACAGAAGGGGCTTTGTGGATGTAATTAAGTTAAGGATTTGAAATGGGGAGATTATCCTAGATTATCCAGGTGTGACCCATATACATGGATCCTTATACGTGAGTCAGATTAGATAGAGATTTGAGAAAGCTCTGTTGCTGGCTTGGAAGATGGAGAAAGTGGCCATAAGCAAAGGGAAGGGGGCAGCCTTAAGAGCTGGAAAGGACCGGGAACCAGATTCTCCCCTAGAGATTCCAGGAGTGCAGCCGTTCCCACACCTTGGTTTTAGCCCAGTCAGAGCCACTCTGCCTTCCAGAACTCTGTAATAAACGGTAATAAAATTGTGTTATTTCAAGCTCCCTATCTCTCCCCTCAAATTCCACCCTGAAAATCCACCTTGCTGTTTTTACATAATACAGTAATGGAGGAAGAAACTACAAAACTATGTCTTATTAGAGATTATATAATTATATTAATTGAGCATATGTGCAAGTTCCAGGCTGTGGGATACAAGAAATTCATGGTGAGAACTTAGAACTTCACTGGGAAGAACAGGTACACACGTATGCAGCAAGCAACAAGTCTTTATTTAAGGGCAAATATGAGCAGGGCCTTCCCTGGTGGCTCTGACGGTAGATGCAGGAGACGCAGATTTGATCCCTGGGTCGGGAAGATACCCTGGAATAGGAAAAGGCAACCCGTTCCAGTATTCTTGCCTGGAGAATCCCCATGGACAGAGGAGCCGGGTGGACTGCAGTCCATGGGGTCACAAAGAGTCAGACATGACTGAGCGACTCAGCACAGCATGTGAGCAGGACCGATAGTGAACCCTGGGAAGGTATGCAACCAGGTCGGGTCAAGGATGCTGGTGTAGCTGAGCATGTTCTGGAACTCTGCTGTTATTTTACCATATCTCAAAGACCACACACGTGCATGGGCTAAGTCAATTCAGTTGTGTCAGACTCTTTGTGACCCTGTGAACCTTAGCCCTTCAGGCTCCTCTGTCCATGGAATTCTCTAGGCAAGAATACTGGAGTGAGTTGCCGTGCCCTCCTCCAAGGGATCTTCCTGACCCAGAGCTCGAACCCATGTCTCTTAACGTCTCCTGCATTGGCAGACAGGTTCTTTACCACTAGCGCCACCTGGGAAGCCCAAAAGAGCATATAGGAAGCAAGAAAATAATCTTGCTGATCCATGGACTCAGACACACAGCTTTCTAGAAGGTGTCAAACAGTTCTCTGCTTTCCCCATTGGAAGTGGAAGTGAAGTGAAAGTCACTCAGTCGTGTCTGACTCTTTGTGACCCCATGGACTATATGGTCCATGGAATTCTCTAGGCCAGAAAACTGGAGTGGGTAGCCTTTCCCTTTTCCAGGGAATCTTGCCAACCAAGGGATGGAACCCAGGTCTTCTGCATTGTGGGCGGATTCTTTACCAGCTGAGCCACCAGGGAAGCCCAAGAATACTGGAGTGGGTAGCCTATCCCTTCTCCAGCAGATCTTCCTGACCCAGGAATCGAACCAGGGTCTCCTGCATTGCAGGCGGATTCTTTACCAACTGAGCTCTCAGGGAAGCCTTTCCCCATTGGTAGCCCTTTAACTGACTTAGAGCAGCCTCAGTTGAGTCCCCACTTTCTCTGCTCTCCTCATCTTTCTGTGTTGTGCTCCCACTCTCTTCTCAGGATCTTTGTCATCCTGCCAGGCCCTGGAATGGTCCAGAGGTGGAGAGGCTCCAAGCTCTATCTGGACAGATGGTGGGGATTCTTACACTCCTTGGTCCCTCATCGAGCATCCTTGCATTCAACGCAGGTTTGCCAGTCTTTAAGACAAGCGTCCAGAAGATGACCGAGCGCCCTTTCATCCTAATTACGGTTCATCTCCCACAGCCCAGCTCTCACCCACCTGAGTGAGTAGGATGAGGACAATCAAGCAGGTTCCAGGGTCTGATGGACTCTGGAGAAGGGCTGGGATGTGAGGGTGGGGATGGGTGTTAAGAGCATTCCAGGCTGGGAGAAAGCATTTCCAGAGGCCAGGAGGGAGGAACAGGCAGCCCTATGCTAGAGAACAAACAGCAAAGAGGCGGACTCACTTGGGGTGGAGGAAAAGGAAAGAAACTGCCTGGGGCAAGAGGGATGAAGTTTTGGTGCTGGGAAAACTGTGGTGATGAATGTATGTTTGGGGAACCCTTCAAGGGAATGACTGGATTCCTCCATTTTCAGCCCAGTTTTGGACATCATTTACTTGTGCCTGTGATATTGAGGTTGTTTAGTCACTTGGTTGTGTCTGACTCTTTTGCATCCCCATGGACTGTAGCCCACCAGTCTCCCCTTTCCATGGATTTCCTGGGAAAGAATACTAGAGTGGGTTGCCATTTCCTTCTCCAGGTGATCGAACCTACATCTCCTGCACTGGCGGGCGGGTTCTTCACCACTGAGCCACCAGGGAAGCTGAAGCTCCTGATTTGAAGAACTGACTCACTGAAAAAGAGCCTGAAGCTGGGAAAGATTGAAGGCAAAAGGAGAAGGGGACGACAGAGGGTGAGATGGTTGGATGGCATCACTAACTCAGTGGGCATGAATCTGAGCAAACTCTGGGAGATGGTGAAGGACAGGGAAGCCTGACGTGCTGCAGTCCATGGAGTCACAAAGAGTTGGACGCAACTTAGCAACTGAACAACAACAAGAAGCCGTGAGGGGTGGCTGCTGGAGGGAACATTCCCTCTGCTCCCACTCCTCTTCCTGCAGAGCTCAGCACTGACCTGGACGCTGTGCTACAGAAACCCCAAGAGTGATTGGCTGGGCCTTGGAAATAATTAATATGCTTACTAGTCAGAGTCACGTCCCCTTACCCAGGTATGTCCCAGGGTGGGCGGCCCGGCTATTTGTCACATTTTCCGGGAGGTTGCCTGGAGCCTCCGCCTGCTGGGAAGCTCGCGGCTGACGGTGCAGGTGTCTGACCGCGTTAGCATTGATCCCCGGCCCGGCTGTCGCATTGCACTCCGCGCAAGCAACGCATTTCTGTTTCTCTAGTGTATTAGAGCTGAGTTCTGTGCTCCCTGCTGTATGCATATCACATATAAATGACTTCAAGCCTCGTCTTTGTGTGTGTAGAGACTGCCTTTTTCCAGGCGAGTATTTCATGAGGTCTCTTCCGACGTGCTGTTTCCGTGCTGTTGCGCTCCGATATCACGGCATTTCTGCGGTTCCCGGCACTGAGGGGGAGATGTTGTCTTGGTGGCGATATCTCACCCAGAATTTCTATCACTTTTGTAAGTGGGAAGGGGGGGTAATCACACCTACTATAAATATTCTAGGTCCTTACTAAAATATTTTTTCATTGAGAGTGGTATTTGATATACGAAGTTTCCTTCTTGGATTCCTGCCAGTGAGTTTTAGGGGATTACCCAAAGGATTTTGTTATGAGCTGAGCCACTTACAGACTGCTCCTACGGATAGGGGTTCAAGTGATGGAATGTGGCTGCGGGGGAACCCAGAAATGAGCCAAGAACTTTGTGAAATTGTCCCGGTCGGTATTGCAATGAGAGGGGAGAGCCTGCTAGGTACGATTGGCTTTATTAGGAAAAGCGGTTTACTGCTTAAATGGTGAATTTTCAGCTGTTTCGCTTTCTGTTCTGCCACATGGTTTCCATAGCGAGGCGACGCCAGTTTCCATCTACGAGCTTGGGTCCTGGGGTCAGATGGCTGGGATTTGAAACCCAAGCACCAGGTTATTTAAATCTCAAAGCCTTCGCTTATCTGGAAATGATAATAATAATAACAGCAACAGCAGCAATCTCGTATCTAACTCAGAGGACTATTTTAAAAATTAAATGATAATGATTCATGTGACACATGTAGTGTCTGGCTTATAGCATAACAAGGAGGTCAGAATGCCATTATCTTCTGTTGTCAGTAACAGTATTATTTTTATATTGTTTATATTGTTTTAATGAACTGGAAGGTTCAGAGTACATAAAAGAGAGATAATGCTGATGATGGGAAAATTTTAGAAAAAAAATACAAGGCATCCTGAGTTTTGGATAATAATCAGGAGTGAAGTATTTACACAGACCCTTACAGGCATCATCACTGTGCTTCTGTCTGTAGAGATTTGCTGCCAGCTCACAGAAGAAGCCCTTCCACATTCTTTGGGCTCGCACACATGTGGGAGTGTGTGTGTGTGTGCATGTTGTGTCTATACATATGTATGTTGCTTCATGGAATACTCCCTTGCAAAATGTAGAGAGAAGCGTTATGGGCTGTGAAGGAGACCGTCACAGAAAAAAGAGATTCCTCATGTGTCTTTTCAAATGGCCCACTGCCCACTGAAGCACCTTTTTCTTCCCTCTAAAGCCAAGTAAAGGCATTGGGGCCTACCGTCTTTCAACAGCACTCTTTCTTCTTCTTCTGTTTGGATTTCTCTAAGCACGCTTCCCCAGGTGTCCAGAAAATTAAATGAAAGAAATAAAATAATTCATCTTTTTTCCCCCTTGGAGTGAGGACCTGCAGAAATAAAGGAAACCAAGATCCTTACAATAGGATCCATGTAGGTTTCAGGGAACAAAAGAGTGACAGCAGTCACATGGATGACTGAAAAGAGCCACACCTCAGGGTAGACTCGTTACGCAAGAGAGATGAGGCTGGTGGCAACTCCAGCCACTTAAAGAAGGAGTCCATCGTCTTACAAAGGAAGATGCGTGTGTGCTCAGTCGTGTCCGAGTCTCTTCGACCCCATGGACTGTAGCCAGCCTGCCGTGCTCCTCTGCCCATGGGATTTTCAGGCACGAATACTGGAGTGGGTTGCCATTTCCTATTCGAGGGGATTTTCCTGACCCAGGGATTGAAACTTAGATCTCTTGCATCTTCTTCACTGGCAGGTGGATCCTTTACCACTGAGCCACCTGGGAAGCTCCTGCAAAGGAAGATACTCACTGCCATAAAAAGATTTGCCTTCTGGTTAGGGGTCTCTCACTTAGGTGATATAGACAGTATTAGCCAGCAGCGTGGGGGAAGTTGAATTGGGAAGGGACAGTAAAGAAACAAAGAGGAAAGAAATTGGGAAACGAAGAGGTGTATTCCTGATGTTAATTGGAGCTAGCGCCTCTGACTCAGGAGGTGGTTTGCAGGGGCCCTGCTCAGGCCTCTTCGGAGTGGGCGTGGCGGCGAGCTGCAGGCAGGGTTTTGAGAAAGCCTGAGCAGTGGTGGAGAGGGCTTCCCCTGACCCTGTTCTCTGCTTTGCTGTCAGTCCTGAGAGGTGATAAGCACGCGGGCCGCTGGGCACGTAATGCTTAGAAACACCCTTCCTCAGGGGAGCCCCAGCTATTCAGGCGGGGTCTCTTATGCGTTGGAAAATCAAAACAAGTGAAAAATCAGGAATGTTCTAGGAAGAAGAAACAGCGATGGCATAGTCTGTGATCCAGGGAAGATTTTTATGCGTTTGGGGAACTGAAAGGCCAGTAGGGAGGGAGAAGAGAGAGCGAACGAGAGCAGCGCCGGTCGTGGGGGGAGAGCTGGGCTGCGGGCCGGTGGATGCAGGTTGTGGGAGTGCGCTTAGATTTTTATTGTCGGTGCGTAGGTAACCCGGGGCCTTTAAGCTGGGGAATTGCAAAGGATATGATATGTATTCACTCAGCCTTTAGGAAGATCACTAAGAAACTTCAGGGCACTCTCTGAAATGATACGCTATTAGCCCAGGATCTGCGGGGCAGGCTGGGGTACAAGAGACCCGTCCATCCACTTGTAGTATCCCGTCCACTGGCTGCACAGCATCCCAGATGTCTTTCTTCAGCACCTTCTGGTGTCTACAGGTCTTTATTCAAAACTGAGCTTCTCGCTGTTTTCAAGAGGAGGAGACAATAGTCTATATTCCTGGTCTCCCAGTTAACATATTGAAGAGGAAGGTCACAAAATGAAATTTTACCTTGGAGATTTTTTCTGGATTACAAAGCTCTTCTAAATGTAACTAAACTGGAGAGAATGGAGTGATCTCTTTAAGAAATCTTCAAAATGCCAATAAAGTTTTCTCCAGGTCGTTTTTCCCCAAATCAAGCTGTAACAATTTGTAGGACTCCCCTGGTGGCTCAGCAGTGAAGAATCCACCTGCAATGCAGGAGATGTGGGTTCGATCCCTGGGTTGGGAAGACCCACTGCAGAAGGAAACGGCAACCCACTCCAGTATTCTTGCTTGGGAAATCCCCTGGACAGAGGCGCCTGGAGGGTTACAGTCCATGGGTTTGTAAGAGTCAGACACGACTTAGCAACTAAACCACGACCGCCAATGATGTTTAAGAAAACGATAGACTCTACTCTAAGGCTTCATCTATTTGAAGTGGGTAAAATGCAGGTATATATACAGGTATATATCAGTCAGCTGAAGTTTAGTTAATGCTGCAGGAACAAAAAACCCCAACTCTGTGTCACAAGACAAGGTCCTTTCCGCCCTAAGTTACAGTTTGCAGGCCACCTGGACTCCGTCCTGTGTTGTTTTTATCCCAGAACCTCGGCTGAAGGAACAGCATCGCCTGGAGCACAGCAGCTTCACCGTGGAGGGAAGAGCGATGACAAAACAACCCATCAGCTTTGAAGGCTCCTGGCCGAGATGGCAAGGCTGTGCCGTCTCTCACATTTCATTGGCCGAAGGGAATCAAATGGTCAAGCCCAATGTTCACAGGAACGAACGAATAATTGTTCTGTAGGAGCTGGTCTGCAGAGAAGGGCAGTGAATATTATGAACACATAATACAGTGTGTAACAATGCAATATTTTGCTCTCTCCATTTCTTTGAACCAAATTTCAAGGGGAAAATTCAGTGACAGTCTTTTATTAATAGAACTGAAAACTTTCAGATACTGCAATTCAGAATGTGATCCAGTCCCTGAAAATTAGCATCACACGCATTCCTTTTGAAGGATAACTTGTGAAAGTCTGACACGTGCAGTTTGGACGTGATTAGCCCAATTTTACTAGAAGAAAAGAGCATTTAATAAAGCAGAGTTCTCGGTTTCTAATCTCATCTTGTACCAATTCCTCAAACATTTGAGACCAACTGCTAGGAGCACTTTTATACAGAGAAAAGAAAAAAGGAATCTTGTATTTCTTTCTTCAAGTTAGGATGAATGGGGTGAAAAGACTGTATTGTTCACATAATTTTGGTCAGTGTTATGTCCACTTAAGAAAATCTGTATTGTGGGGTTAGCCATGGAGTAGGAAACTTCATATTCACCAAGGAGGAAAAAAAATCCCAGCTTAGGTAAGTCAAGGAGAAAAGTGAAAGTGAAAGTAGCTTGGTTGTGTCTGACTCTTTGAGACGCTATGGACTGTAGCCCTCCAGGCTCCTCTGTCACGGAGTTCTCCAGGCAAGAATACTGGAGTGGGTTGCCATTTCCTTCTCTAGGGGATCTTCCTGACCCAGGGATCGAACCCGGGTCTCCTGCATTGCAGGGGGATTCTTTGCCGTCTGAGCCACCAGGGCTGTAAGGAGAGTATAAGCCAAACATCAAATATGTCAGTTCTAGTAGAGGATTCACCTGTTCTTGCCTGGACTATTGCAGGGGCCCCAACTGACCTCTTTGTTTCTGCCCTGGCCACACTGACATCTGTTTATTCTCCACACAGCTGTCAGAGTGGGTCTTCTGGAACTTAGAGTATATCATGTTCTGCTCAGAATCTGTGCAGAACCTTCGAAGGAGACTTCCAGCTCGCTCTGAACCATATCCCGAGTTCTCTCCATGGTTGGTGGGACCCTGAGTGATATGCCTTCTGGACAATCTTTCTGATCTCATCTCCCAGCACTCACCCCTCCCCCACTCTGCTGCAGCCACACTGACCTCCTCCACCTTCCTCTCACCTGCCAAACCTCTGCTGTCTCAGAACCTTTGCACTGACTGTTCTATTAGTTGGGACACTCTTGACTTCAAAAACCCACATTCCCAATACATTTGCTTTATCAGGAGGCCTTCCCTGACCATGCTAGCTAATATAGCACCCAGACCGTCTCTGCCTACTTCTGCTTTATTTTTCCTCGTTCGCGTGTGTCACTTCCTGACGTCGTATCCACGGTCATTCTCCACCTCCTTTTACTAGATTAGAATCTCCAAGAGATTAGGGTCTTCATTTCACTCACTGTTTTATCCCTGATGTTAAGAACAGTGACTGGCACATAGTAGGTGCATAATAAAATTTGTTGGATGAATGAAATAAACTATTGTTATTATTCCTGATTTCATGAGATTCATGTAAATACTAACATGCTGTTAATACAGAGAATAGTATTAACAGAAATGTGTTTCTGTACATCAGTTCATTCCATAAAACTCTGATGAAAAACCCTACACATTAAACGTTTCACAACAGAATTGGTCTCTTTCAAAACATCCCATAATTTTCTCTGCTTTTGTTAATTTTCTTTCATTTTTTGGCTGCATGGTGTGACATGTGGGATCTTAGTTCCCTGACCAGGGATCAGACCTGTACCCACGGTGTTGGAAGCACAGACCACAGTGGTCTAACCATTGGACAACCAGGGAAGTCCCTAGAAATTCTCGGTGTTTACAGTACCGTGAAGCATAGTAGGTGATCACAGAACCCTGAATAACAGGCTAGATGAAAAAATCATCAGATATGTTCGCACATGAAGGATGAACTGTCCTTTGTAAGCTGGACATAGTGTATTACGGTTATAGCAGCAATGTTGAGAGTGAAAAGAATAGCAAATATAGAGGTGATGGGAAAACAGAAGTAAGCATGGAGCCTAATCAAGCTGATGAGACAACTATCACGATGACTAAATGGAAGTAATAAACCGCCAGGCTCAGAGCCGTCTGGTTACGAGTCAGCCCACACACTGGTGATCAGGACTTCCATAATCTTGGAAAATTGCATTCCGAATTCTCCTGTTCTCCTGTTTCCACGAAGACAGCTGCAACCAAAATGATGACACACGGTGAGTCCTTACTGTGTACTCACTGAAGAAGGCATAATGGCAAGAGTGAGCTGGATTTCCTTTGGAGGTTGGATGGACCCTCCACAGTGATGATGAGTGATTAAGACACTTTGATGGTTGAGAGTGAGGATGACTGATTATGACCCCAGAGCTTGAAGCTTATTGAAATACCACCCCCAAAAGGAAATCCTCACCCAGCGAGATGAGTGTTGTTGTTATTTTTGTTCAGTTGCTAAGTCGTGTCTGACTCTTTGCAACGCCATAGACTGTAGCATGCCAGGCTCCTGTGTCCTTCGCTGTCACCTGGAGTTTTTTGCTCAGATTCATGTCCATTGAGTCTGTGATACTGTCTAACCATGTCATCCTCTGTCGTTCCCTTTTCTTCCTGCCTTCAATCTTTCCCAGCATCAGGGTCTTTTCCAATGAGTTGGCTCTTCTCATCAGGTGGCCAAAGTATTGGAGCTTCAGCATCAACTCTTCCAATGAATATTCAGGGTTGATTTCCTTTAGGATTGACTGGTTTTATCTCCTTGTTGTTCAGGGGACTGTCAAGAGTCTTCTCCAACACCACAGTTGGAAAGCATCAATTCTTTGGCTCTCAGCCTTCTTTATGGTCCAACTCTCACATCCATACATGAATACTGGAAAAACTATAGCTTTGACTATAGCACCTTTGTCGGCAAAGTGATGTCTCTTCTTTTTAATACACTGTCTAGTTTGTCATAGCTTTCCTTCCCAGGAACACAGGTTCTTTCATTTTATGGCTATGTTACCATTTGCAGTGATTTTGGATCCCAAGAAAATAAAATCTGTCACTGCTTCCATAATTCAGCCTCGAAGAAGGTATCTTGGGTCCAGCAGGCATTTGTGGCCTTCTTTCCTAAGTTAGAGCGCAGGCTTTATCTTAGCTGGAGATAGTTGCCCAAGCCTGTATCATACCCATGCTTCTCCCCCAGCTGTGAGCTGACAAACACATGTCTACGCAGGCCAGCCAGGCTGCCAGGTTGGGTAGCTCAGGGCTGCTGGACCCTGGCCATAGGGGGCAAGTCAGTCACTGCCCTCATCCTTCTCAGAAAGCGTGGGAGCAAGGTGCTTGTTGTAAACGAGAAAGGGAATTCACGCCTGTAGAATTTGTAATCTAACTCCAGGCACATAGCAGATGCCCCATAGGCGTCATATTCTACTGTTGCCTAGAAACAAACTTTCTCGCTTAGAGTCAGCATCCTTGTTTTAGAGGCAAAGGAGTCACCTCTCAGACAAGCTCAGTAGCTGCTGCCCCACCACCCAGGATCTGGGCAGGAAACTCACGACCCTCTCAAAAAGCTTAACCAGAAGAGGATTTCAGGAGGGCTGCTATTTACTGAGGTGCGGGCAGGGGGCTAGAGACGGCACCTCTGGGGCTGAGTGGGAAGCCATGACCAGCCCCAAGCCTGCCGGGGGCCAGGTGTTATCAGAGGCTGTGAGTGTGGGGGGGAAGGCAGTGGATGGGAGCTGGTCCTGTCCAGGGATGCAGCGTGGCCGCGTCAAGCCATCCTCAGTGTCGAAGCAGGGAGGAGCGAATGCTTCTGCTGCCCTGCATTCCCGTCGTCCTATCACCGGCCTTCGCCCCCCTCCCTCCCTTCGGCTCTCTGGTGGTCCTTTCTCCATCCCTCCTCCCCCGCTCCTCCTCTCTCTCCCCGCCTCTGCTTCTCTCTCCCCTTCTCTTTCCCTCCATCCTACTTTCCCTTCTCTGCCAGAACCCACCAGGCCTTGAGACATCACCGAATAAGACCCGACTCCCTTTGCAAGGTATTTACTGCAGCATCAGGCTTGTTCCATTAAGGACACTCTGTGTTTTCAAGCCCCAAGCGCAATTTACTTCAGAATTTTATTTTTCAAAAGGGGCTCCCATCTGCGAGCGCCTTGGAGATCCCCCAGGCAGGAAGGCAGCTCCCGAGTTTGCAGCTCCCTCTCCGAGGGCCACGTGTGTCTGCAGCTGCCCCCACTCAGCTGCCCGAGCCCCAAGCCTTTGCTGCTGCTGTTCTTTCATTTAGTTTTAAATATGTTTTCCACCGTGCCTCCGACCCAACAGGACCTGTTTCTTTCTGCTCTCTCATTTTGGAGATCTCCGACACCCATGAGTTTTCTTGGGGAAAGTGGGGTGTTTGGGACCAAGCCTAGTGACCAGGTGCCCCCTGTCTGGGCCGGGAAAGACCTCCCCAGGTGGGAGATGGGGAAGGCTCAGGCTTCACTGCTATGGACCAGGGCAAAGCACTGGTGCCTTTCTCTGCAGCCCTGTTTATAAAACGGAGATAATGACCCCTTTTCCTTTTAACCGGAGTGCGGGGAGGCTTTGGTGCTTTTCGAAAGGACTTGGAGCCCCCCATTTGGCGAGTGGAGAGTGCTGGGTGCGCCGTGGTTCTCAGCATTCACAGAGAAGCACCTTCACTTCAGTTCGCTCTGCACCCTCACCATCTCCCGGTGTTATTTACTAAAGTACTCTCCAAGAAGAATTTCTCCGAGGCTCCCATGTTGACATCGTTCCTACTAGTGTTTCAAGAGCCAGGGTTGCTAGCTGTTTGTTCCTTTGGATGAAAGCCTGCAATCGCTCTATTAAGCACTTTCATTTCAGTGGGAAGAAAGAAGAGAGTGTAGGGAGTGGGGAAAGGGAGCAGGAATCCAATAACTGCTCCCACAAGTAGACAGTAGGCCTTTGCTTCTCAGGGTTCCCCCTGCTGTCTTGTAACCCTGGACTTCAGCCCTCGTGTGCTTTGAGGAATTAGATCTGGAGCAGGTATACCTGCTGCAGTGGGGACTGGGCTCTTCCATGGGATGGGTTGGTGTGAGAAGCCTTCCAGTGCTGGGGAGGCATGATGGTGCATCGGCCGGGGTGGATTCCAGTTGCAGCAACTCAGTCTCCTGCCTGTGTCTCTACCTCTGTCCTCTTTTGAGCAAAAGCGTCTGGCCCTAGGACTTTCCTTCTGTAATCCTCTGACCCTGTTTCCCCACATCAATTACCTTGTTGCCGGAGAAGCCAGCAAAGGAAGGAAACTCGAGGACCACGAACACATCTTATATGCTCTATAGGGAGGAGGGACCCGTGTCTGCATTGCAGGGGAGCCTAGACTTCTGGGCATGTCAGACAAAGCAACAGCACCTTCTTGTGGCATCTCTGGGGCATCCTTGGCAGGCAGCCTGGGGAGGTGGAGCGGGTACCACCCACAGATTCAAGAATTAGAACTCATAGGTTCTTTCATCGGGGCCTCATCTTGAGCAGCCTTGTGACTTCGGACAAGTCCCTAAACATCTCTAGCCTCAAACACCAATATGTCACAGGATTTTTGTAAGCATTCATTCATTGATTTAGCAAGTATATATTGCGTGCCTGTGTGCCAGGCACTGTGCAAATGTTAGGGCTGTCAGTCTTTGCTTCCAATATGTTTCTGGTCTACAGGAGAAAGTGAAAGAGAGTCAGTCGTGTCCAACTCTTTGTGACCCCATGGACCGTAGCCCACCAGGCTCCTCTGTCCATTGGATTCTCCAGGCCAGAATTCTGGAGTGGGTAGCCATTCCCTTCTCCAGGGGATCTTCCCAACTCAGGGATCAAACCCAGGTGTCCTGCATTGCAGGCAGATTCTTTACCATCTGAGCCACCAGGGAAGCCCAAGAATACTGCAGTGGGTAGCCTATCCCTTGTCCAGTGGATCTTCCTAAGCCAGGAATTGAACCAGGGTCTCCTGCATTTCAGGTGGATTCTTTACCAGCTGAGGTCTACGGGAAAAGTGGATGTGAAACAGATCAAGACAATCGTGTCTGATAAACGAGCACAGTGGGCTACCATAGGGAAGAGAGACGAGTCAGGGGAGAGGCACCCCACCCCGTCTTGGGTGGTGATGGAAGGCTGCCTGGAGGAGGCCACAACCAAAATGAGAACTGATTGGTGGAATAAGTTGGCAGGGAAAGGGGGTGAGGAGGGGGTGCCCCAAGAGGGCATTGCCCATCATTCCGGAATGGCTGCAGTGGAGAGAGAGAGGAAGAGCAGCCAGGTTAAGGGGAACCATGGGCAGTGGGGGTGTTGATGGGTGCCCGCCCCAAGACTTAGGCAGCAACAATGCAGGGATGGTGTTAAGCGGTTCAAGCATCATCTGGGGCAGTAAAGAGCCACTGAAGACCTTTTAAGTGAAGGGATGGCATAATCAGATCTGTGCTATAGGAACGGTGCTTTCGCTGCAGTGTGGAGCTGGAACAGAGAGGGTGTGTGGGATATTTTCCATTTGTCACTCCAAACCTGCCTGCTGCCTCTCTCCATCCTGGTCTGTGTTCCAGCAGGCTGACAGTTTGGGGACTGCAGCAGAGGGCTTCTCTGCCTCCTGATTTGCAGATAAGTCCAGACCACAGAGGGCAGGAGCAGGGGATGGGAGGGAGGCAGAGTTGGAAACTGTGCTGTCTGTTCCCCAGCTCCCTCCCTGCTGTGGTCTCAGATGGGCGGAGGCTCTGCTCCCCTCCTGCAGCCCCTGCTCCCCTCCTGCAGCCCCGATCCTGTCTGGCCACCCTTTCCCCTCTTTGTATTCTCTCCTCTGGGTTATATGTAGTGACAGCTCCCTTCAGGTCCAGGCGCCTAAGGCTCCCCCTGTTGCTAGCCCCAGGGGGCATCACCATCCCTTGTGAGTTTCCATCAACCCTGCCAAGACCCTTTGTAAATACGGATTCTTCAAGGACCCATGGCAGGGTGCCATCCGCTGGGCTCTGGCCCTGGCACAAGGGATTGTGGCTGAAACAGTGCAATGTGAAGCTGTTAACATCTGCCCAGGCCGGAATGAGAGTGGGGAAGGGTCAGGAGGGAGTCAGTGGAGTCCAAGGTTACTTGTGAGATAAAAGCAACAGGACTCAGATGTAGGGATGAGGGTGGGAAGCTGGGATTGTCCTCTAGGTCTTGGCTTTTAACTGGGAGGATGGTGGTGATGTTCACTGAAATGCCAGGAGGGTTGGAGTAGATTGGTTTGGGGTACAAAGAGATACTGAGAGTCCTTGAAATGGAAATTCTCCATAGGCACTTGGTTGTAAAAATCTATGTTTCAGAAGAGGAATCTGGACTGGAGATTCATTAGCATAGACACAGTAGATGCTATAAAAGAAAGTCTAATGACCCAGGCAGAATGCAGAGCGTGGGAAGAGAAGGAAAACCAGGCAGCTGCCCTGAGGAAGAAACACTTGGAAGGCCTGATGCACTGGAGGCTGAGAATCCACCGTCTGGGGCAACAGGAGTGGAGGCAGAAAGCTACAGAGACCGAGCAACCTTCATCAGACATTCTTCCATGTATATGAAAGGTGATGTGATTGACAGCCTCCTCGTCCAGTCAAAGCTCTCCTCTCTGGTTAGAAACCTTTTCCTTTATTGAGGCCCCGTGGTGAGAAAGGGGAGTTCAAGATAGTCTTGTGTGTGAAGTGTGAAAGTCTCTCAGTTGTGTCCGACTCTTTGCGACCCCATGGACTATACAGTCCATGGAATTCTCTAGGCCAGAATACTGGAGTGGGTAGCCTTTCCCTTCTCCAGGGGATCTTCCCAACCCAGGGATTGAACCCAGGTCTCCCACATTGCAGGCACAGCTGAGTCACAAGGAAAGCCCAAGAATACTGGAGTGGGTAGCCTATCCCTTCTCCAGAAGACCTTCCCGACCCAGGAATTGAACCGGAATCTCCTGCATTGCAGCCAGATTCTTTACCAACTGAGGTGTCATGGAAGCCCAAGATATTCTTTCAACTCCATAAACATCGGTTGACTGTTTAGTATATGTGAGTCTCAGAAATTCCTCTAAAACCAAGTGACCCCTGGGAACACCTGATGTGCAGGGCTCCTATCTCCTATTAAAGATGTGGTAGGGACTTCCCTGGCTATCCAGTTGATAAGAATCCGCCTTGCAGTGCAGAGGACGTGGGTTCGATCCCTGGTCAGGGAATTGGGATCACAGATGCCATGGAGCAACTAAGCCTGAGCACCATAGCTACTGAGCCCATGTGTTCCAGAGTCCAAGTGCCACACGAGAGAGCCCCTGAGCTGCAACTGCTGAGGCCAAGCTCCACAACTAGAGTCCGTGCATAGCAGTGGAACATCTATATGACCTAACGAAGATTCCACAGCTAAGTGGAAGTGCCACAGCGAAGAACCAACACAGAGAAAAAAAAAGTTGTGGCAAAATGAACATAATATAAAACTATATAAATATAAAATTTGCCACCTTCATCATGTTTAAGATTCAGTAGTGTTGAGTATCCAGAGTCACTGCAGATGGTGATTGCAGCCATGAAATTAAAAGATACTTATTCCTTGGAAGGAAAGTTATGACCAACCTAGACAGCATATTAAAAAGCAGAGACATTACTTTGCCAACAAAGGTCCATCTAGTCAAGGCTATGGTTTTTCCAGTGGTCGTGTATGGATGTGAGAGTTGGACTATAAAGAAAGCTGATCACCGAAGAATTGATGCTTTTGAACTGTGGTGTTGGAGAAGACTCTTGAGAGTCCCTTGGACTGCAAGGAGATCCAACCAGTCCATTCTAAAGGAGATCAGTCCTGGGTGTTCATTAGAAGGACTGATGTTGAAGCTGAAACTCCAATACTTTGGCCACCTGATGAGAAGAGCTGACTTATTTGAAAAGACCCTGATGCTGGGAAAGGTTGAAGGCAGGAGGAGAAGGGGACGACAGAGGATGAGATGGTTGGATGGCATCACCGACTCAATGGACATGGGTTTGGTTGGACTCCGGGAGTTGGTGATGGACAGGGAGGCCTGGCGTGCCACGGTTCATGGGGTCGCAAAAAGCTGGACACAACTGAGCGACTGAACTGAACTGAATGTTAAGTTTTGGACTTCCTGGTAGCTCAGCTGGTAAAGAATCTGCCTGCAGTGTAGGAGACTCCAGTTCCATTCCTGGGTTGGGAAGATACCCTTGAGAAGGGATAGGCTACCCACTCCAGTATTCTTGGGCTTTCCTGGTGGCTCAATCAGTAAAGAATCTGCTTGCAACACAGGAGACCTGGGTTCGATCCCTGGGCTGGGAAGATCCCCTGGAGGAAGGCATGGCAACCCACTCCAGTATTCTTGCCTGGAGAATCCCCATGGACAGAGGCTCGTGGATGGGCTACTGTCCATATAGTTGCAAAGAGTCAGACATGACTGAGCAACTCAGAACAGCACAGTGTTAAGTATTAATATGTTCACATTGTTGTATAATGGAGAAGGCAATGGCAACCCACTCCAGTACTCTCGCCTGGAAAATCCCATGGACGGAGGAGCCTAATAGGCTGCAGTCCATGGGGTTGCTAAGAGTCGGACACGACTGAGCAACTTCACTTTCACCTTTTACTTTCATGCATTGGAGAAGGAAATAGCAACCCACTCCAGTGTTCTTGCCTGGAGAATCCCAGGGACGGGGGAGCCTGGTGGGCTGCCGTCTATGGGGTTGCACAGAGTTGGATATGACTGAAGTGACTTAGCAGCAGCAGCATTGTTGTATAATCAATCTCCAGCACCCCTTCAATTCTGCAAAGCAGAAACTCTACCCATTAAACAATAGCTTCCTCCCCCGCAGGCCCTGGAAAGTACCGTTCTACCTTCTGTCTCTATGAATTTGACTGCAGGCAGACTGTGATAAAGTCTGCATAGATAAAGCAAGTCACATGAATGTTTTGCTTTGCCAGTGCATGTAAAAGCTATGTTTATGTTGTACTGTAGTCTACTAAGTATGCAATAGCATTCTATCTAAAAGAACCAGTGTATACAATTTACTTCAAAAAGATTTTATTGCTAGTCCCTTCACTGTTCACCTGAAACTATCAGAACATTGTTAATTGGCTCTATACCAATACAAAATAAAAAGTTTAAAGTTCGGGAAAACAAAGAGAAATACTTCATTGCTAAAAAAAAATGTTCAGTGAGTTATAATAGGAATATCACAGATCACTGTTGACAGATCATCAGAACAAATATAATAATAATGAAAAAGTTTGAAATAGTAGAATTACCAAAATGTGTCCCAGAGACACGAAGTAAGCAAATGCTGTTGGAAAAATGGCACCAGTAGACTTGCTACATGCAGGGTGGCCACAAGTCTTCAGTTTGCAAGGAAAAAAAAAAAGAGAGATGCAATAAAGAGCAATAAAACAAGGTATGCCTATATTCTAGATATCTCCTGTAAGTGGAAGCATACAGTATTTGTACAGTAAGGGGTTTCCTACATACGGACCTTCAAGTTGAGAAGTTTCAAAGATGTGAATGTGGGTTTGCAAGTCCAGTCAGGTAAGTTATTAATAATTCATCTGTCTCGCATACACTGTCAGATTCGCACATGCTCTACAAGTGGCTGTCCTTTGGGGCACTTTACTGTACCTTGCTGTATAGAGTACAGTAGTTCAGTATCTTTGTTTCAAGCCCAGGATGTCCAGAAGCAAGGGGAAAAGCAGCGGTATATAGCTGACTGTGCTAGGCTAACTTTGTCTTACAAACAAATTGATGAGCTCTCAGAACAGAACTTGTTTGTATGCACTGTACGTTGTGGCTTATTTCACATAGTATAATGTTCTCAAGAGCTTCTCAGGTGGCTCAGTGGGTAAAGAATCCACCTGTAATGCAGGAGACGCTGGGGCAGGGAGGGGCAATCCCCTGGAGGAGGGCTCGGCACCCCACTCCAGTATTCTTGCCTGGAGAATCCCATGGGTAGAGGAACCTAGTGGGCTACAGTGCATAGGGTCTAAAAGAGTCAGACACGACTGAGTGACTAACGCGCACACACAACGTCCTCAGAGTTCATCCCTGGTGTAGTCTATGTCAAAATGTCCTCTTTTTTTTTTAAAGCTGAATAGTATCCCTTTGTATGGATAGACAACATTTTGGTTTTTCATTCATCTGTCAGTGGACACTTGGTTTGCTTCCATGTCTCTGTTGTGAGTAATGCTGCTATGAACATGAGTGTAAATATCTGTTAGAGTTCCTGTTTTCAGTTCTTTGGGGTTTATCCCTGGAAGTGAAATGCCTTAGGATTTTTTTGCATTTAACAAAACACTAATTTGTCTTAATGAACGTTTAAACCTCAGTGATTGAGGAATAGTGAAGAATGGAGGCTTTTCTTCTATTTTTGACTTCTGCAACATGCATGACTTTTCCATGCTGTGTTCCTTGGCATCTCTGAAACCTCCCAGAGGCTTCCAGAAGAGACTTCTGGAGCACTTAGTTATTCCTCTGGAACACTCGTCTCCTCCTCCAGGCTTGTACTTCCTTATTCATTGCTTGAGTCGGTGGCCCCAGGGAGCCTGTGTGACTGTCGTGTTTCCTTAGCATAGGGTCGGGGTTTGTGCCTGCTGTGGTATGCATCAGGATTTCCTTGCTTTTTAAGGTGGTATGTCCATCTCCTCTGTTACATCATGGGGCGTTTCTCAGTTCACTAAGGCCTTTTATTCCCAGCATGGGGGGGTGTTGTAGTTATTATTCCTGGATTGCAGCTGAGGAAACAAGCCCCGTGGCTTCGGGACCACACAGAGACCAGCACACAGGCTCTTGGTGTCTGGTCCATGGTGCTTTCCCAGGAGCACAGCTGTTATGGACAGAGCCCGCTGGGCATGCACTTGGCAAAGTGGACCCTGGAGGTGGAGAGGGGACAGGAGGCCCCCAGATAGAACAGGTCCAGGGACAAGTCAGTGACAAGACAGGAGTGGAGAAAAGGCCGGGGGTGGTGGAGGGCCTCGCAGCAGGCCTCTTGTCTGTGAGGCAGGGGCTCACTTTCCTCTGGGACACGGGAAAGGGGGTGTGCCAGGTGGCCCTGGGAGCAGGGTGACCAGCCAGCCCTAAGGTGACTCCCCAAAGTTAACATCAGTGATGAGAGCAGCCAGGCAGGAGAGAGAGAGATGAAGGGCAGGTGTGACCTATGCAGTGCCTACTGTGGGCATGTCACCTCGAGATGCCATCACTGTTGTTTAGTTGCTCAGTTGTATCCAACTCTTGTGACCCCATGAACCATAATCTGCCAGGCTCCTCTGTCTACGGGATTCTCCAGGCAAGAATACTGGAATTCCTTTTCCAGGGGATCTTCCTGACCCAGGGGTTGAACCTACGTCGCTTGCATTTCCTGCATTGGCAGGAGGATTCTTTATCACTGGTGTTAGAAGCTCCCTAAATAAACTGAGCGAACTGCGGTCTTCTGGAAGAGTTCTCCTTGGGGCATCTTGCGGCTTGGTGGGGAGAGTAATCGCCTCTCCCTTAGGGTTCATGTCCAGACCATCAAACAGTCCTGCGTAAGAACAGACCTTTTGTGCTTGGAGAACACACACGTCGTGAACATTGGCCGCCTTTTTGGTTGCCCCTGGCCATCAAGCCTGCAAGCAGTAGCTCTTCTGTCCCTGAAACAGCTGAATAAACTCTGTGGCCGACACTAAATCATAACCTCCGGGACCTGGGCTTGGCCAGTGGAGGAAATGAGCAGAGGGTTGCTGCCTCTGGGTTCCCAGTAGGAAACGGCTTCATATATTTGCTGCTCAGTTTCCCATCCGGAGACTGTTCCAGAACGTTTGCTATTCGTCATGGCGTGCAGGTGGGTTATCCTAGTTAATCATATCTTCTGGTTAAAGGTGAGCTATTAGTTCTCATTCGTGGAGCATGACTTTTCAAGAGCATTAGTATGCAACAGAATACTCTGAACTGTAAATTACAAGGAACATAATCCAATCTATCTTATAAACTACTGACGCCACTTGTATTTCCTTAGGAACCTAATTATGAACCTCATCCACCAAAGATTTGGTAAAACAGGCGAAAGAATGCTGGATCAACAGCTTCTAATGAACTTCCTTGGAAGGAAAGTTATGACCAACCTAGATAGCATATTAAAAAGCAGAGACATTACTTTGCCAACAAAGGTCCGTCTAGTCAAGGCTATGGTTTTTCCCGTGGTCATGTATGGATGTGAGAGTTGGACTGTGAAGAAAGCTGATCACTGAAGAACTGATGCTTTTGAACTGTGGTGTTGGAGAAGACTCTTGAGAGTCCCTTGGACTGCAAGGAGATCCAACCAGTCCATTCTAAAGGAGATCAGTCCTGGGTGTTCATTGGAAGGACTGATGCTAAAGCTGAAACTCCAATACTTTGGCCACCTCATGCGACGAGTTGACTCACTGGAAAAGACTCTGATGCTGGGAGGGATTGTGGGCGGGAGGAGATGGGGACGACCGAGAATGAGATGGCTGGATGGCATCACCGACTCGATGGACATGAGTCTGAGTGAACTCTGGGAGTTGGTGATGGACAGGGAGGCCTGGCGTGCTGTGATTCATGGGGTCGCAAAGAGTCGGACACGACTGAGCGACTGAACTGAACTGAACGAACTTCCCAAGTCTTGATTCTGTCATACGTTAATTTCCATAAAAGGAACGGAGCTTGTTGGAAGGTGATTAAGATTCAATTAGCTCATAGAAGAGAGTGACCTTAGAGGTGCCTTAGCCAGCTCTGCATCCAGCATGGAATGCCCCTCTCCAAACTTTCTGATGGTTATTTTTTTCCTGCCTTTTCTCAGATAAACCGCATTACCAAGGGGTTCACAATGCCATTCCATTTGTGAGTGTACTACTGAAAATCCCCGATTCTCCCTCTGCAGCCATAGAGACTCAGTCCCATCTCTCTGTTTGACAGTTCTTCCTTTGCCCATGACTGGGACATTTGCATACTCCTTTCCCAGTTTCCTTTTAGCTAAGCCTGTCACCCCCATTTCCTGCAGTCTTCCTCAGTATTTGCAGAGCATCCTTTGAATATTTGTTTTGTCTTGGAGGCTGCAGAGAAAACTATGAGAGTAGACGTGCCAAATGCCGTGGGAACGTCCCCTCCCTCCTCCTGTGTTGTGTGCTTCCATGACCATGCCCAGGAGCTCTGCCGCTCTCCAAGGTCATTCTCTTTGGGCTCAAATCCTGGCTCTGCTACTTTCTATTTTGTGACCCTGGGCAAGCAGATAATCTCTGTAATGCTATCAAAGGGGAGAAATTGTAGTATCAACCTCACAACCTCACAGATCTATGGCAGTTGAGAATCACATGTACAGAATAAATACCTCGACCTGCAACTCGTTGTTGTTTGGTCGCTGAGTCGTGTCTGACTCTTTGTGACTCCACGGATTGCAGCACACTAAGCTCTTCTGTCCTCGACTGTCTCCTGGAGTTTGCTCAAATTCATGTCCATTGAGTCCATGTGCAACTTATTTACTGAGACTTAGTAAATACTCAATAAATATATCTGCTTGGAAGACACTGATCTGGATGGCTGGACTCACATCCCAGTTCAGGTTCAAATTCTGACACTATCACCTCTGAACCAAAGAGCCTTCGGTAAGTGGCTAAAACTCTTTGTCCCTCAATTTGGTTACCTGCCAAAGGGAAGTATAAGACTTTTATGAGGGTTAACTGAGTTGTTATATGTAAGGTGCTTGGAACAGAGCCTGGAAAGTACAAAGGGCCATATAAGTGAGATACCAGACCACCTGACCTGCCTCCTGAGAAATCTGTATGCAGATCAAGACGCCACAGTTAGAACCGGACATGGAACAACAGACTGGTTCCAAATTGGGTGAGGAGTATGTCAAGGCTGTATATTGTCACGCTACTTATTTAACTAATATGCAGAGTACATCATGAGAAATGCTGGGCTGGATGAAGCACAAGCTGGAATCAAGATTGCTGGGAGAAATACCAATAACCTCAGATACGCAGATGACACCATGGCAGAAAGTGAAGAGGAACTAAAAGAGCCTCTTGATGAAAGTGAAAGAGGAGAGTGAAAAACCTGGCTTAAAACTCAGCATTCAAAAAACTAAGATCATGGCATCCAGTTCCATCACTTCATGGCAAACAGATGGGGAAACAATGGAAACAGTGACAGACTTTATTTTTGGGGGCTCCAAAATCACTGCAGATGGTCACTGCAGCCATGAATTTAAAAGACACTTGCTCCTTGGAAGAAAAGCTATGACCAAACTAGATAGCATATTAAAAACCAGAGATGGGACTTCCCTGGTAGTCCAGAGGTTAAGACTCTGAGCTCCCAATGGAAGGGGCATGGGTCGTACCCTGGTTGGAGAACTAAGATCCCACATGCTGCATGTCCAATAAATACAATAAAACAAACAAAGCAGAGATGTTAACTTTGCTGATAAAGGTCTGTCTAGTCAAAGCTGTGGTTTTTCCAGTAGTCATGTATGGCTGTGAGAGTTGGACTATAAAGAAAGCTGAGTGCCAAAGAGTTGATGCTTTTGAACTGTGGTGTTGGAGAAGACTCTTGAGAGTCCCTTGGACTGCAAGAAGATTCAACCAATCAATCCTAAAGGAAATCAGTCCTAAATTTTCATTGGAAGGACTGATGCTGAAGCTGCAACTTCAGTACTTTGGCCACCTGATTGAAAGAACTGACTCACTGGAAAAGACCCTGATGCTGGGAAAGATTGAAGGCAGGAGGAGAAGGGGACAACAGAGGATGAGATGGTTGTATAGCATTACCAACTCAATGGATATGAGTTTGAGCAAGCTCCGGGAGTTGGTGATGGACAGGGAGGCCTGGTGTGCTGCGGTTCATGGGGTCGTGGGGAGTTGGACAAGACTGAGCGACAGAACTGGACTGAGTATTATTATTATTATAGATTGAAAAGGTATTTTATCTTTTAAAAGAGTCACATTAGAAGCTGGCCCATTTTGGAGCCCTGGATACCGACATGCCAGGTCCCACAGTTCTCACCATCTGATGGTCTGTGTATCCACAGTTATCACTACTTATACTTTTTTTATCTCAGAGTACTCCTTTAGCAGATCATCCTGAAGATGACAGGTGCTTCAAGAATCCCTGGCATTTGCAATCATGTCTGTCTTTCCTCTGAATATCTGGAATCTGCTTTCTTAGTTTCCAGATCATTTAACTACATACTTTCTATCTAAACACTGCTTGAGGATTGCCTCTTCTGAAAACTCCTTGGATCCTTCTAGGTGGAACCCCACCCCCTCCCAGCACACTACACCTCCAGAATTCCGGAGGCAGTGCACTGCTCATGTGTGTTCAATAACCTTATTCCCTGTGAGACCGTAAGGCCTTCAAGACAGGGCTGTACTAATTGATTTTTCTATATTTATTGAGTTCAGGCACATTTAGAGTAAAACCTGACTTCTTCATGCTTTTGTCCTACTGCCAGTTGGCAAGAAATTCTTCCCTTTTTAGAGGCACTTAGCATAGGGTAGGGGCTTAAAAAATGTTTCTGGAGTAAATGCTATGCTTAACCTGGCCCAGAAGCCCCATCTGTGAGAAAAGGGATAACGTAGAGAAACTTGTTTAAACTGCAAAGAATTTCCAAATGGTTATTACCCTTTCTTCTAAAGCAGCAGAATTACTCTTCCAAGAGCTTTTCCCCCCTATATCCCAACTGACTTTTCTCTGGAGAAAAATCAGAATTAAATCTGGAAGGGAAAGCATCCTTCTCTATTTTTCATTCTTATTACAGTTTAGAGACTCAATTGTTTATTAAATAAAATACAAACTTGTACTTTGTTTTTAATAAAATGAGGCTTACCCCAGATATCCAGATGATTGAGAGGTTTCCACTGCTTCTGTGTATTGCCTTTAGGCCAGTTTTATCACTAAGGGAAAGCACTGGATTATTGCTTCCCATTGTTACCCTTCTGCTGGTTCCCAGCTCCAGCTTCTCCACATGACGATTTTAGCCTGATTTTACCTGTAATGGAAATATTAAGCAAAGGCACCACAAACAAAAAACAACAATTGGGGGAGATACCCGCAGGGCATATTACATATAAAATGTCAGTGTCATTTTGTTAGTAAGAGAAAAACAAAATCCCAATCTAGAAATGGGCAAAAAATAGGAACAGGCAATCTACAGAATTGGGCTTCCCTTGTGGCTCAGCTGGTAAAGAATCCTCCTGCAATGCAGGAGACCTGGGTTCGATCCCTGGGTTGGGAAGATCCCCTGGAGAAGGGAAAGGCTACCCACTCCAGTATTCTAGCCTGGAGAATTCCATGTAGTTGCAAAGAGTCGGACACGACTGAGTGACTTTCACTTTCAATCTACAGAAGAAATATGAATGTTTCATACATATTTAAAGACTGCTTTACTTCACTAGTGATCAAAGAAGTTAAAATGTAAACTGTAGTATATTTTTCACCAATCAGATGGACAAGATTGAAAAGAATGAAAATAGCCAGTATTAGCATGGAGTCGTGGAAACAGAATCCTCAAGAAGTATTAAAGGGAAGCTTTATGAAGCAACTTAGCAGTATTCATTGAGAACTTTAAAATATTCGTACTGATAATGATAATTTCTTTCAAAATGTATTCCTAAGGAATAAAACCAACCATTGTACAGAGATATATATGAAAGGACAGCCATTGTAGTATTTTATAATAGCAAAAAACTTTGAAACAACATAAATTTCCATCAAGAAGAGATCAGATAAATGAATGGCGAAACACATCTACACAACAGAGTAGTGCACATCCGCTTCAAAGGATGAGGTGGAGGTTCACAATACTCATTTAAGAGAAAGCGCGGAACCTTCCTGAGGGTCCGGTGGTTAAGACTCCATGCTTCCAATGCAGGGGACATGGGTTTGATCCCTGGCCAGGGAACTAAGAGGCTGTATGCCATTACAGCACAGTCAAAAGAAATAACAGAACAAAAAACCCTAAAGAAAATGATATAGTACAGTATAGCATCCTTATTTTATAAGAAACAAAAAGAAAGCTGAAAATGTTTTCTATTTTATACAGTTCTGCACTTGTTGCATATTTTAATATACGTGTACTTAACAAAAAGCACTTGTACCTGAATCCTTGATGTATATTGGGAGTGATTTGGAGGTTGGTGGATAGGCATTCAGTTCAGTTCAGTTGCTCAGTCGTGTCCGACTCTTTGTGACCCCGTGAATCACAGCATGCCAGGCCTCCCTGTCCATCACCAACTCCTGGAGTTCACTCAAACACGTGTCCACTGAGTTGGTGATGCCATCCAGCCATCTCAATCTCCGTCGTCCCCTTCTCCTCCCGCCCCCAATCCCTTCCAGCATCAGAGTCTTTTCCAGTGAGTCAACTCTTCTCATGAGGTGGCCAAAGTATTAGAGTTTCAGCTTTAGCATCAGTCCTTCCAATGAACACCCAGGACTGATCTCCTTTAGAATGGATTGTTTGGATCTCCTTGCAGTCCAAGGGACTCTAAAGGGTCTTCTCCAACACCACAGTTCAAAAGCATCAATTCTTTGGCTATCAGCTTTCTTCACAGTCCAACTCTCACATAATATCCCCAAATACTTCAAGCTTGAAAGCTGCAAGGAGACCCAACCAGTCCATTCTAAAGGAGATCAATCCTGGGTGTTCATTGGAAGGACTGATGCTAAAGCTGAAGCTCCAATACTTTGGCCACCTCATGCAACAAGTTGACTTACTGGAAAAGTCTCTGATGCTGGGAGGGATTGGGGGCAGGAGGAGAAGGGGACGACGGAGAATGAGGTGGCTGGATGGCATCACCGACTCGATGGACATGAGTTTGAGTGAACTCCGGGAGTTGGTGATGGACAGGGAGGCCTGGCGTGCTGTGATTCATGGGGTCGCGAAGAGTCAGACACGACTGAGCGACTGAACTGAACTGAACTGAAGCTCACTACTTCACTGGTAGCTCAGACAGTAAAGAATCTGACTGCAATGTGGTAGATCTGGGTTCTATCCCTGGGTTGGGAAGATTCCCGGGGGGAAGGGAGTGGCGATGCACTCCAGTATTCTGGCCTGGAGAACTCCATGGACAGGGAACAGGTTACGGTCCATGGGGTCACAAAGAGTTGGACTTGACTGATGCTTTCACTCTTCCGGGCCCACTACAGATGGTCCTAGCTTTACTGTTATGGGTACATGTGTCAATGGGCTAAATCTTAATACAGAGCAATGTCTGGGCATTCATGAAACAAGTGTTGTAGAATAAAGTAAGGGGATTTTTATTACCTCAAATCTGCCTTGACCAATCAATCTTCTCTGCCTCCCCCTCGCAACCACCAGTCTGTATCTTTAATTCCTTCCGACCATCTTTTGGACATCCTGCAAAACACAATGTGGCAACAGCTTATCAGGTTCCTCTCCAAACAAAGTATCCTTTCCCACTCATTTCTTATATCCTTCTAATCCCCTTGGACTTTTCTGGGGGTCCCCGCCATGTGTGGCCACAGAACACTTGGAGTGTGGCTTTTCTGTGATGTGGTCTGCTAACATACACTGGATTTGGAAAGAATCTGAAAAAGCTGAACTGAACTGAACTGAATCTGAAAAAAATCCAGTAGGTAAAATATTAACTTAATGATATTGGGACATAGTGGGTTAAATTTTAGAATTATCAAAATAGTAATATTATATATCTGTTTCTCTTTTACTTTCTTAATGTGGCTCCTGTATATAGAATGCATTGCATTTTAATTGTATGAAAGTACTCTAGACTTTGCTTTCAAATTATGATGCTGGAAAGGACTCTTGTGAGTCCCGTGGGCTGCATGGAGATCAAACCAGTCAGTCCTAAAGGAAATCAACCCTGAGTGTTCATTGGAAGGACTGTTGCGGAAGCTGAAGCTCCAATAGTTTGGCCACCTGGTGCGAAGAGCCAGCTCATTGGAAGAGACCCTGATGCTGGGAGAGACTGAGGGCAGGAGGAGAAGGGGGCAGCAGAGGATGAGATGGTTAGATAGCATCACCGACTCAATGGACATGAGTTTGAGCAAACTCCAGGGGCTAGCGTGTTGCAGACCTTGGGGTCGCAGAGTTGGACACGACATAGTGATTGAACAACAACAACTCTAGACCTGGAGTTATTCTTTATGTTTTACTCGGTGGCTCCATACCAAATCTGTCAACAAGCCCTGGTACCCAGTCCCTTGTCCTTCCATCCTTCCCCTTCCTTTCCTGAATCCTGAATCCAGATGAGCCCTTTCCCTGTAACAGCACCCCTGCCTCCGCTTGCTTCCAGAGACTGAACCCCAGGCCCCACTCAGCCACCGGCAAACAAGCTAGATAACCTGAATAACTGGGAATTAACCTTGTTAACATCCCCCCACTCCGAGATTTAAAAGAAAACAGATAACAGAATAAACTCTGTGAATAACTGCTTTGTATAAGAAGAACTCTAATGTACTAGAAATGAAATAACCAGCCACTCACTTAATTTTATACGCTGCCATCAACATAAACCAGCGTTCGCAGCCACACAAATGAAAGGCTCCTTGAGAGCGTAGCAGGAAGCCCTTTTCAAGCTCCAGAGGAAGGAAATGAAGTCCCTGACCTTCTAAACCACAAAAAGATACACAAATTCTCTTCTCAGTTTGGCTTTAGCTCAGTCTTTGAGACACAGCCTTCAAGGGCCAGAGTTTCTTTCAAGAAGGCGTTATGTATAACGCACACATTTCTGATCCAGGACTCTAAGCTTTGGAGATCATGAATTGAAGAAAAACAATTTTGGGGAAAATCTAATAACCCCTTCTACACCCAGGGAAAGAATCAGTGGTGAGAAGGTAAGGATGGAGATGCCATTCGATAGATTAGATCTTGGTGGTGCCTAGGAATGACTGAGATGAGGGCTGTTGTTGTTTTAGTAGCTAAGTGGTGTCTGCCTCTTGTGACCGCATGGATTATAGCCCACCAGGCTCCTCTGTCCATGGGATTCTCCAGGCAAGAACACTGGAGTTGTGGTCACTATTCCCTTCTCCAGGGGATCTTCCCAGCCCAGGGATTGACCCCTCATCTCTTGCGTCTCCTGCGTTGGCAGGCGAGTTCTTTACCACTGAGCCACCAGGGCAGCCCGAGATTTTTACTCTTCATCCGTTTCCTGCCTTTCTGGGGGCAGTCACCAGCACACGTGAGGGGCACCGACGAGAAGTGAACGCATCTGGGTTTGGGCCGAGACTGGAGACCCTGGCCTGGGTCAGAGCGCCTGCCCTCCCCCAGCAGTGCTCCGCTCCTCCCGAGTCCCTGGGCCTGCCCCTCAGGCAAGGCCAAAGGCCACTCAGGACCTGTGCAAAGAGCATTCTACCTGGATCCCAAAGCTCCTGGCTAGACCCCCCAGTCTACGGCCACTTCAGAAAGAAAGGCAAGCCTCCCAACGGCCGGGCACGGTTCTCTGTGGGGTCCCCGGCTGACAACATAGAGGAACTAGATGGATTCCACAAGTTATGAACCCAAACTCATCTCTTTCCCATTTTCAAGCTCACACCTCATCAATATGTCCCTCTGACTGGTCCAGCTGACTGGGCTTGGAGAGCAAGGCTGTTGTCAGGACATTAGCTTTTCTTTCCGACAGTGAACACCAAGGGCAGCAAGGACCTCGTGGAGCTCTGGAGGAGAAAGCACAGGGGTTCCCTTTCCTGCATTGCAAACATGGATTTCCTTCCCCCCACACACACACGCACACACACATATACAGACACACAATACAAAAACATACACAATACACAGATTCACACACACACAGACAATACACACACATGCACACACACATATACAGACACACAATACAAACACATACACAATACACAGATGCACACACACATACAGACACACAACACACACACACAGACAATACACAGACACATGCACACACACATATACAGACACACAATACAAACACACGATACACAGATGCACACACACATACAGACACACAACACACATATACACACAACACACAGACAACACACACACACAGACAATACACAGACACATGACACACACATATACCGACACACAATACAAACACATACAACACACACACAGATGCACACACACGTACACACACACACTCACACTGACAGGGACCCGAGAGACTTCCACCAGTGGGAAGTTACACAGAAACAGAGGCACAGTGAGCCCGATGGGGCCTGTGGTGATGAGGGATGTCCAGTGCCAGCCTTGGCGTTGCTAGCTGATTTCTGGGAGCCTTGTATTTTCGTTCTTTTTCTCTCAGGCACCAACTGGCAGAGCCAATTCCTCTGTCTCAGGGGCTGGCTCTGTGAGTCACTGCCCATCTGCCAGCAGCAAGAAGAAGGAAGGGAGCCTCTCCCAAAACCGAGGGTACCTGCCCTGATTTGCTGAGGATGGCAGGAGTTTGCAGTGGCCCCCCTGGAGGACAAGCCATCCCAGGCCTGCCCCACACTCATCCCCTTTTGCTGCCCCGACAAAGGACAGTGTATTCTCTGTGACTGGTCCCTATTGAGACCGGCTCGAGCTCCTTAGGCTGAGGCAAATCATTTCAGATGCCGTTGCATTGGCACTGATTCTGTCACACTGACTGTGGTACTTGGGAGGTTTTTGGACTGTACTAAAATCAATCAGGGGCTTCCCTGGTGGCTCAGTGGTGAAGAACCGGCCTGCTGATGCAGGAGATGTGGGTTCGGTCCCTAGGTCGGGAAGGTCCCCTGGAGAAGTAAATGGCAGTCCACTTCAGTATTCTTGCCTGGAGAATCATGTGGACAGAGGAGCCTGGCAGGCTACAGTCCATGGTGTTGCAAAGAGTCAGTCAAAACTTAGGCACTAAACAACAACAACAACAAGAATCAACCAGACCTGGAGCTCTCGCTGCTGAAGAATAAAGAAAGACTTTTTCTAACAGAACAGTCTTAGCTCCATTTCACAGATGAGTGAACGGAGGCTCAGAGAGCATGTTAGCCAGAAGAAGCCAAATTACGCTTTCGTAACCACCTCACAATCGCGGTGATTCGAGACACCAGCATGCAGGCCCAGGTGGTTCTCCAGGACACTTGTCCTCCATGTGGTGACTCAGAGACCCAGCTGCTTGGATCTCTGGACTATTGGATCTTTCGTCTCATCATGAGGCTCCTAAATGCACCCCAGCAGGGCAGTGAGAGCCTGGAGTGACTCAGAGAGGAATTCTGCTGCCTCAGGCCACAGTGTTACTGGTAGTCTGATGGCTCTGCATAAGTGCTGGGGTGGGCAACTTCTTGCTGTCAGTGGAGGAGAGGCATTGATGAGCAAGCCCTGTGATGCCCATCAGAGGGAGGTCTAGGAACCCTCCCCATCCCTGTTCTGTCTAGTGTCTGTACCCCGCTTCTGCCTGCCTGTATAATTCTTGTCTCTCTTGTGCACTGGCTCCTTGGAATTATGTAATCTGGGTATTGAAAATGAGGAGACCAGCAGTACTCAATGTTAGTGCATGGACTCAACCACATGAAGCATCTGATCTCTGTCTCTAATTTCCTGAATTCCCAGGGAGCCAATGGCCCAGTTTGGGTTACCTGTCCTCTCTAGATACCTGTACCTGCTGCCGAGGGCCATATGATAGGAATTTGGCAGTTCCTGCTGCAACTTCGTAGATGGAACGTGAGTAAGGGGTCATTAGAGATTGATGGGATGAGGATTCTGACCCAAGCGTGTCTGCCTTCGGAGTCCTTTTACATTTATTGACACACACAGCCTCCTGGATACGTGAAGTCAAATAATTGGGAGAACGAGTCCCTGTATGTTCAAAACCATGGATACTGCTGAAAACTGTATCTTCAGATGTACTGTGGCATGCATGTGCTAGTCTAAAACTGAAGCACATGGTAATGGATTTCACAGATTCTCCAGTGCTCCAAGTGTGGTGTAACTATCCCAATGCAATGTGATAAAAACACATTTCTTTTCTTCTCAGGGTCTAGGCATCTGAATCTGCTCCCCAGTGCAGTAGCCACTGATCATGTGTATTTATTTGACTTTATTATATTTAAAATTCAAATTATATTTATTTGTTTGTTTGGCTGCATCAGGTCTTAGCTGCAGGCCTCCGGATCCTTCCTGGCAGCTCGGGGGCTTCTCTCGAGTTGCGGCACAGACTCCAGAGTGTGCGGGATCAGTAGTTGTAGCGTATGAGCTTAGTTGCCACGAGGCAGGTACGATCTTAGTTCCTCTACCAGGGATCAAACCCGCATCCCCTGCCCTGGAAGGCAGAGTCTTAAACTATGGACTACCTGGGAAGTCCCCACTTATCTGACTTTAAATTCTTTAAAATTAACATTTCAGCCCCTCAGTCACACGAGCCACATTTCAGGCACTCAGTCACCGCGTGTGGCCAGCCAGCGGGGACCACAGGGCAGCTCAGATGTAGAGCATCTCCATTGCCCAGTACATCCTGTGGGACAGCAGTGGCCTCGACCTCAAACTCAAGAGTCTCCATGCAGAGGAAGAATATTGTGAGATATGGGTGGAAAAATTAAAACAGATTAAATTAAGAAATTTCACAGTAAAAGTAAATGAGTTGGCTTAATAATAAAAACTCAACTAAACCAAACCAGGACACCAAAAGAAGAGATGGCAGGAGAGGCGAAAGAAGAAGTAGGATCTCACTGCCCACGAGAGGAATGCTTTGGACATAACAAAGTGGGGATTGAACCACATTAATTATGTTCATAAAAGCTGGTGGCCTCGCATGGATAGAGTCCCACCTCATCCCTCAGGAGTGAGCCACACAGGTGGGCTGCACATTCTCCCACAAAGGCAGTGTACCCTCTCTGTAGCTCTTACATGTCTTCTCCTCTTCTCCTCTCTCCTTTCTCCGCCAATTTCATCCTGTCTGTACTTTGTGCTGCAAAACCTTTACCCTCCTTCCACCCTCAACTTCCTTCAACGTTTAAGCCAAGTCGGAGAGCTAACTGTGATCCTTTTCCAAAGGGGGCATTACCATCCAAATAGCTGTGAAGGCAAGGCCAGATTGAAGGGTCTTGATAATCCACTGTTGAATGTTGCTCTAAAAGATGCTTTTTCCCCTTTCATAGGATGCAGAGCTGAGCGTTTCTAGGGTGCCAATGAACACAGAAAGTATAGAGGGGCAGTGTCAAAGTGTGGAATGAGAGCTAAAAGGTGTCAGTCAACCAAACCAAAACTATTTCTATGGTCAAAAAAAGTGAAAGCCATCGCAGGTTCAAGAGTATATCAGAGAGCTTTTGGTATACAAATGCATCTTGTGAATTTCCAGGAGGGTGTAAGAATGTCACATTTCCTAAACTTATTTCCTCAAGCTCCCCTTAGTTTGGCAGGGTTTTCTCACTAGAGGCAACATTCAGGCCAAAAGTACAAAGGTTGGTTTTCATGAGTGACTTGACCCTGAGCGTAGTTTCAAAGGAATGCTTGTTCCAGAATAGTTTGAGATTTGAGAGTATCATTGTAATAAGACCATCCCCAAGTTGATCATGAAGAGAAGGTCTTGGTTGAGCATCTGTTCTTTTGTAGTTAGAAACAAAAGTTGCTTTCTAGACACTTGGTATGTTTGGCTGACAGAAAAGTTTGGAAGTAAAGAAAACAAGGAAAAGGGAAAGAGAGATATAAAGTATGAAACCACAGAGGGAAAAAAAACTAACTCTTAATCTGGACTAGGCTTGGCTTCAAGCATTTAAATTGTCATGTCTAATGATATGATGGATAACTCGTTTAGAGACTGTGTGACAGTTGTTAAGGAAATAGTATAAGCAGTGTGCAGCAATCCTTGGGGATGAGAGAGTTATTTTTCCTAGCCACATCTAGGCTGGCAAGGTTATAGCCTGTCTTTTCCCAAAAACTGCTGCCTAACGCGTGTGGTTTGGTCAGGCTGATCCACAGGTAACAGGTATTGGCTGCTGGACGGTACATCTCAGCGCTTCACTTTCTTTCCAATCCATCCTGACTGCATGGTTTTTGATACAAAGGGAAGATCTGCAATATTTCTGTGTTTCTTTTTCAGACTGTGAATTGATGAACAAGCCAAGTTCTGAGGCTTTTGACCATATTTGTCTCAAGAAATGTGGTAGGTGGAAAAAAACAAAACTCTGTAATAACTATTTCTAATAGTTAAGTATATAATTCTAGCATGATTTGGCTCAAAATTAAAAACGCTCCTACAATGGACAGTATTTGAGTGAAAACAGAAGCTACTACACAAAAGTACAGCTGTCAGGAAATACCAGATTTCAGTCACGTATGAATCCAGCTTCATGCTATGTTGGAGTCAGCAAAATTGCCTAGGAGACCACACATATCAGAAAACAAGGAGATAAACAGCAAATAGCTGGAAGAAATAATTGGAGCTCAATTTTAAATAAAAATACAAATAGGTAATGAGATGGAGAAAAAAGGCATTTGACAAAATTCAACAACCATTTATAGATAAAAATTCTCAGTAAAAAAACAAAAAGCCTCTTAAATCTGAAAAAGGGCAAAGACAGAAATCCTTCTGCTAACTTAATACTTAATGAAGAACTATTGAACACATTCTATTTAAGATAAGAAATAGGACAAAAGCATCTGCTTTCATCTCCTACATTCAACAGGTTACTGAAGGTCCTGGCCACTGTAATAAGGCAAGAAAAAGAAACAAAAGACATAAAGATTGGAAAAGAAAAAGTGACTGGTTATTAGATACAAATGACTGTACACATGGAAAATCCTAAGGGATCTACAAAATAATGCTAGAAATAGCAAATAATCAATCAAATTTGCAAGGTACAAGTCAATATATAAAAATTGATTTTATTTTTATATACTAATAGCAAATAAAATGAAATAAAAATAATTCACAGTAGTACCAACACATGAAATACTTGGCAATAGATTAAATAAAGTTATAAAATAATGCTAAGAGATATTTAAGAAGACAGATTATTAAGAGATATATCATATTCAAGGACTTTCTTTCTTGAATCAAGAATTAAATGTTGATGCTCTGTAGACATGAGTTTGAGTGAACTCCGGGAGTTGGTGACGGACAGGGAGGCCTGGCGTGCTGTGATTCATGGGGTCGCGGAGAGTCGGACACGACTGAGCGACTAAACTGAACTGAACTGAACTGAAGATGTTAGTTGTCTACACATAGATTCAGTGCATTCGCAATCTCAGGCTTTTTTTTGACAAAAAGTGACAAACTGGTTCTCAAATTTATATGTCAAGGCAAGTGACCTAGAATATAAAAAGAAACTTTAAAAAAGAGCAAAGTTGGAGGACTAAAATCATCTGACTTCAGATGTAAAGCTGAGGTAATTAATTGTAAAGCTACAGTAATTAATATATTGGCATTATAATAGACAAATAGATCAATGGAATAGAATAGAGTACAGAAACGGACCCACACATATACAGCAAATAAATCTATGGTGTTAGAAATTAGAATAGTGCTTGCTCGCAAGGTAGGAACACGGAAATTTCTTGTGTGATAGAAATATTCTGTATCTTGTCTGGGTGGTAATTATGCAGGTGTATCAGTTCAGTTCAGTTCAGTCGCTCAGTCGTATCCGACTCTTTGCGACCCCGTGAATCACAGCACGCCAGGCCTCCCTGTCCATCACCAACTCCCGGAGTTCACTCAAACTCATGTCCACAGAGTCAGTGATGCCATCCAGCCATCTCATTCTCTGTCGTCCCCTTCTCCTCCTGCCCACAATCCCTCCCAGCATCAGAATCTTTTCCAATGAGTCAACTCTTCACATGAGGTGGCCAAAGTATTGGAGTTTCAGCTGTAGCATCAGTCCTTCCAATGAACACCCAGGACTGGTCTCCTTTAGAATGGACTGGTTGGATCTCCTTGCAGTCCAAGGGACTCTCAAGAGTCTTCTCCAGCACCACAGTTCATAGGTTTGCCAAAACTCACTGAGGCACACTTATGATCTATACCTTTTACTGTGTATAAAATGTACCTTTAAAAAAATAGCTATTGACTCTGAACACCTGCTTTCTAACTCTTGCTTAAATACTTCATACTGGATTTTTGTTGGTGGTGCTGGTGGTGGTCTTATGGCTTGAAAAGGAAACTATGAAGAACAAACATCAAGTTGTGTGTAAAACTGAACTTCCCATTATGCAGAGGACTCACTTGTGCAAATGAGTCTTGGTTCATTGCAGACACATCACATTATGCATAGAGGGAGGAAAGTGACTTGATAATTACCTTGCCGTTGGAGCCAGTCAAGAGCTAAGACTTTGGGTTCAGGCAGATTGGGATTTGAACCCAGGCTCCAGTGTGACCTTAAATTACTAAAATTGGGTAAATTACTGAAAAAAAAACATATTTTTAAAAAGCAGAGGCATCACTTTGCCAGCAAAGGTCCATATAGTCAAAGCTATGGTTTTTCCAGTGTCATGTCTGGATGTGAGAGTTGGACCATAAAGAAGGGTGAGCACTAAAGAACTTACACTTTCAAATCATGATGCTGGAAAAGATTCTTGAGAGTCCCTTGGATAGCAAGGAGATCAAACCAGTAAGTCCTAAAGGAAATCAACTCTGAATATTCATTGGAAGAACTGATGCTGAAGCTCCAGTACTTTGGCCACCTGATAGGAAGAGCTGACTCATTGGAAAAGACCCTGATACTGGAAAAGATTGAAGGCAAAAGGAGAAGGGGGCAGCAGAAGAGATGGTTGGACAGCATCTCTGATTCAACGGACGTGAATTTGAGCAAACTTCAGGAGATAGTGGAGGACAGAGGAGCCGGGTGTGCTGGAGTCCCTAAGGTCACAAAGAGTCAGGCACGACTTAGTGACTGAAGAGCAACAACAAATTACTGGGCCTCTGATCCCGTAGTTCCTCACCTCATTATGCAAGGAGCGTAATGCTTACCTCACAGAGTTATTAAGAGACTGGATAGGAAAATACACGCATGTTGATAGCAGACGTTCTGTACACTGTTAACTCTATTCAGAATAAATTGAGAGTTGCTTTTATTAGACACTAATATATTAGACAATGATGTATTAGATCACACTCCAGAGAATTTTGGAATTTTACTTAGAAATGTGTGTGAAAGCTCCCAGAAACATTTCCTTGGATGTTTTTCCCACTAAATAAAAATGTTAGCTTATGATGAAGAAAAAGAAATGGGTCCCCTGGACTCACATCTCTCACCCTTCCAAAAGATTATTTTCACTTCCCACTCCCATCTTTATCTCCCATTCTCACCTTGTTCTTACCTCCCTGAGAGAGGAGAGGTTCTCGGATTCCAGTTTCACACAATCAAGATGCAGCACTTTGTTTATGTATCATTGAGCTTCAGGCCTTACATGGGAAAGCTTGGAACCTTAGTAGCCGTTCACAGAACAGGTGAAGCGTGCCCGTCTCAAGTGGTTTTGGGTGTCAGGGCCAGTGCCAATCTGATGACACTCAGGGTGCACAAACACAGCCAATCAAAGAAGTTCCTACAAAGGAGATATGCTTCCAGGATTCGAGTTGTGTCCTGAGCTATCCCGTGTCCTCCTCTGACCCTCTCCCCAAGACAGGAGTTGGACAGCATCTCGTTTAATTAACCACCTTTCATGGCTCAGGGATCTGTGTGACACTGTACACGTTGCTTACTTTTCCAGATTGCAGTCAGACGGACCTGGGAACGGAGCTGCCCAGTGCTCACAGCTCTCCCACGTGGCCGAGACCAGCCCAGCTGCCAGACTGGTCTTTTTACCTGGGTCCCAATTCAGGCCAGGTTTGGGACACTGCTGATGTCGCAGGCATTGCCCCGTGGTCTTCTTTGTCTTTTCCAAATGACCCCAGCACGTCCGCTCTGGGCCACTCACTGACGCACGCGCAGAACAGACCTCAGCGCTTGCGCGCTCTGAGGTCAAGCAGACTTGAGTTTAAGTCCTGCCTTTCTGACCACATGACCTTGGGCCAGTGCAGACCTCTGAGTCTCTGTTTCAATTGAATCAGTCTAATAACAGCGCTTGTCCTTGTCTTCCTAAAGTTTTGATGAGACAACATATGTCAAATGCTTACCAAAGGCCTACGACTTATTGTGTATCAACCACTGTTCTTATTGTATTCACTAATTACAAGAATTCTTTGTATTGTTCTCCAGTTGTTCCTTATAGGGAAAACCTTGAGTCCCCATTTATGTGAGGGTGAAGCAGTTTGCATGTTCTTTTTATTGGTATATACCCCGCTGTACCTTGGGTGGTTTGGGGGTCGGGAGCATCATCAGTAACAGCTGAATCAGTGACTGTAGGTGATTTGATCCACCTCCTGACATGATATGACTTGCTGTGCTTTTCCACACATAATTTGCATATACACAATGAACAGGTGATCTGACCTAATTACACCGCAGTGGTCTTCCCCAAAGCCTTTCTTTGGAGGCATGTTCTCTACAAGCAGATGAAATATTGAGATGTGTGGCTGGTTCATATTACACTTGTATTTTTAAAAAATTATGGCACATGGAACTCTGCTCAATGTTATGTGGCACCTGGATGAGAGGGGAGTTTGAGAGAGAACAGACACATGTATATGTACGGCCAAGTCCCTTCACCGTTCGTCTGAAACTATCACAACATCGTTAATCAACTATGCCCCAGTACAAAATAAAAAGTTAAAAAAAATAAAAATACGGCTTTTCAGTAAGCCCAGGTAAAACCTGGTGGGGTATCAATTGCGGTCTTCCTTTTTGAAAGAGGACAAGGGATCAAGGCATTACTTAGCAGATTGCAAAGACTTTTTTTTTAATCCTTGTAACTAGTTCAGTTACAATGTATTCATTACAGTGAAAACGATGGTCAGCGCCCCTGGAGGGAACGCAGGGAATTGGTGACAGGAAGGTGCCGGCCAGCTGGATCCATGCAAGAAGCGTCCTCAGGTGACCCAGGCCTTTTCATGAGGAAACAAGAGTGTCATCAGTGCTGAAAACCCCGGAAGGTAACACGATTCATGCCAGGTTATGAAATGACTGCAGCGGAGGCCTCAGGGAGAGTTCCCGGGGCTGCTGGTAAATAGTAATGCTTGTCCTGTCCAAGACCCGCCGTGAAACTGCTCCTGCACACTCAGAAGGGCTCCCATGAGCAGGGTCAAGGCAGGCCAGTGTGCCTGAGCAGTGGCTTCCTGTTTCACCCCTGTCAAGATGAGAACGAAGCCGATGACCCCACGGCCTGCCAGCCCTGCCAGTGCTGCTTGTAACCATGCGGAGAGATGCTTGGGGCCATTTCTGCAGGCTTTTCTCATCGTTTTGTAAGGGGCTGGCGTGAGGGTGAAGGGACAGAGCGTACAGACACTTCTCAGCCGTCTCTTCCACATCACGGGCCCCCGGGGACATGCCAGAGACCCAGACAGAGAACCCCCAAGTTACAAACAGAATGCCAGGCGATTCCCAGAACCTGTTTTCTTCTGTCCAGCCCTCACCCGTGTCTTGAAGACAGAACAGTTCCTGAGCACCCTTGTCTATTCGAATTCTCCAGGATTTCAGTTGTCACTTTTCACTAGAGCCTCTTGTATTGAGTACGAGGCTAAATTAAAAAGTGAGATAGGCAGAAGAGTGTTTAGTGTTTCAATGTCTTTTTTTGTGCTCAGTAACAATTTCATTTCTATTTTGAGCCCCCATTCAGCCAAGTGGTGAAAACCTACACTCGGTCCAGTCAGGTTCCTCCACCTCAAGCTGCATCTGTTCTCTGGGAGGCAGGCAGTGCTGAAATGAGGGGTCTGGGAGCAGGAGGGCTGGCTTAGTCTGGGTCTGACCTCTGGCCTCTGCTGAGAGGCCCTTTTTCCTCCCGTGGGTCTCTGCTGGGATTCCTTTGCTTCTGATACCGAAACCTCTTAGGGTTCTCTGTCTCCCTCCCCTTCCTTCCCCTTTCCCTCCCCGTTTCCTCCTTCCCTCTCCCCTCCCCCTCTGTCCCCTCCCCCGTCCCCTCCCCCCTCCCCTCCCTTCTCCCCTCCCCCTCCTCCCCCCCCCACCCTCCTTCTCTGTTTCTGCCCTGTTCTGCACCACCCTTGCTGCTGCTGCTGCTGCTAAGTCACTTCAGTCGTGTCCGACTCTGTGTGACCCCATAGACGGCAGTCCACCAGGCTCCCCCGTCCCTGGGATTCTCCAGGCAAGAACACTGGAGAGGGTTGCCATTTCCTTCTCCAATGTGTGAAAGTGAAAAGTGAAAGTGAAGTCGCTCAGTCACGTCTGACTGGTAGCGACCCCATGGACTGCAGCCTACCAGGCTCCTCTGTCCATGGGATTTTCTAGGCACTTAGGAGCACTGAAAACACATCACCTGTGTGATCCACACTCAAGGAGGACTTCTGAGCTGCCTCAAGCCCACCCACGAAGACACACTCCACAGACGTTCCTTCCACCCCTCACCCTGCCGGGCGTGGTGGAATCGGCGGAAGAAGAGGTGGGCACTGCAGGTTGTGGTCCTCACCCAGGGGCACAGTCGTCTCTGGAACTCGGGGGTTTCTGTCTTTCCTTACCCTTCCTTTCTGACTTGGCTGGGTGAAACTCAGTAGCATCTCAGCTTTCTTTCCCTCCCTTTCAACTTTTTTCCTCTTCACTCTTCCAGCCCAGAAAATCTTTGTTTTGCCCCAGGTTGGGGAAACCTTGCTTCTGTATCATGTATTTTTAATGCCCCAGTGTCCAGGCTTGGATTGACTTTCCCTCCCTCTGTGGTCTCGTGCAGGACGGTTATTGACTTGGATAAATGGGACCCCTGCCCAGGCCCTGTGCCTCAAGGAACCCCATGCTTTGAAGTGTCTTCTCTGAACCTTTCTAAATCCTCCTCTGGCCCCTGAAAGGTACATGGGCCCATCCCCATTTTTCTCCTTTGGAGCACTGTCTGACCCTTTCCTCCATGTGTGGGTCTACCAGATATCCAAGGGGCCCTAGACCTTGTACCTATAGGATCATCCAAGGGCCCCAGGGCTGGGCTCTTTATAGAAGAGTAGGTTGGTGATGAGATCACTTCCATTGGATGGAGCAGTGATTCTTTGTCAGAACTGTATGAGGTTGAACCCCTATTCCAGTGCTACTGACAGGATAATTTAGGGTAGCTCCAACTGTTTATACTGGAGAAGGCAATGGCAAGCCACTCCAGTACTCTTGCCTAGAAAATCCCATGGACGGAAGAGCCTGGTGGGCTGCAGTCCATGGGGTCGCTACAAGTCAGACATGACTGAGCGACTTCACTTTCACTTTTCATTTTCACACATTGGAGAAGGAAATGGCAACCCACTCCAGTGTTCTTGCCTGGAGAATCCCAGGGATGGGGGAGCCTGGTGGGCTGCCGTCTCTGGGGTCGCACAGAGTCGGACACGACTGAAGTGACTTAGCAGCAGCAACTGTTTATACAGACAGTTCCCTGTCCCCTGCAAAAATATCTGCCTGGCACCCTGCATACCGTAGGGGAACTTTGTTCTTATATCTCTTTCCTTCACTCAGGCTGTAAGCATAAAATATCAAGCTAATTCTAGAATAAAGGGAATAGTCACAGGGTAACAGAAAACATAGGGAAGAAGTACTCAGCAAATCTACTCATATTAAGCTGCCATTCTCATGGAAAGTAGCATGGTAACAGTAGGTACTGTTTTGAGATTCAGACGTTGAGGTCTATATTTAGTTCTAGTCCTGACTCTGCTACTCACTAGCTGTGTGATCTTGGGCAAGGCACTTCAGTTCTCTAGGCCTGTTTCTGTCTTTGAAATGAGGTAAAGGGATGAGTGGATGGATGGTGGATGGGTGGATGGCTAGATGGATGAGTACATGAATGGATGCATGGGTGTGTGGGACCAAGGATGGGTGGGTGGATAGATGGATGAGTACCCGGATGCATGAATGGATGAAGGGGTGGGTGGGTAAGTGGGTGGGAAGATGGATAGATGGATTGAGAACCTAGATGAATGGATGAATGAATGGGTGGGTCCAAAGATGGGCGGATGCATGGACAGATGGATGGGTCTGTGAGAATGCCTGCCAGATAGACTGAGAAGAGCGGGGAGGAGAGCTGGCGGCTGTCCAGACACTCGGTCTCTATCCAGCTCCTGCGGATTTACCGTTTTCCTGGCCGTCTTCCTTGCTCCTGCTTTGTTTCAAGAGCAGTTTGAGGTAGTTGAAAAGATCGCTCCAGGATGCAGAAAACCTGAATTTTCCTTCTAACACACTTGTGGTGCACTGAGTGACCCTTGGGCAATTCAGAAACTCTGCACCGATTTCCTAATCAGGAATACGAAGTTAATGCTGCTTGTCCTGTCTGTGCTCCGTAGTTTTCTGGGGATCAGATATGGTAACGGCTGTGGAAGCTGCTCCGCAGTCAGGAAGCCCTCACACAGGGTCATGTTCTGTGAGATGTTTACTGGGATTGCTCTCCTCTCCTCACTCCCCATACACGGCTTACTAAAAACAGGGTTCCAGGGGGTTTCACAGCCCCGGGAAGAAACAGAGTAACAGAAATCGCAAGCTAAGGCTGTGTTACCCTGTGTCCAGGAAAAGGACTTTTTTTGTCCTTTTATTTTTGTTAAAAGTGCTGCAGCCAGCAGGCGTACAGTTATTCCAGGGAGAGTAAAAACCAGGGGTTTATCTTTTTGCGTGTGTGCGCTTATCCACCTGAACTAAATGAAGCAGTGGGAAATTTCCAGCGATAGGCTGAGCCGGCATCTAAGCATTTGTGGGATGAATCAGCTTATCTGTGGAGACCCGACAGTGCTGAAAGGTGAAGGGTGAAGTTGTCCTCTTGTTAAACATGCATATTAAGTTTATAAGAGAACTGTCACACCTCATCCGTTTACCCAGAGCCAGGCACTCTTGGTCACTTCTTAAATAATCCTTATTTTGTAACATCATAAAATCTTAGCCTCCAGAGAGAGTTAAGTAATCTAATGTAGCCTTCTCCTTAGTTTAATGGTTTCAAAGCATGTCCTTGGACCAGCTGCCTCAGAGCATCACCTGGGAGCGCATTGGAAATGCAGTTTCTCGGGACTTGCCTGGTGGTCCAGTGGCTAAGACTTGTGCTCCCAGTGCAGGGGACTGGAGTTCAATCCCTGGTCAGGGGACTAGATCCCACGTGCCACAACTGAGTTCCATTTTGATGTTGTTATTCAGTCACTAAGTCATGTTTGACTCTTTGCTACCCCATGCACGACTGGAAAAGCCATAGCTTTAACTATATGAACGTTTGTTGGCAAAGGGTTGTCTCTGCTTTTTAACATGTTATCTAGGTTTGTCACAGCTTTCCTTCCAAGGGGCAAGTGTCTTTTAATTTCATCCTATGACTAAAGATCCTGAGTGCCACATCTAAGACCTGGCACAGCCAAATAAATAAATATTTAGAAAAAGAAGAATGCAATTTCTTAGACTCTTCCTCAGACTTAGTGAATTAGCAACTATTGGTGGGAGGAACCTTAGAGATCTGTGAACAGACCTTCCAAGTGATTCCGATGGACCTGAAATTTGAGACCCAATGTCCTAAATCATTACTTCCCTAAATGGCATACCTGAAGGATAACAGTGAGAGACTTTATTTTTCTGGGCTCCAAAATCACTGCAGATGGTGACTGCAGCCATGAAATTAAAAGATGCTTGCTCTTTGGAAGAAAAGGAGACCAACCTAGACAGCATATTAAAAAGCAGAGACATTACTTTGCCAACAAAGGTCCATCTAGTCAAAGCTATGGTTTTTCCAGTAGTCATGTATGGATGTGAGAGTTGGACTATAAAGAAAGCTGAGCGCTGAAGAACTGATCCTTTTGAACTGTGGTGTTGGAGAAGACTCTTGAGAGTCCCTCGGACTGCAAGGAGATCAAACCAGTCAATCCTAAAGGAAACCAGTCCTGAATATTCATTGGAAGAACTGATGCTGAATCTGAAACTCCAATCCTTTGGCCACCTGATGTGAAGAACTGACTCATTGGAAAAGACCCTGATGCTGGGAAAGATTGAAGGCGGGTGGAGAAGGGGACAACACAGGATGAGATGGTGGATGGCATCACCGACTCGATGGACAGGAGTTTGAGTAAACTCTGGGAGTTGGTGATGGATAGGGAATCCTGGTGTGCTGCAGTCCATGGGGTCGCAAAGAGTTGGACATGACTGAGTGGCTGAACTGAACTGAAGGATAATCTCTATGGCCTCTACCTGGATATTTCTGGCTACAGAGAGCTCACTGGTTCGCGAATCATTTGGTGAGAAGCCCTAACAATTAGATATTTCCTCAGTTGTAATGTGATATTTCTAAATTTTTGACTCTTCCACCTGCTGGCATTGTCTCTATGCCCTGAATGCAATTCAGAGTTAAAGCTGACTGGAGTTCACTGGTAACCAGGCTGATTATTTGCATTGTAGGAGTTGGGAAAGGTGAACACAAGAGGATCAACTGGGAGAGGGGCCAGCATTTTCCATTTTCCTTTCAACCAAATAAAACAGCAAGATTAAGGGCTGTCCCAGCATTTGTGAGATTATGATAAATATCAGTATTAATAACAATAGTGACAGTAATAATTACCCACGGCTGGATTTGGACGCAGGTCAAGAAGCCATCCAAATCAAATTACATGTAAGAAAAATGTGTGTGTTCGGTGCTGGGAACATTTTTAAAGAGGAAGAAAAATTGATGCTATGAAAAAACATTTCACCTTCTAGTGGGGATAACTGCTCCTTCCCATTCTGAGGAAGCTGTAAAACAAAGGAATGCCCCAGCAGGACAGAAATATTTAATGGTGAGTTCCCAACCCCCTCTGACTAGAGAGAGGTGTGTACAGTCACTGAGGCTGGATCGGGAAATGAACCTTTGCTTGGTTGCCCTTCTATCTTGAATGCTTTGAGTTTTTTGTTTTTGCCTGGTTGCTTTTCAATCTCAAATGCTTTGAGTTGGATACCATTGTTTGGCCAGCTTTTGTGAGTGATGATTTTTTTCTGTTTGTTTCTGATGGGCCCTTGGCACAGGGGCCAGAGAGAAAGAAAAGAAAGTGCAGTTACTCAGTCGTGTCATACTCTTTTCAACACCATGGACTAGAGCCGATCAGGCTCCTCCATCCATGGAATTCCAGGCAAGAATACTGGGGTGGGTTGCCATTTCCTTTTCCAGAGGATCTTCCTGACCCAGGGATCGAACCTGGGTCTCCCGCTTTGCGGGCAGACACTTGACCATCTGAGCCACCAGGGAAGCCCCAAGGCCAGAAGGAATATGATAGTTTTGGACTCCTCTGGGAGGCAGGGAGGCTGGTAGGGTGGAGGCTCTTTGCCTGAGGGTGAGGCCACGCCCAGCAGCTGGGCCTTCCTCCATCTATTGTTGATCTCTTCTTACTCCAGCCTCTCCCCTCTTTGGACTGACAGCACCGCAGCTTTAAGCCCTGCCAGGACGCTCTCACAAATGATTTTTCCTCCCCCCAATTTGAGCCCAGAGAGTGTTTACTTCCTGTCAACCCCCAGGGACCTGCTGATTTTTCCCATTACTGCAAATTGCTGCTCTCGGGTGCTTTTGCATTTGTTATTAAGATGCAATCAGGGTTTCCTAACTGATTAACAGCCTCACCCCGTGGGCCCCCCTGACCCTCGCACCTGACTTGGAGGCAATGACAGTGGAAAACAGAGTCCCTGGGCTGCCGGGTTGTCTGTTCTGTCTGGGGCTAATGGGTTGGGGGGCAGGCAGCTGGTGGGCGCTCTTGGAGGGCAGTGGGGAGGAGAGAAGAGGCGCCTCCGTGGATGCTGAGCTTGCTCGGAAGGGGCCTGGTGCCTTTCAAGTGCCCGGGAATTACAGCGGGTGTCGGGCTGTGTGACAGGCCTCTGGAATGATGACGGCTGATGGCTGCGACGGCCTGCCCAATGAGGCAGAGGCTGGCCTGAGCTGGGCCTTCCGGACGGATAAACACAGAGCATCTCTTAAGGCTGAGTGGCAGGATGATGAGCACGTGGGCGACGGCCTGCTCGGTATTGTATGTCAGTCAAAAGCTCCGAGACCATACCACTGCTGCTGCCCAGACGCCCCCAGCCTCGGCCACCCCACCCAAGGACCCCTTCTCCTTCCCCACCCACGGCGTCAAAGCTGCCCAGCCCCTTCCTTGGTCCTGTCCGTGCTCAGAGCCAATGAAATACACATAAGACACGTGTCCACACACGTGCAGTGGCTTCTGAGCGCGCACACAAAGCCACATCCTGGTGCAAAGCTCGCTCTCGTGACCCTTTCTCTACCTGCCTGCCTGATGCTTTTTTTTGTTTTTTTAAGTGTCTTCCTGGTGGCTCAGATGGTAAAGAATCCACCTGCAATGGGGCAGACCTGGGTTTGATCCCTGGGTTGCAAAGATCCCCCGGAGGAGGGCCTGGCAACCCACTACTGCAATATTCTTGCCTGGAGAATCCCCATGGACAGAGGAGCCTGGTGGGCTACAGTCCATGTGGTCGCAGAGTCGGACACCACTGAGCAACTAAGCACAGTACAGCCTTTTCATTAAACAGGTGTCTTTGCCCTTGCCCTCACTGAAGGTTCATTGTTGCCTAAGGAAAAAAGCCCTCGAAGATTGTGGACGCAGAAATCTTACTGAGGTTTTACTGAATCGCTGAGAAGGGAAAGGGTGGGAGGACTGGGAGAGAAGGTGTCAGACCGCAGGTGTCATGGGACCAAGCACAACCTTCCCAACTTGATTACAGGTGAGCAGAGCTGAAGGTCCTTACATGCTGCTCCCCACAGGGCAGAGCCAAGTGGGGAGTCTTGTAGCCAATGGGGTCCTGGTCCTGTGTCACCTGGTTTTTCATTAGATCTGTTGATTGTGTTGCAGAGAGAAAGAGGGTGTAGGGCGGTAAAGGAGAATGACAGGGAGGTGGGATCTTCATACCACTGCACGTGGCCAGGCTTCCTAGGTGGTGCAGTGATGAAGAATCCGCCTGCCAATGCAGGAGATTCGGGAGACGATCCTTGGGTCAGGAAGATCCCCTGGAGGAGGAAATGGCAACCTATTCCAGTATTCTTGCCTAAATAATCCTATGGGCAGAGAAGCCTGGAGGACTACAGTCCATGGGGTCGCAGAGTTGGATGCCTCCACACACGTGCCCAGGCTCAAAAACAGATGGACAAGACCAAGTTCCATCCCTTGTTATATAAGCTCTAAAGTGACAATAATAAATCTTCATCAGGTCGTTCTGAGGCGAACACAAGGGGTTATATACCAAGTCCACTTTTCTCTTTTTCTTTTGTTTGGGGACGTGGGTAGTTAAGGCAACATTTAAAAACATAAAATTATTATTTGTTGTTGTTCAATCACTCAGTCGTGTCCGACTCTTTGAAGCCCCATGGACTGCAGCACGCCGGGCTTCCTTGTCCTTCATCATCTCCTGAAGCTTGCTCAAACTCAGGTCCATTGAATCAGTGATGACATCCAACCATAAAGACTAAGATGAAATCTTTTTAAAGAACAGGAGGGATTACGGCTGTCTTATCCTCCCGTGGATAAAAGGTTCCGGTATTAAATTCCAGTTACTTTATCTCATCCTCCTGACTAATTATATTAGTTTCTCCTGCACTCTGCTTAGACAGCCAAAAACTGATAGAGAGGCATAGATCTGGGGGCTTTCCGGTGGTCCAGTGGTTAAGAACCTGCCTGCCAATGCAGGGCACATGAGTTCAGTCCCTGGACTGTGAAGATTCCACATGCCGTGGGGCATCTGAGTCCGTGGGCCACAGCTACTAACCCCATGCTCTGCAATGTGAGAAGTCACCACAGTCAGAAGCCTGTGCACCACAATTAGAGAAGGCCATAGCAGCAATGAAGACCCCCCCCACCCCGAGTGTTCAGGAAACCCTCCTGGATGTAGCTTTCAAAGCAGGTTGTAGGAGCAAGGAAGGAGTGATCAGAACGGGCAGTGTTTGGCACTAGGAGGCAGCTCAGAATATGTTTAAGGAGAAGGACAGAGGGTGCGAATTGGGTGATGCAGAGAGAAACTTCATATGGAAGAGCTCTCTAAGGAGTGTACGTGGTTAAATAGGCTACAAATAGGCCACGGACACTGTTCACTCAGGGCAGCTGCATCTCCCGAGTCTTTTCCAGGCTGTGGAGCAGAGGGAAAAGGCCTAACGTGCATGGGATTAGAGTCCCAATTTATAATTAGAATCCCAGAAGAAGACGATGAAACCGCAGCAAAATTGGACGAGATGACAGCTAAGAATTTTCCTGAACTGAAAGAGACCAGCCATAGATTCTAGAAGCTTATAAACCCCAATGGGATAAACACAAGATATAGATAGATCATCTAGTTATATTATGATCTGATACGTCACTGTGAAAACTAAAGGTGGAAATCTTAAAAGTAGCCAGAATTTTAAAAAAAAGTTTTATTGTTTTAAAGCCTGCAACACTAACCCCAGACTTCTCAACAACAGAAATGAAAAAAGGGACCTCATTACATATTCTCCTTACATTAAAGGAAAATCAGATGATATTATGAATTTTTTTTCCAGTGCATTTGATAATTTATAAAAACACATCAAAATGAATACAGAGAGAAATAGGAATTCCAGTATCTAATAAAATTGAATCCATTATTAAAAACCTTGCCCTGAGGACAACTCCAGGTCCAGTTTGGAAAAATTTTCCAAACTTTAATAAATAAATGATCTTGTGTGACTCTTCCAGAAAATAAGAAAACAAAAAACATTTTAAAACTTCTTTTATAAAGTCAGATGTAAGGAAATGGCTACCCACTCCATTATTCTTGCCTGCGGAATTCCATGGACAGAGGAACCTTGCAGGGTACGTCCAATGGAGTCTCAAAGAGTCAGATACAACTGAGCTACTAATGCTTTCACTATAATTTGAAATAATACAAGGACATCACAAGTCAGAAAAATTACAGATGAATCTCTTTCATGACTGTAGATTTAAAATTCTTAATTAAAATATTTGCAAGTCAAATCCAGTGATGTATAAAAAGTACAAATCAGAACCAATTTGGGTTAATTCCAGAGATATAGGAATGGTTTAATAATCGAAAGACTGCAATTATAATTGAACACATTAATAGTATAAAGGAGAATGATAAATTAGACATAGGATAATATAGGCAATTTAGAATAATAAAAATAGAATAAAGGAGATGTATCCATCTCAGTAAATGTAGAAGCATTGGGTACAATTCAGTATGCATTCTGGATAAAATTCTTATCAAAATAAACATAGAGGTCATTCTCTTAATGTGATAAAGGGCATCTTCAAAAAAAATCTACTGCAAATATCATACTTAAAGGTAAAATAATGAAAGCCATCCCTTGAGATTAGGAATGAGAAAAGATACCAGAGTCACCTTCTTTAGCGTTATATTTGAATTACTAGCAAGAAAAAAGAGATAAAAGCAACGAGGTTTCAAAAGGAAGATACAATATTACTGCTATTGTGGATGACACAATGGTGCATTTAGAAAAAGACAAAAGAATTTATAGAAAAATAGTAAGTTCAGCCACGCCACTGAATACACCACCAATATACAATAATCAGTTTATTCCTACATATAGTATTTCCTCTTTATCTGCAGCAGATATGTTCCAAGACTCCCAGTGGATGTCAGAACCTTAGATAGTACCAAACCCTATATGAACTATATTTTTTTCTGATACAGAGAAGACTATATATTTTTCTGATACAGTTTAGCATATACAGGGTGGATGCGCTGCAAAAAATGATGATTCTAGGTCCTTGGCAGAATCGATAGGAACAGTGAAAGATTCCATCATGCTACTCAGAATAGTACACAATTTAAAACTTAGGAGTTATTTCTAGAATTTACCATTGAATATTTTCAGAATACGGTTGACTACAGGTTACTGAAACTACAGAAGTTAAACTTTGGGCAAGGGGAGGACGATGGTACAGCAACAGTTGTAAAGGAAATAACATCCATACTATTTATAATAGCATCCCCAAATCATCAAGTATCTAAAATAAATACAATGAAAAATGTGCAAGAAAACATTATGAGAGAAATCAAATAAGATCTAAATAAAAGAGGAATAGGCTACATTCATGGATTAAAGATTCAGTATTATAAAGATGCCAACAGATCAAGATATTCAGGATCTAGGATATTTAAGATGTATGTTTTGCTTTTTCTCTTTTTTGGGAAAGCAACAGGTTGATTGTAAAATTTGTATGAAAATTCAAAGGATAGTAGTCAACTACTCTTTTAATAAAAAAATAAAAGTGGAGGGTTTATTATATAAAGAAGTATTGTAAAGCTGCAGACAGTTAAGGGAGCTAACTGTTCATACAAAATAGAAATATCAGGTAGTATATCAGAAGAAAGTATTAAAAGTGTACTCATTTGTATAAAGTCATACTTGATTTATGACAAAGTTAACACAGTAGTGCATTGGTCAAAAGATTTTTTCTTTTTTCCGTAATGGTCTGAGTCGATTAGATAGCCATATGTCAAAAGTCTTGATTCTTCTCTTACATGGTATAAAAGGTATCAGTTCCAGGAAAATTACAGATCTAAAGGTGAAAGCTAAAGTAATTCAACTTCTAAAAGTGCAAACAGATGACTTCAGGCAATTTGCAATGCTAGTTCATCAGACACCCAGATTCTAGCTCCTGCTTTGGGCCTATGTGGATCCCTGATACATGATGGGTCACTTAGAAATGCTTTGGGCTGCAGGTAATAGAAATCCAAAATGGTACCTTAGGCCTATAGGTATTTGCTTTTTCACTTAAGAAATCTGGTGGGAGCCGGAGGCTGGTGTTGGTTCAGCCACTCAATTGAATCTTTGGGGAGCCAAGTGTTTTCTCTCTGTTCACTCTGACATCCTGAGGTGCTGAGTTTTGTCCCTTGTCCTTGCCATCTTGAAGCTGTAAAATGACTTTTGCAGCTCACAGCTCACAGCATCAAAACCATGTACAGGGCAGAAACAAGGGGAAGAGACAGGATAGCTTGCTTGCTCACTAAGTTGCTTCTGTTGTGTTTGTGCGACCCTATGGACTGTAGCCCACCAGACTCCTGTGTCCATGGGAATCTCCAGCAAGAATACTGGAGTGGGTTGTCATGCCCTCCTCCAGGGGATCATCCCAACCCAGGGATCGAACCCACATCTCTTATGTCTCCTGGCTTGGCAGGTGAATTCTTTACCACTAGCGCCAGCTGGGAAGCCCATAAGATAGCTTACCTGTCTCGTGAAAGCCTTCCCATAACCCAACTTCATTCTCATCCTCAGCAAACTTCCTCGGCCAAGACAAGATGCACTGACACCCTTAGATACAAAGGACCCTGGAAAGTAAGTAGTAGTTGGTAGTTCAGGATAGCTCTTGCATTGCCAACCAACAACGGCAGGAGGCAATCATTTAGAGTAAGAAACAATGCAAAGATGTTGTATGATCCACCTGCAAGTCTGCATAGTCAAGAGTGGGTTTACCTGTTCAGCTTCTCTTTGGGGACAGATGTGTACTTGACTAATCTTTCTTATGCAGCCTTTGAAACTGCTTGATTTTCCTGTGTTTGCTGTGAAAATGAGGTTTTTTTCCTTTGGTAAATATAATGATTTCCTAATAAAAGTGCTAAATTATTTCATTGAGTGGTGACTCCAGACACTCCTCCCTGCTACTCGTTTGAACATCAGAGTCGATTTCCCCAGTGTCATCCTAGACAGTTTGATGGAGGAAAGGAATGAGAAACCTCTGTTCAATCAAGTATCTGATTAATACAGGTGCGGTATGCAAATTGCTGACTTTCTAAAGATTCTAGTAAGATGAAAACATGCTTACAACCATTCTTACAGTGTCATTCTCTTTTTTTCTGAGTCTCTTAACATCTTCTCTGAACACTACCTGCTTTGGGTGGTAGGATGATATGTTTTCAAGACTGTGTTTATTTTTTCCTTCTTTTTTCCCCACCCTAATTGCTTCCCCCCGGTCTTCTGTGTTTCTCTGGCACTCTTTGCTGACTGTCTAATGTGAATCCAGCTGAGAAAATGACAGGTTGGGAAATGTTTACATGAGTGTTAAATCTAATCACAATATATGCCCTGATCTGGACATGGCACCTCCCCGTGAACAATAGATATTTATATACAAGATGTTTTTACGACCTAGTTCTCTCATTGTTGGTTGACTATTTCCAGTCCTCTTGCAGCAAATGCAGTGTCAGGGATTCTAGATTACCCTTCCCAAGGTAGTGAGGGGAGAGACATTGACAAGCTGTTTGTTTTTGCCTCTCCCTGTATTTTGTGTGTACATATATACCGCGTGTATTGTAAATTGTTGCTATTTTAATGATTCCTTCAGTCAAAACAGTCCATGACCCTGCCTGCAGCTCTCAGCAAGTTAAAGGTGTGATGTAGTGAAATGCTAAAGGTTTAAGGGAAAACCAAGGATAGAAGAGATGGTTTTAAAAAATGCAGGATGTGCTAAGTAAGGGAGGAAAGGCAAAGAGCCTGTACACAGGCTTTTAGGGAACAGCTAAGAAAGAAAATTAGACTTTTAAGTTCAGGGTCTGAGAGGTGGGCAGCCTGACTGATGAATCAGGTGGCTGAGGAACCAGAAATCCCAGAACCAAGAGGTTCTGCCCACAGCCAAGCACCGACTCCTGCATGAAACGCCCACCCAAAGCCGAGCTCAAATCTCAGTGGTGACACACAGGAAACAGCCAAGAATGGGGAGCGGGGAGGCATTTAAAGACAGTGCAAGGCTGCTGGCAAGAAACTCTGCTAGTACACGCAGCATCTTTAAAAAAAGTATTCACAGACACAGTTTAACTGGAGCTTTAGGTTTTCTGCTTTTGTTTTTGCAAAATGTGTCTTTTTACTTGTTTGCATTTTTAACAATGGCTTTATTGAGATACAGTTCCTATATCATATACTTTATCTGTTTGAAGTGTACAAATCAATGATTTTTGGTGTATTACATTATTAATCTTTTCAAATCATGGTGAAATGTATCCTGGGCCTATATTCAAACTTGACTCTGCTTTGCTCCAGACCGGTTCACCCAACAAACATTTTCTGCAGGTCAGCTCTTGGCCAGACACTGGTTGTCTCCTGCACAGAGCAGGAAGCGGCCTGCCATTCCAGTGTGCTGTTTTCCCCCTGCCTCCCGGGCGGGGTGTGGCCAAGTAGATAGGCACCTGGGTTTTTTTCCCAGACTGCAGGCTTGGGAAGATTCCACTCCGGCTGATGGTGACTCCACTGTCTTTCGAGCTTGTCACCACTCGTGGCTTTTCCTCCTGCCCCTCCGGGGGCGGCATGCCGCCTTTGATCAAAAGCAGCTCCTCCTGTGGGGAGAACCGCAGGCAGGGGTGGTGTGTGCGGATGCACCCACATCGGCGAGCTGGGTGCTGGGCCCTTTGGAGCTCAGGTCCTCGGTGTGTTCTGTCTGCCCTCTACTCGGCTCGCAGCGGCTGTCTGTAGATCCGGCTCAGCCCGCCTGCCGGGTCTTGTGCAGAAGGGGGAGACAGTGATCCCCTCGGGGCCCCCTGCCCCTCTGCTCTCCTCGCCCAGCAGATGTGGAGCAAGGTCTTTTAGGACAGCTTATGGATAATCCTACCAACCACCCATTCCTGAGATTAGAGTATAGCGTTAGATCACAGTGGGCTTCCCAGCTGTCGCTAGTGGTGAAGAATCCACCTGCCAGTGTGCCATGGGGCTTCCCAGGTGGCACTGATGATAACCTGCCTCCAGTGCAGGAGACGTCAGAGATGCGGGCTCAATCCCTAAATAGGGAAGATCCCCTGGAGGAGGAAATGGCAACCCGCTCCAGTATTCTTGCCTGGAAAATTCCATGGACAGGGAAGCCTGGCAGCGTCCATGGGGCTGCAAAAGAGTCAGGCACGGTTGAGCCTCACTTACTAGGTCACAGTGTGATAACACGCAAGGATTAGGATAAGGAAGATCCTGGAGCAGGGGTGGGGCTAGGAAACGAATTTTACAGGGGCTCTGTGGACCTTTTAAACTCTTGGATTCAACAGTTACTGAACTGGTTGAAGAGCCTCACTCCCTCCCGTTGGCATAATGAGATGTTTAAAGGCCCACTGCCTCAGCTCCTTTATCACAAGGGATATTGGATAATACAGCAGGTCCTCTACATGTGAATGAGGTCCATTCTGAGAATGTCCATACATCCAATTTGTTCCCAAGCTAGCCTTAGATGCCCAGCTAACACAATCGGCTACACAGTACTGTACTGTAACAGGTTTACAGTACTTTTCACACAAATAATACATTTAAAAAACATTTAAAAATACAGAAAACATTAAAAAAAAACATTTTTAATCTAACAGTACAATGCCTTGAAAAGTACAGCAGTCAGTAAAACAGCTTCCTCCAGGGACACGTTCACATCTTTGAAAGCTTGAAACTTGAAGGTTCGTATGTAGGGACTTAAGGTAGGTCAAATTTTCAAATTATTCCATGCCACCTCAATTGTGAAGTTCAAGCAAAGCTAGGAACTGGCAGTGAACTGATTTCTAGTTCTTACACTTTTTTTTCACCTCCTTAGTAGGTTGAAAGTGTGAAAGTGTTAGTCAGTCAGTCGTGTCTCACTTTTTGTGACCCTATGGACTGCAGCCTGCCAAGCTCCTCTGTGCATGGAATTCTCCAGGCAAGGGTACTGGAGTGGGTTACCATTCCTTTCTTCAGGGGATCTTCCCGACCCAGGGATCCAACCCAGGTGTCCTGCATTGAAGGCAGATTCTTTACCGTTTGAGCTACCAGGGAAGCCTAGTAGGTTGGCAGGATCATTCGAAATCTTTGATAGGATCATCCCATTTAGCCAATTTGTGATAAAGAGGGCAAAAGCTGGAGACTGGGGAATTATTGCCACTAGTAAGATTTGGGTGCTCCATGCTGGACCTTGCTCATCCGGACACAGCGGGGACCACACTTCCTTCTCAGGGAGGTGACGTCAGGCACAAGCACGGCCCATAGGACTCTAACCTCTTGGAGGACAGGACTCCCTTGCTCTCGCTGCATCCTCACCCAGCACCGTAGCGCCTGTCCAGTGGATCCTTCTTGATGGCCCACCTTCCTCCCTTCCACTCCTCCCTCAAACCACAGGTGGGGCCCTTATCTCCTGGCTCAGGACCTGGAGTTTGCTGGGATCCTTCTAAGCTCTTCCGTGTTTCCCCCACGTTGTGGAAATAGCCGGTTCCAAAGAATAAATGACTTCCACACAAAGCCACACCCAGGTGGTAAAAAAGGTCAGGAACCAAAATCAAAGGGGGAAGAAAACGAAAAGATGCAAAGGGTGGGAGGGGAGAGTGAGGGGGCTGCAGGAGCAGGATGGACACCCTCCCTTGAAGAGATTAGCACATCTGCAGCCGACTCGTGCAGGCCAAATTCCTCTTGCTGTGCCTCTGAGGGGAAAATGGGAAGGATGCTACGCTGCAACTCACAGCGCCTTTGAGAAGCTATGCACGCCACTCATAGGCCAAGTTTTGCTTTCCGACCAGAGGAGCTTTCTCTGGCCCACAGGGCCATGATAGCCGGCAGAAGACGGCAAACTCTCCATGGCCATGACCTCTAGCTCTGCCCTTCTGTCCCTGTTGAGGGCGTTCTGTGTGCTTAAAAAGGCCACGCGTGTTTCTACAAGGAAGGTGAACACGAGGTGTGTAGATAATGAATTATCTATCAATAGGGTCTTACATCCAACGGCCTGTTTGCAAACACGTACCTGTAGGTCTCCATCCAACCACTCAGCCGGATGACTGAGACATTTCTGACTTGACACCGAGGGGGTCAGGCTGCGACTTGAATGACGCATCGGGTGCGCTCCCATCTGTTCTTAACTCACTTCTAATCTGGGTTAACCATGCCGTCCTCCAGTCTCGAGTCAGAGAAACCTGGAACAATCCATAACTCTCTTCTCTCGCTCACCAATCCCCCCGACCCAGGTGGCCACCCCGGCCCACCTCCCTTCCTCCGTTCAGGTCCCATCTGTCCACCTTCTTCACAGCTCACCTCACCTTGATGAAGGAAGCCACCTCTCCTGGCTTCTAATCTTTCCTTGCTTTGGTTTAACCTCTTGGATTCTGCCAAATCTGGCTTCCTTTCCCCCAATCCTGTCACATCGCTCCCATCTCCCCACCTCTACTGGATCCTCCTTGACACTGGAGAAAACTGCCAAGATGGGGGTGAGGGGGGTGGGAGGTGGTGGTGAGGTGTGGTGGGTGGAGCCTGTCCTGGGGATGCCCTGGGGCCTGATTGGGCTGTTGCTTTGAGCCTTGATGAGTCCCTTTATTTAGCCAAGCGGCAACTTTGATTAAGCTCATATTATGTTCATGCAGTGTTCCAGGCCCTTTAGATAACCTTGCTGGACGCAAATCTCACCCTCGCCCTCTGGACTTAGTTCACCGTGGACCTGCTTCCATGACAATCAAGCACGTGGGCAGAGGGATTGGGGCCAGGGTCCTCCTGGCAAAGGCCGCAAAGAGCTGAGGAAGAACCCCTGCCGGGGAGGCCCTCGTGGTGTCAGCGATGGGGTGAAGAAGTACAGCTGAGCACACCTTACATGTGTCAACCTGGTGCTCACTGAACAGAACTAAGGTAAGCGACTAGGAAGACCGCAAGACGCAAGCTTTCAGTATCTAAGGAGTCAGTGTAATTAACACGCAATAGAGAAAGTGGTATTCTTCATTCCTGACCCTGTGTTCGGTTATCCTCTATATCATATTCCTTCCTCCACTCCTGATTCAGTGCAGTTTGCCTTTGGAAGAGCTGGGGCAGAAGTACTAAGTCACAGGCTTTCTCTGCAGATTTAGAAACAGCAAAAGACGTGCCAGTTAGTTGTATTACTTATAAAATATTTCTCACTCACCTTTTATGCTCACAACATTTAAGAGATGCAGAAATATCCTATTAACACTTACAGCTTAGCTATACTATATCCCCTACCCTTAAATTTCTTCAGAATGTAAAAAGCACACTTACTTCCCATCTTCCCACCCCTCATGCTGCTGCTGCTGCTGCTAAGTCACTTCGGTCATGTCTGACTCTGTGTGACCCCATAGACGGCAGTCCACCAGGCTCCCCTGTCCCTGGGATTCTCCAGGCAAGAACACTGGAGTGGGTTGCCATTTCCTTCGCCAATGTGTGAAAGTGAAAAGTGAAAGTGAAATCGCTCAGTCGTGTCTGACTCGTAGCGACCTCATGGACTGCAGCCTACCAGGCTCCTCCGTCCATGGGATTTTCTAGGCAAGAGTACTGGAGTGGCTTGCCATTGCCTTCTCCGCCCCTCATGCTAAACAGTTTTAATTTCAAACCTAAACCTTGAGACACCAGGTCCTCAAATTATGAGCAATATGAGTTTCTGTAATTGATTTCTTCTCTCAGGTTATTCAGTGCATCCACTAGAAATATGATTAATTAGATCTGCATGCATAATGACACATACCCATTTGACAAAATCGAATACCGTGTTAAGCTGCTTGGACCTTTGGTTCGGTTTTGAAAAGAAGTTATCATTTCCCATTGCTCAGCCCATCATGTTTCCCACAGTAGAAGCTGAAAATGGATGTACCGATTAATTGTTGGGCCACTGTTAATGTGTAGGTGAGAGAGATTCCAGCCAATCCGTCAGCAAGCTTGCTGTCACCTCTTATGTAAGAATCATGGCTCTAGGCTCTCTGAGTCAGCTCAGGCTGCTATAATAAATTACCACAGACCCGATGGCATAAACAACAGACATTTCTTTCTTGCAGTTATGGAGGCTGGGAAGTCTAAGGTCAGGGTGCCAGCCGATTTGGTTTCTGGTGAGAATCTTCTTCCTGGTTGTAGTCCCAAATGACCTTTCCTTGGTGAGAGTGTAGGTACAGAGAGGGGGTGAGACCTCTTGTCTCATCTTCTTTCTATAAAGCCACTAAACCCCATCGCGGGGGACCCATCCTCGTGACCTCATCTGACCCTGGTGATCTCCCAAAGACCTCACCTCCAGATATTATCACATTGCGGGTTAGAGCTTCAACATACGGATGTTGCAGGGTTGACACAGGCCAAAGGGAAACGAAGCAGTGAGAGCCTCTGGGACTCACGGTTATAGACAAATAAACATACAAGCAAATGTAGTGTTTAGGAAACAAAAAGAACCGTAAGCAAAGTGCTCTGGAGAATTGGGAAGGGAATAATGGCTCTTTATGAGCAAAGGGGCTAGAAGGATCTGTCGTGCTCAGAGAAGGGCTCCAGCTGGTGATGACAGTGGGACTGTGTCTCCTCCGACCACCTTCTCCAAGGCTGTTGGACAGCTGCTGCTCCCATTTTTGCTGTCTCACCTGGCTTCACTGACCCCTCCTCTTGGGGTGTGGTTCTACCCAGTGAATCCAGCCTCTGCAAGCTACACTTATCCTGATGCCTTCTTTGAGGAGCCAAAACCAGTTTCCCAGAGACAGTAAAGGAGGCTCCATTGAGGTACCTGACCTAATAGGGCAGCCACGTTTACTCTTCCTGGCTGTATTCCAACCGATGTCTATGGGAGGGGCTCTCTCTGGCCAGCTTCAGGTTGCTGGGCAGTCCTCTGGGTGTGCCTGGTAGAGATGTACTGGGGCCTGGGAAGCAGCAGGGTATGGCCAGGTCTGGGGTGGAAGCGGGACCCCTACCTCTACTGGGTGGAATCCAGAGCTCAGCACAGAGAAACCCTAGGGATGCTGGCTCTCCTGCAGCACAAATTCTAGGCATGCACCAGGGGCCAATCTCAAGGGCTAAGCGAGTAAATGGACGTGGGAGCCTGTGGGAGCCGGAATGCTTCGTCTCAGATCCTCAAATGGGCACCGTGTCTCTATGTGAAATGCAAAAGGTGGAGAACAGAAACACCCCCCTGAAAATCCATCTCGCTGAAAACTCAAGTTCACGAAATAGAGCAGGATGATTACCCACACGTCTCTCCTTTTTAATCCTTGGCAGTGCCAGCGCCTGACTATCCATCTTCTTGCCCCCATTTCTTCACAAAGCCTTGAAATCCTTCATCGAACAGGACACCTGCTGGCACTTCCTGGTGTCCCAGGGTTCCCTGGTGCTCGCACGCAAGTTAGGTCCTCACCATCATCCTCTCTTTACTGTGAGACCACCTTGTTTCCTTCTGCTGAGTTTTGGTGCACACCAGTCCCAAGTGCTAAGTACCTTCACCGTTCTAATTGACATGAGGACTGTCAGTGCTTCCAGAAGTTTCCTGCCACCTTCACTTAAAGGAGTTTTGTCAATAACTATGGCTCTTTGAGCAAATCACTTATTCCCAGAATTCACATCTTAGGATGAAGGGGTAGAATTAGGTTATTCCTAAACATCTCACCAAGTGAAGAGAAGAATACTAGCACCAACTCGGACTCCTCCTATACACATCGAATCTGGTGGAAAGTAAATTGAAAGGAAATGGGAAAGAGAGACAGCACGTATTGGATTTCTCATTAGCCCCACTGCCTGCTTCTCATTAGTGAGCCTTCTGGGTTATGGGCACAAGGGCCGGGACTTATTTTCATGGCTGAGTAGCACAAGTGAAATGTGGGCTATTTCTAATCCATATTATATGAGCTCCACACTTTGCTATCTCCTAAAGTAATGGGCAGTGCTCAAGGAAAACCCCACCAGAATGACGGGCTAATCCTTGAGGGGGAAAATATTGCTGTTCTGCATAAGCTTTTGCTCTCTGCTTAATTAATCCCTAAAACTTTCAGGCCTTAATGAGAATAATTAGACTTGACAGTACTGAGCTTAATGCCCAACTACAGACAACAAAAAGCGTGTTCAGTCTGCAAGCTTCCCAGAGCTCACTGAAAGACAGGTTAATGTTATTTACAGCAGCCCCAGTGAGGGGCCGGATGAGGGTTCAGACTTGAAATGTGGCTGGAGCTCCCCGGGGACCATTTCTCTGAGGAGCAGGGTACTGGAGCCCCCTCCTTTGTGGTTTTCACTCCCTAACAAACCGTGGTCTAGACACGACCTGGCTAGAAATTCCCTTATTACCAACCCCGGTCAGACCACATTTATCATCACCTTGAGTGTGATGCTAGTGCAAACCTCCAGGCCTCTCCCGTTCAAATAATGAATCGAGGGAGCCAGACCACTGCACTCCAGTGTCTGCCAGCTTCTGGAAATACCTCATCTTCCAGAAAAGTATTCATTTGTCAACAGAGGGATAATGTTAAAACCTTAAAGACAAATCAGACGGAAGGCAGGGATGGGGGAAGCAGGCAGGGGATGGCCTGGGAGAGACAGCTGCTTCAGTTCAGAGCAGCTTCTTTGACTTTTAGCCTCATGCCAGCCTCTCTGGCTTCTCCAAGAAAAGGTTTAGGTCTCTTTTTGAAGAGTTTGGGTTCGCCCTTCCCAGAGGGAGCGTCTAGAAACATTCCTCGGGCATCACAGGGATGACCAGGTTTGTTTGTCTGTGTCTGTGGGGAGCTGCCCAGAGACGGATGGAACGACCAGGCAGGTTCTCGGGTTTTTCGGTGGTGATGCTGTCGGAACTGAGTGCACACACTCAGAGAAGGGATGGCGGGCCCTTCCCACCTGGTCGGGTGACATCTGGGTCCCCAGGAGTGGGGGCGGATTTCTGCACTTTCAGTTGGCGGTAATTCCTGCAGGAGGCAGGAACGTGGTGAGCGAAGCTTCCTAAGCCATTCTCTAGGTTTACACCAAGAGTTATAACGTCCATTTGGAGAAAGGTCGTTCTCTGAATTGAAAAACAACAGCTAAGCAAAATCCCTGGTGCTTCTCAGTTTTAAAATAATATGAACTTCAGAGTTCTTATAGATCTAAAGAGATGAAAGCAAAGAGATGCAGCATGTTATTAGAAAACCAACATGTGACCCTTTTAAAAACAGGCATTAACACAATACACACACACACACACACACACGCACACACACACACACACACACACCCAACATAAGGACAGGAACTTTGACCCTGTAAGTGGCACTGGGCTAGCGACTTTGTTTTTAATTTTCAATCAAGGATCTAAAACAGACTTCAAAGGGCATTTAAGCTGACAGTTTTATTTTCTCCTTGAGGAAGAGGAAAGATGAATAAGCGTAAAGCCAGATCATTCTCAAAATAATTGCAGCCCTGACATATCTAAATGAGTTTGTAAAAGAAAATACAGTGGCAATTGATCTTATTAATTAGAGATGTACCAGGATCGTAATACCCACTTATCCACAGACTGCCTGCAGCTACAAAAATAAAATAAAATTAACCACTTTCTCCTGGGGAACACAATTTCTTTCCCTCCCTGTCATAGAAAGTCAGCTGGAAAAACCCCCTTGTTCCTGCCTTTCTGCCTTTCTCCCTCCGCAGTGGGGAACAGCCGTGGAGAACAGTTGGGATTGGTTTCTTCTCTGTCTGCAGAGCCCGGGGTTTACACTGGATTCGCGATGCCTTGCATAGCCCAGTGGCTTGTCACAATTGATTGAATGTGTAATCTGACACACAAACAAACAAAATGCTACAAGAAAATGAGAGAGTTGTTTTTTCTCAGCTTGTACGTGTCATTTACCTGTGAGAGATGGCAGCGGGAGCCCAGGGCAGGCGGGTCCACCTCTTATCAATTGCTTATTCTGTCTGCAACACCCCCTGCCCCTCGTGGTCCTATGGCTACTATCAATCGCTTAACATGTGGAATAGACTCAAGGGAACAGCGCAATGATAAAATGTTGAGTGACAGTTACCTCCAAGAGGGGCCCAGCCCTGAAATATAGGAGATGAAGTTTCAGGTTGACTGCATGGAACGTTCATGTAAACGAAATGTTCACCGGCTTGTTGCAGAAGAGAGAGGGGAAGGAGAAAAGGGGAAAGAGGAGGGAGGAGAAAGGTAGAAGAGCAATGGATTCCCTGGGAGGAGTGCCTGGTGCTACCCTGGGGATTTCAGTGTGTGCGTGTATTTGCGTGTGTCTGGAGCAGATGCGGATACAACTAGGAGGGCAGGCACTCAGTCCCTTCAGTTGTAAGATGGGTGGGAGCTAAGATGTAGCGTTCACAGAGATGGGCACCCTGGTGGGACTCAAGCCTGTCCTCTCTTGAATTTACACTAAGATGCAGCAGGGGGCCAGAGGTGGTCCTGTAGGGAGAAGTGTGGTGTCCTTTGAAAACAAAGCACGGTGAGAGTTTTGATACTGAGAGTGGCTACATCACTCTTTATTTTCCTGCCCCTCTAGAATAGACAAATGCATGGCCCACAGGCTCTGTGCCCATATTGGCATCACCTCCACAAAGCCAAACACACACACAGACAAACAAAAAGGTAAAAATCTTTCGAAAGCAAAATACACTCTTAATGTCACAACGGCTGTGATTCGACTTTATTGGAGTAACAGGATTTAACTGGTTATGAAATTCTGAATAATTTAAAGGAAGGCCTGGCCGCATCTACTGGATCCAGGGATGTCAAGGCTATTTTTTTTTTACCTTTGCCTTATGTCCTGGAAACTGGGTTCTGACTGAGCTGTGACGAACATATGTCCCCCAGTGTAGGGTCTCACCAGTGCTGACTTCCAGATTGACCAAGGTGAATGCCGATGCGAGAGATGCTGTCTGGATGCCCGGGAAGTCCGTGGAAAAATACAGACCCTGACAGCAAGGCTCCAGTTGTGCCTGGAGGAGTCGACAGGTCCCACTCAGGGAAAGAAAAAGAATGCTCCCAACAGATCAAAGCCCTCAGTCTCTTAAAATGGAAATGAACATTTTAAAAAGGCCTCTCTCAAGGGAGAAATATGCAGTAAATCAGAGCTTTTGAAAGACAACTGGGGCCTGTGCTGGTTTTTGAATAACTTGCCATTTAATAAATGTTCTATTTTTGACCCTTTAGGGAAATACACAACCCCATCTGAAACTCACGGGCCAAAATAATTTAACTTTTTTTTTAAAAAAAAACTCATTTTTATAAATTTTCGTGATGGAGACAAATGATCTGAAAGCTTTCTTTTTATGGTTCCATGATGAGGCGAGGTCATTTAACAAGAGGGAAATGCTTTCCTGTGCATGCCAAGTCAGACTTGTTGAGTTTTTGGCAAGTTAAGTCCAGTGCCTTGGGTCTCAGGATCCCTGAAGAGAAGCCAGTATGTAGAGCATTGAGGATCTGTTTTTGGGTTTCCTTTGCAAGATCCTAATGATGATCATGTAAAGTACCAATAGGCCCATTATATTTTGTCTCTTCGAAGACGTGTGTGTACAAATATAGAGAATTTGAAACTCAAGGCTATATTTCATACATCTCCAGTCCTGGTGAAAACGAAGTACTCTGTGTATGTTTGGATTGCTGTTGGGTGTTTTTCTCTTCTTTCCTGATCCCTACAGCGCTGGGTACACCATCTGCCCACAGTATGCTCTTGCTGTCTTGTAAACTCTTACCTGTCCTTGCCCATCTTTGGATTGGGGCATAGAGAACCCAGGAAAGTAGCATCTTACTTACTAGAGCCTTGATTTGTTAAAAATCACACGGCAGCCTCACTTCACCTTTGTTTCAGGGATAGAGTCTCATTTTCATGAGTGGGTGAAGTGATGTATTTTTCACATCACTTCACCACCATCCTTCTCTGCTGACTCTTGAAAGCAACCGTCCCCACGGCATCCAGCTGGCATTCCCACTAACCCAACTCAGATTCAAGGGTTGAGAGAATTCAGGATCTCAGGAATGACTCAAAGACCACATGGAGTTTGGTTCTGCATGTTTTCTTTGAGTACCGGCCAGCAAAGACCGTGGCCTCACATAATTTTTCTGCCGGGTGTGGAAGAGTGCCATAGAAAGATGATTCATGAGAAGAAATTGTCGAGTTTCTGCCTGGAACGGAGTGGAAAAAACTTGGTTGAAAAAATCCCAGACATGCACACAAAAGACACATAGACCCAAATTTATATCTTTAGCTTTGGGAATCTACATTCATTATTTTCTCACTTGATTTGAAAAAGGGTGAAAATTGGGCCACAAAGCTCTTGTTGGGTTATAAATAAGATTTTTGATTTTACATTAGAGTCTGGGTCACCATAGTAGCTAATATTTGCTTTGTGTTCCTCAGTTCATAAAGTGCTTTTCCAATGTATTTAACTCTCATGTTAGCCCTGAATATGGCCATTGTTCTTTTACCAACATTACCTGATGAGAAAAGTGGAATCTTTAAGAGAGGTTACATGGACAGTAACAGTATGAGCATTTTAACCCAAGACTTCTGCATCCTGGGACCTTTTGTTTTAGCTTCAGGGTGACATACTGGAGTCTGATGCCAATTCTGCAACACCAGCTGGGTGTCCACAGTTCAGTTCAGTTACTCAGTCATGTCCAACTCTTTGTGACCCCCATGGACTGCAGCATGCCAGTCTTTCCTGTCCATCACCAACTCCTGGAGCTTATTCAAACTCATGTCCATCGAGTTGGTGATGCCATCCAACCATCTCATCTTCTGTCCCCTTCTCCTTCTGCCTTCAATCTTTCCCAGCATCAGGGTCTTTTCCAGGGAGTCAGTTCTTCACATCAGGTGGCCAAAGTACTGAAGTTTTAGCTTCAGCATCAGTCCTTCTAATGAATATTCAGGACTGATTTCCTTTAGGACTGACTGGTTGGATCTCCTTGCAGTCCAAGGGACTCTCAAGAGTCTTCTCCAGCACTACAATTCAAAAGCATCAATTCTTCAGCACTCAGCTTTCTTTGTACTCCAACTCTCACATCCATACATGACCACTGGAAAAACCATAGCCTTGACTAGACAGACCTTTGTTGGCAAAGTAATGTCTCTGCTTTCTAATATGCTGTCTAGGTTGGTCATAGCTTTTCTTCCAAGGAGCAAGCGTCTTTTAATTTCATGGCTGCAGTCACCATCTGCAGTGATGTTGGAGCCCAAAAAAATAAAGTCTGACACTGTTTCCATTCTTTCCCCATCTATTTGCCATGAAGTGATGGGACCAGATGCCATGATCTTAGTTTGCTGGATGTTGAGTTTTAAGCCAGTTTTTTCACTCTTTCACTTTCATCAAGAGGTTCTTTAGTTCTTCACTTTCTTCCATAAGGGTGGCGTCATCTGAGTATCTGAGGTTATTGAGATTTCTCCCTTCTCAGCTGGGTGTCCACAAGCAAGTTCAACTCTGATGTTAACTCACCAGAGTTTGCATCAGATCCCACAAGTGAAAGGGCAAGGTCTCTAACAAGACCACCCTTATCCACTCACCAGCCACAAGTGAGGTCCCCAGGCTACCCACATTTCTACCATCTTGGGTATAAATTCAGTGGTTTCTATGATCCCTTCTGATTCAGCAGTTCACTAGAATGACTCACCAAGTTCAGGGAAGCATGATACTTAAAATTGCCATTTTATTACAAAGCAGGCAAACGAACATCCAGGATGAATACACACACAGGCTCAAATCCTGGGGAGTGAGAGGGTGTGACTCAGCTCCTATGCCTTCTCCTCCTGGAATCCAGGTGTGTTCACCAACCAGGAAGCTCTCCTGGTCTCCTTGCTTTGTTTGTTACTATTATTATTTTTTTTGTAATCAAGGTTTCATCACGTGGACATGGTTGATTCAATCATGACCAGTGGCTGAACTCAATCTCCAGTCCCTCTCCCATTCCCAGAGGTCAGAGGAGGGGGCAGAAATTCCAACCTGTAGTCTCGTGTTTGGTTTTTCTGAGCTTAGTCTAGATGCTGAAATCGTCTCCCGGCCCTACCCTGAGTCATCTCATTAGCATTAACTCAGGTGTGGCTTCCTAGGTGGGGCGAGTGGTAAAGAATCCACCTGCCCGAGCAGGAGATGCAAGAGATGAGGGTTCTATCCCTGGATCAGGAAGATCCCCTGGAGAAGGGAATGGCAACCCACTCCAGTATTCTTGCTTGAAAAATTCCATGGACAGATGAGCCTGGTGGGCTACAGTCCACGGGGTTGGGGTTGCAAAGAGTGGGACATAACTGAGGACACACACACACACATACACACACAGGTATGGTAAAAAAAAATAGGTCCTTTATGAATTTAAAAGGATACTCCTAAAGTTTATACTTTAAAAGGATAACTCAGAATAGCCCAAGACCTTCTGAAGCTTGTGCCAGACCAGACACAAAGACCACCTATGTTCTTTATTATATCACAGTGGTCTGGAGTAGGTAGGTTCCAACTGGGACCACCAGTGACACCTCCCTCCCTCCCCTGGAGCTGCAGGTGGCCCCCAACCATAAGAGATGGATCTGTTTCTGGGAATGGGAGAGGAACTGGAGACTGAGTTCAGTCACTGGTCAATACTTCAAAGCAAGCAGTCTTCTTTTGTATGTACAGAGTCTGAGCTGTTTGCTTTTTATGTATCTATGATTTAATTGATCAATTTATTTTTGACACTTCTGGATCTTCGCTGCTGTGAGGGCGGCGAGTGGGAGCTCCTCTCTAGTTGCAGTGGGTGGGCTTCTCCCTGCGGGGGCTTCTCTTGTGGACCACGGCTCTAGAGGAAAGGGTCAGTAGTTGTGGTGCTTGGGCTTAGTTGCTCCTCCGTTCATGGGATTGATCTTCCCGGATCAGGGATTGAACCCGTGTCTCCTGCACTGGTAGGTGGATTCTTTACCACCGAGCCACCAGGGAAGCCCTGAGCTATTTCTTTAAAAAGCCCATTACACTATTTGGGGTCGCAAAGAGTCGGACACGAACTGACCGACTGAACTGAACTGAACGTTATTTTCAGTTCTATCTGATATCCTCTCCTTTTCAGTCTCCTTCTCTTCTCCTGAGAGCCAGACCAACGGGGGCCACAGCTCAACAGCAGCAGGTCCCAAGGAGATGGGGAATAATCGCCAGACAGCAACTCCCATTCTGCCGACTGCTTCCTTCAGCATGACTTCTGGAATAAGTATGCAGAGCCATTTCCTTATTCTCCTGACTTCTAACAGCCCTTTCTCAACCTCGTATTTTCGCCAGTGTTAACTTGTGAGGGAAAGCTTGCACCTCATTTTGTGTGACTTACGAATTGCCACACATCAAATGGACATGTTTGATTCAGTAGCGTACATTTCAATGTTTAAAATATGAGGCGTGTTCGAGAGATGCCATTTCACTTAGCAGTCAGTGCTAACATCATTTTTTGAAATGCTCCCCATTTCCGTGATGTAGCCAAAGCTTTATTTATCATCAGATTTGCATTTTGTGATGTATTCTTGAGCCAGCCAAACTCATCTAAAAGCGAGCTCATTTAATGCAAAGTAGATTTAAATGTGACTGCTTTAAAATGGACCACCCTGTTTAAATGCTCCTCCGGATGTAATTAGAAGAAACTTGAGTTCCATAGGCAGAAAAAAAAAAAGGCAAGCTAAATGAGCTCCTTCTCCCTGGGTAATTTCTGACCACGCACCAATAAAACTGCTTATCAAGAAATGATTTATTTTAAATGTAACTTTCCCACAAACAGTTTAATAGGAGGTAGTTTAGAAATGACAACCACATTTGAATAGACATCGAAAATGAAAAAATCATGATGTTTCCCACTTTCAGTATCCCTTGTCTCTTCAGACAGAGAGAAAAAGAGAAAGGGGAAAGAAGGAAAGAGGGAAAGAGAGAAAAAAAGAAACACACGATGCAAAAAGAAAAAAGGAGAAGAAAAAATAGTAGGGTTATGAGACAGTCTAAACTCCAAATATTCAGAAGCATCTTATTATCTCATGAGTGAACTAAGACTCTGTTGCTTAACTCCACTTACATCCCAGCTGCAATGACTGATGGAAATATTATTTGGGAGCTATTCACATAATACATCACCATCCAAGTAGGATCTGGTAGGATGAGCATGCTTGTCAAATCTCTCATCCCATACACTGAACCTCAGAACAGCACTGCCATCTCCCGAGTCCTGGTGGATTCAAGCTGGGTGCCAGCCATTAAAAATAAAAGCCCGTTAAACTTTCAGGACATACTTGCACATTTTTGGGAGCCGCCAAGCTTTCAAGAGTTGAGCCAGTTCAGTGGTGATATCACCAGACCAGCGTCGCCTAGGCAATGAAAGTAGTTGCCATGGAAACCACAGTGCTGCGCCCATCAACAGCTTTACAATTTTGACAGTTCAGAAAGTGACTATTTAGGAATTTCAATTAGAGCAGAAATATACACATTTAAGTGAACAAAATGCTTTAAAAGTCTATAGAAAATAAGTTAGATTTTTTTTTTTTCAAATCAGAAAGCAGACCCCAAAATACATTCTGTGTGTGGAAGTGAATTTCAGGAATAATGTAAAAGGCACTCTGTAAAGAAGAAAAGATGTTAAAGTTCTTTTATCCCCTTCCTTCCTTGGAAAGGAAATAGGCACCAAGAATAAATAAGTTGTGAAAAATGATCAGCGGATTTTTTTTAACAGGGTAGCCACAATATGCCGTGCTTGTTAAGTCAGAACTCGTGCATACTATTAAGAAATATTTTAGAATTTTATATCTGCCAGTTCCTTATATTTGTTCAGTTCTGGCAGGGTATTCTTTTTCACAACTCTGCTGTGAGAGTTAGAAGTCTTCTTTCCCTTTTATGTTAAGGGAAATTGAGGCTCGCCAGGGCGAGAGATGGTTTGCAAGCAGAGGAGTGCTTGAGATTCCAAATCAGGATGAAGCTCCAAGTGCTTTGGGCTCTGGTTGCTCTTTAATTCATGGGCAACGAAAACTGCCCAAATGTAAACAGTGATGTCGATACATCCTTCAAACAGGAAGCCATTTAAGAATAATGCTCAAACCATGACGAAAGAAACAGGTCCTGTTATGAATAATAGCAATAGTATTAATTTGCACTGGTTACTACTAATACCAGGATCATTGCTAAGGACAGCTATGCGAGTTATTCTTGGTTTGCCCCCTCCATCTTGGGGGCCCCAGAGGCTGACCCCATGGGCAGCATCACCTGGTCCTGTCTGTCCTCTGCTTCTGATTGGCTCAGGCGATGGAGACACGGGCAGGAGATCAGAGGTGGGAGGAGAGAAAGGTTGCTGTGTCTCCTCCCATTCCTGTGTCTTCGACAGCTCCCGCCTTGGACCCTTGCTTTCCGGAGTCATGTCGCCATCCCTCATTGACTCCTGAAACCTGCCACCACTTCTGTAAACAGTACCGACATTCAGGAACTCTAGTTAAACATTTTTACCATCTGCGTCCTGCCCAGATCTGACTTTTAAAATAGCAAACATTTATATAAACGCTTACTCTGTCTTTGCCACTATTCTAAATGCTTTGTGTGCGTTAACTCTAATCTTTGCAATAACCCTATAAGGTAGGTGCTATTACTATGCCCGTTTTACAGATGAACGGTTAAGGCAGGAGCTATTGCAGTGCTTTTCAAATGTATTATTTCCTTGGTCTTCACGTATCACTTGTTGGGTGGGAGTTTGAAGTTAGGAGGGGAACTCGAGGGCGCTCTTGGCCTCCTTGCCCAGTGGATTTTCGTTCTTCTCCCCATCCTGTCGTGTATCTCTGGTTTTCTCCAATGGGAGGCGTGGGATTCCATGATATTATTTTAATCCTTAGCTCTGGCTTTCTGCCAGATGCCCTCACTTGGTGAACAGGCTTCAAGTAGAAGAAAGTGGAAGAGCCTCGTGGCCTCCTTTGGTTCCTAGGTCCTTGCTCAGGGTTGGAGTTGGAGTAGAATATGTGAATACAGGTTTGCTTAGCCCTGGTAAAGTGATCGTCAGGTCCCCTGTGATGTTTTTAATCAACTAGAACTACTTTAGGGTGAGGGGAATAGGGAAGAGGGAGGGGGAGGCTCCACATGAAAACTTGTTCAAAGGTTTTAAAAGGTTCCCATACCGAGGACTTTCCCAGGGAGCCCACCAGCAGCATTGTCTCCTCCCCCCTCCCCCACCCCACATTCAGAGAATCTCCACCGCAGGCTGCAGGTTACCCTTCTGGGACATTTCTTTCTGTTTCTTTCCCAAGGGTTTCTTGTTGTTCCTTTAAATTAGATGTTACCTTTTGGAAGAAGCCAGGGGGCAGAGCTGTCCTTCTGTAGGTTGTGATTTGTCCTGGGTCCATTGCTCCATGTGGGTGGCCCTGGCCACTTTTATCAGTAATAAGAGGGACGCTCTGAACGGCTCCTCAGGGTCAGTTACCATCCTGGACATTGAAACAGACAATCAAAATTCCTGGCCTTAGAAGATCTTGACGGAAAAGAGGCATCTCATGCACTGTGGTTCTTCCAGAGTGTAGCCGGATACACTTGTCATATAGACATGCTTAACAGACATTTGATATATTAACAAGTGAAAAAGTGGATCAGCTTTCTATTTATAAGTACATGCTTGTGGACAGAAGTGAGCCACAACGTACTGAAGAGGAAGACGTTGAGACAGGGGTCAGTTGCCTACTTCAGAGCAGGGGTTCCTGACTACAGAGGAAGGGCTGGGCTGGGCAAGGGCTTCCTTCTGTGTCTGCAGGACATCCCGGGACTCGGAGGCGGGGGCTTGCAGGTCAGGCTGGGAGCTAAAGGTGGGAAAAGATCATTCACAGACCTCTGCTTTTCTCTCCAAAGGGCTTGGAGTTGCCAGCCTGGGTCAGGATTCCAGAATCAATGATAGAGGACTGAAAGGGGGATACGTGCTCAGTCTCTCTCATGTTCAACTCTTTGAGACCCCATGGACTCCATCCCACCAGACTCTTCTGTCCATGGAATTTCCCAAGCAAGAATATTGGAGTGCCTTGCCATTTCCTTCTCCAGGAGATCTCCCTGACCCAGGGATTGAACCCATGTCTCCTGCATCTCCCGCATAGGCCAACAGGTTCTTTACCACCGCGTGCATGCTCAATTGCTTCAGTCGTGTCTGACTCTTTGTGACCCCAAGGACTGTAGCCCACCAGGCTCCTCTGTCCATGGGATTCTCCAGGCAAGAATACTGGAGTGGGTTGTCATGCCCTGCTCCAGGGGATCTTCCTGATCCAAGGATCAAGCCCCTGTCTCCTGTGTCTCCTGCATTGCAGGCAGATTCTTTAGGTTGAGCCACTGGGGAAGCCTGAAAAAGGGGTACAGCCTGAGGCACGTGGCAGCTTCGGGTTACAGTCGTTGAGATGTGTCCAAGGTCAAGCCACAAGTTACAACTCTGAGGTCAGCCCTCCACTTCTTTACACACTCTCATTTCTCCAGTGAAGAGGTCACATTAGTGATCTTACTTTGTGACCAGCGTCACCCCAGACCTGTCTCATTCATTTCAGTGATGCTAACAGGAAGCTAGTGGCTTGTTCTGCATGGTGATAACTTCACAGAATGTGACAGGCCACCTCCAGCCTCAGCCATGGCTGGTTAACGACCAGGACATCTTAGAGTCTCTGAGTGGGCATGGACCAGGGTTGCGGCTTCAAAGCTCAGCCTGATCTTAAGGGCTGGAGGATCTCTTCCCATCATGGAGAGAGGTTATGTTGGCCCTAGGGAATCCTGGTAAGGGAGTGGAATAGGGGATCAATCCTGTTTTATTTTTTCTTTCTTTAGCAAGAACTTTCCCTTAGAACCAGAAATTTGGAATATATATATATATACACACATCAAGAAAAGGAGAGAAGAAATACAGTGTTACTTTGATATTCATGATAGTCACAGACCTCAAAACTGCTTATATCTCTGTCATCAGACTCTCCACACAATCCTCATGTCCTTCTCCAGTGCGTCTTTCCAATATAGACTCTATCCTTTCTGTTTCCAACTGAGATGAGAAGAAATTATCAGTTAAGCTTTACTTTTAAGCAGTTTTGAGGCTTTGGGACTTAAACAGCTTTAGGACTTTGGGTTTAAAACAATACCTTAGGACATTTTCTGCTTTTAAACAACTTGCATCTCTGGTGGCTCAGACTGTAAAGAAGCTGACTGTAATGTGGTAAACCCTGGTTTGATCCCTGGGTCAGGAAGATCCCCTAGAGAAGGGTATGACTACCCACTCCAGTATTCTTGCCTGGAAAATTCCAAGGACACAGGCGCCTGGTGGGCTACAGTCTATGGGGTCACAAAGAGTCGGGAAGGACTGAGTCATTAATACTTTCACTTTACATTATTTAAAGCATCTTCACCTTCTTACGTTTATCGTCTCAAATGTTTACAAGTGGACATGAGTTTGAGTGAACTCCGGGAGTTGGTGATGGACAGGGAGGCCTGGCGTGCTGTGGTTCATGGGGTTGCGGAGAGGCGGACATGACTGAGCGACTGAACTGAACTGAACTGAACTGAATGCATTTAAATGTTCCTTTATTCCCAAAGCACCTTCAGATTCTGGTTCATGGTCACACCAGAGTCCCTGGGATGTAAGTCAGCTGAGGTACCAACCTCATCACTGTGATGCAGAGACCAAACCACAGACCCAGTGCCACCAGCCTCCCGAGTGGTGGAGCAGGATTTGAACATCGGTATGTGTGACTCCAAAGTGTGTGCTCTTTAATTCACCATGCTACGCTGAAAATTTAAATTTCCTTTTGGAACATCTGGTGGACCTTATTTGTTAGTGTCACTACAACACCAGTCAACCAGCATGCCTTCTGTCATTACCAGGGAACAGGCTCTATGTTAGGTCAGGGAATATGGAGCTGGGTAACTCAAGTCTACTCAAGGCAACAGACACTCCAAGGAGTAGTTAGCAATGAGTCGTCTTCATTCTTCACCTAGTTTAGTTTTGCTAAGAACTTTCGGAGTCCATATTAGAAACATCCATGGGAAACAGACTATTTATCGCCCAATGGGAGGTCAAGGAAATGCTTATGAAGCAGAAGCGAAGAATTTCCTTGGCCTTAGCTGATTTCATCAAGGTTTATAGCCCCCCTTTAGATAGGATGGGGCAGTGATTACAGATATCTCTGGAGGACCTGCAACATTAGTAAAATCATTGTGGGATTTTTCTTCTCTTGTGGGTGTCTTTGGGGACTTCTGCCAGATGAGTTTCCAGAAACTTCCACCCTTCTTTCTGCAACCTCTTAGTTCTAGAGTAAGACCTGCCTCAGAGCTGAATTTCTTTTTAGCTGTTTATATTGGGAAAGTCTTTAATATACTTGTAAATAAAAAGAATAATATTACCCTATGCCCTCATCCCCCATTCCCCAATTTCAGTCTGGCACTAATGTGGCACCACTCCTGTTTCATTTCTGTCTCCCCCCCCACGTCAGTGTTTTTGTTTACTTAACATGATCTCATTTTGCTCCTAAATACTTGGAGGAGCTTGACATTTCAGGCAGCGGTTAGACTCCAGACAGGGCCCTTACCCTGCCTGCATAAGGTTCTTGAGTCTGCAGTCTCATTCTGCCCGAGCTTGAAGGAACTGTTTCAAGGGAACTTTCATTATGGTCCCAATCATTTAGTTAAATGACGTCTATTAATGAGTGTTGATTTTCACAATTCTTTCTCAACAGTTCTTACGATGTTTGCTTTGAGGATCTAGTGTTTTACACCTCCGCTTAAGGACAAGCCTGAATAGCTTCATTTGCTTTGAGAGAAAAGCAAAAGGAGCCAGTCAACATCATGAATGAATGGAAGGAAAAAACAGTCAGAAATGCGTAACTGAAAGTCATTGAGTAAAGATGGGCACAATTTAAAAAACAGAGGGAACTTTCCCAAACATTGAGATAAACAGATACTGTTCACTGAACAGTGTGTACAGAGTTGCCTGCCAACCATTGTTAGTGTTGAATCACCAGTTTTTAGTACCAAAAATAACTTTGAGAGACTGAACTAACACTCTTACCATTTCACGGATCCAGAGATATTGAGTCATTTTCTTAAGGTCACACAGCTTGCTTTCTGAAGCTGAAAACCTGAGCACCTAACCACTGTCCCACACCACCTCCAAATTCTGATGATAATGGGAAGGTCATGGGATGAAGACCTTTAGAGAACTCGGCAAGAGGGGAGCCTGACCCTAACACCTTTAACTGCTGATGTTTTCTTCAAGGAAAACAGTTGCTTTCTTTGTAACCAATGCATTCCAGGGCAGTACTACATCACAGCACAGAACCACCTGTATTATAAGGAAGTCATCATTTTCAAGGAAAAAGACCTCTCCGTGGCATGGTGAGATCAGATGTGAGAGTGGGGCTGTGATGATGTTGAAAAGCTCCCTCTGCCCCAAGAAGGCAGGACTTGTTCAGTGGCTCAGTCATGTCCAACTCTTTGTGACCCTGTGGACTACAGCACATCAGATTTGCTCAAACTTGTGTCCATTAAGCCGACTGGCAAACTGCGACTCCTCTCCCACTGGTGGTAGAAAAATAATAACAAGCATGTATCTACCTGATGGTAGGTAAGGTGTAGCATCTAAAAAGGTAAAATAAAGACTCACTTAGCGTAAAAAAATCCAAGGATACGGGTGTGTGAATGCCCTCAGCTATAAGAAATCATCTTTGCAAGCTCTGCAGCCCTGACTCGTTTCTTGTGCTTTCATGTTTGAACAGCGCTCGTGCTGATGACAGAAACTAGTGGTTATCATCAAGAATTAACTTTCATTTATCCGTATAGGTATGGGGGGCCCTGGATAGTCCCTGAAGCAGATACAAGAGAGGGAACCTCCCTCTGCTCCTCCACGCGTGGGGTACTAGATGCCACAATTGGAGAAGAGAGGAAAATCGCTCCCTATAATATGGGTTGTTGAACATTACGGGCTACCTCGGGATGAGTTAAGTTCTCTTCTGTGACTGACCATAATTCACTCCTGCAACTCCTCTCCGAGGTCTCTATTTTTGAAATGACTAGAAATGCAGAGATGGGCCATCCTGGAATCTGTTGCAGAGCCCCTCCCTGAATGAACTCACGTCCCCAAGGGCCAAAGGTGCTGCTTGTGACCTGTTCCAGGCAATAATCTTTATCCTAAAAAAGAAAAAAGAAAACAAGCCTTGAATATTCTTGGCTTGCCATCTCCTGGGTAATTAAAGGGAGAGAGTAAATCGCACGCTGGAAACCAGCCCTGAGTGCTTAAGTGCGTGTCAGTCGCCGGGACTGGCGTGTGCACAGCGGAGAAGACCTGGGGTTCGCATTACACACAACACCCCATGAGGTCATTAGGGCTCCTTCAAGCCCGTGGCTTTCTGGGTAGCCACAGCCCCTCCCGGTTGCCCAAGTAAAATGCAATCAGATTCGACTGTGAGCAAATTAGGGAGGCAAAATAAAGCACGTTACTGAAAACCAGCAAGGAACTCTACTGTCTGCTATTAGAAAAATTAGAGACCATTTAACAACACGAGACCATTTTGTGTTGGAAATAAAAGAGGCCCTGAATGGAGGGGCCAGGCCAGAGCTGAGGGCCGGCGTCCAGGTGAGATCAAATAGGGATCAAGGGGCTGGCTCCGGACTGAGCTGGGTTCACGTAAGTCCTTATTAGCTGATGAGCAGAGACTGCCCGGCAAACCAGATGTGTCAAAGTTGGCCAGGCACCAACTTTCCAAATCCATGACATGTTTTCTCAATCGACTTCCTTGTATAATTTCCCATGTAAGAGGAAAAATAGCCCTGGCAGCATTTTCCAAAAGACTGGCACTATGTCAATTTCAGTCCTTTAAAACTTGGACTTCTAATAGGGCATCCAAAACTGAAGTCCTGGCCAGCCTTTTTTCTTTTTTTCATATGTTTTTCTTCCCCACTTCCCTTTAGACCTCGTAGTCACACCTCATATATTAAGATGCTAATTTGTTTAACATCTAGGCGCTGAGCACGGAGGCAGCACTAAACACTGAGGGATGGGGAGCTACTGGGGAGCGCTAAGTGGGGGTGGGGGCCCCCCTGCAAAGAGAGAAAAGTACACAGATGATTTCCATTTCCTAATAGGCATTCTGCCTGAAAACCTGTACAAAGGCCTGAAATATGTATTGCTCTAAAGACTGCGAATGTTTAAAATGTCATCTTAAATTAGTAAGTGTCTTTAAATCTTCACTCTTTTGTCACGTTTTAGTAATGTTTATTACACACCATAAATCTTATTCATATCCACATAAATCGAGCCCCCCAGCCACAAGGGAGACAAGCACTTCTACTGGCTGATTCTGAGATCCTACAGCGGTGGATGACATCAAATATTATGACCGAAAGAAAGGAGTTATCCAGAGCAAACTGGCTTGGGGAGAAGGAATAACAACCTTCTGCCTCCACTGGGGAGAAAAACTGTCACATCTCTAAAAGTCTGTTTAGTGATTTTAGAAGTTTGAATAAATGGTCACATTTCTAACTTGAGTTTAAGTTGTTTTAAATAAGCCTGCATTCAGGTTGATTTCAGGAAGGACAATATAGTGAATTAAGTTGAACTGGGGAAAAAAAAAAAACGATAAGATAGTAACCCCCTCCCCCCAAAAGAGCAGATTTAAAAGGTTGAGTGTTGTCTGCCGTGTGACTTGAGTGTGTTTAAGGGTGGTCCTGGGGGTCAAGAACCATCTGGCAATGCAGGAAACTGTAAGAGACGCAGTTTCGATTCCTGGGTCAGGAAGATCCGCTGGAAGAGGGCACGGCAACCTACCCCAGTATTTTTGCCTGGAGAATCTTGTGGCCAGAGGAGCCTGGTGGGCTTCAGTCCATGGGGTCACAAAGAGTTGGACACGACTGAGTAAAATACTGAAGGAGAAAGGGAAGCCCTTCATCACCAGGGAGAAGTCAAAGGAACGGGGAGTCCTGGCGAGCTGTTGTCGATGGGGTCATCGAGAGTCGGACACAACGTAGCGACTGAACAGCTATAAGGAGAAAGGGTGGAGGGGGTAAAGGCTTCTGTTTAGAATTCATAGAGTGTTCTCAGACCTGTGGGTTTCAGAGACCAGTAAAACCTTTTGTAAATTCCAGGGACTGACATAAAGTGACAACTTTTTATTTTTCCCAAATAAGAACATTTAAAATATTACTATTATTTTGCATACTCTAGATAGCAGGGATCCTTTTTTTTTACTAAGAGTTTTAAAAATTGAGTAAGCAGTGTTCTTGCCTGGAGAATCCCAGGGAAGGGGCTTCCGCCTAAGGGGTCACACAGAGTCGGACATGACTGAAGTGACTTAGCAGCAGCAGCAGCTTTAGCTTTATTTTCTCATTTTACCATGAATTAGCAGTGAAACGCAAACAACTATTTTGGAATTGCTGCCAGTTCCAGGGAGACCTGTTTTTCATCCCAGTGAGACCTCAGTCAGAACTGTACATGGAACAACAGACTGGTTCCAAATAGGAAAAGGAGTACGTCAAGGCTGTATATTGTCACCTTGCTTATTTAACTTATATGCAGAGTACATCATGAGGAATGCTGAGCTGGAAGAAGCACAAGCTGGAATCAAGATTGCCGGGAGAAATATCAAGAACCTCAGATATGCAGATGACACCACCCTTATGGCAGAAAGTGAAGAGGAACTGAAGAGCCTCTTGATGAAAGTGAAAGAGGAGAGTGAAAAGGTTGGCTTGAAGCTCAACATTCAGAAAACAAAGATCATGGCATCTGGTCCCATCACTTCATGGGAAATAGATGGGGAAACAGTGGAAACAGTGTCAGACTTTATTTTTGGGGGCTCCAAAATCACTGCAGATGCTGATTGCAGCCATGAAATTAAAAGACGCTTACTCCTTGGAAGGAAAGTTATGACCAACCTTGATAGTATATTAAAAAGCAGAGACATTACTTTGCCAACAAAGGTCCGTCTAGTCAAGGCTATGGTTTTTCCCGTGGTCATGTATGGATGTGAGAGTTGGACTGTGAAGAAAGCTGATTGCCGAAGAATTGATGCTTTTGAACTGTGGTGTTGGAGAAGACTCTTGAGAGTCCCTTGTACTGCAAGGAGATCCAACCAGTCCATTCTAAAGGAGATCAATCCTGGGTGTTCATTGGAAGGACTGATGCTAAAGCTGAAACTCCAATACTTTGGCCACCTCATGCGATGAGTTGACTCACTGGAAAAGACTCTGATGCTAGGAAAGGTTGGGGGCGGGAGGAGAAGGGGACAACAGAGAATGAGATGGCTGGATGGCATCACCGATTCTGTGGACATGAGTTTGAGTGAACTCTGGGAGTTGGTGATGGACAGGGAGGCCTGGGGTGCTGTGATTCATGGGGTCACGGAGAGTCGGACACGACTGAGCGACTGAACTGAACTGAACTGAGACCTCAGGATCGGAGAAAGACACTGCCCACCCCTGCACCTTAGTCTCCTGAGCCTGCTGACTGCTCGGTTCCCCAGTCAAAGGAATGTGCAGCTTGAAGGCCTGGGTGTAGGATGTGTGCATGCTCAGTCACTAAGTTGTGTCTGACTCTTTGCTCGACCCTGTGGGCTGTAGCCCACCAGGCTCCTCTGTCCATGGGATTTCCCAGGCAAGAACACTGGAGCGGGTTGCCATTTCCTTCTCCAGGGGATCTTCCCCACCAACCCAGGGACTGAACCCGCATCTCTTGCATCTCCCGAATTGGCAGTCAGATTCTTTACCACTGATGGGTGTAGGGTACCCTGACCCATCAGCTTTGGTTTCACCAGGGAGGTCAGAAGTGGCCTGGTGGGAAATAACAGTCAGCTGAGGAGCTCTGGACTAAGCTAGGCCCCGCTGTGTGTGTGCATATGTGTTAAGTCGCTTCAGTCGTGCCAGCTCTTTCCGACCCTATGAACTGTAGACCGCCAGACACCTCTGGCCAAGGGATTGTCCAGGCAAGAATAGTGGAGTGGGTTGCCATGCCCTCCTCCAGCGATCTTCCCGACCCAGGGATCGAACCCACGTCTCTTACATCTCCCGTGTTGGCAGGCGGGTGCTTTACCACTAGTGCCACCTGGGACGCCCCCCTCGAGAAATGCAGTATCTTAAATCTTACCTCTCCGACCAGGGATTGAATCAGCAATCCCTGCTTTGGAAGACGAAGCCTTAACCAATGACCCACCAGGGAGGTCTCAGGAACCTGTAGTTTTTAAAAATAAGACTCCCTGCATGCTTCTGAAGCCCAGTTTGCAGACCACAGGTGGAGGGCTCACTTCCTCCTGGGCTGTCTCCCATCCCAGACAGACTCGGTATCTTGTCCCTTATAACACAGAGCAAGTATGAGATGGCATTTCTCCCCTAATAACTGTCCCTTCCAACCCCCAGGTCTACCCTGGCACCAGCACCAACACATACACACACACACACACACACACACATGCACGCACACTCGCAGGTGTATGCCATTCCCTCCCACCCCATTATGAACACTTTGGGCAAGGAAGTGACTTACTTCTGTTAGCTTCCACAACATCTAATGTCATGCCGGGCACATAACAGGGGCTAGCTACATAAATATTTATGTGATGTCTATCAGTCAATAAGTCCTTTCCAACTCTAAAATTCCACATTTCTCTCTTTCCCAGTGATAAGCAGTCAGATAAGGTAACAAAGTTTAGACGCACAGAGAATGATAAACGGGGAGGCAGGAGGCCTGTGTCATGGAAGGATCTGGGTGTGTGTGCAGCCTGCACCACTGCAGTGACGGGACCACGAGCCACACGCTTAATTCCTGAGCCTCGGAAGGCTCGGTTGTCAAGCATTCTGTCAAGGCCACGTGATTCCTGTGATCCCTTTTCAGCCTTAGAATTCAATGATAAATAGATGAACGTACTTTTCTTTTGAAAATGAGAAACTGGCTTACATGTTACTTAATACTTTTAAGTATGAAAGATAACTCTTAAGTATCTTAAGTATTAAAATACATCTTAATATGAAAATTGTACAACGTCAGGGAATGCACCATTCTAGCCCAAAGAGCTGGCCCCAAATTTAACTCTTTATGATTACTGTGAGTGTACGTGCTTAGTCTCCCAGTTGTGTTCAACTCTTAGCGACCCCATGGACTGTAGCCCATCAGGCTCCTCTGTCCATGGGATTCTCCAGGCCAGAATGCTGGCATATGTTGCCATTTCCTACTTCAGGTGATCTTCCTGACCCAGGGATTGAACTGAGGTCTCCCCCATTGCAGGCGAGTTCTTTACTGTCTGAGCCACCAGGAGAGCCCCTATTTTAAAGGTTTAGGGTTTTCTTCCCCTCTCTTTCCACTAGCACAGTCTGGTCCCCCACTGATGAGGTGGTTAACAGAGAAATCCTACCCAAGACTTTACCTGAGTTCTTATTAAAAGTCTTTTTTTAAAAAAATAGATTTTGTCACCCATGTTGCCAGCTGTCACTAAGTCAGCTGACAATCTAAAAAAAGACAAAGGAAATAGTAAAAACACAAGTCAAAAAATTAAAAGCCAAAATGCCCATCATTTTAAAATAAGAAATTTTAAGTCTCCCTAGCATGCAACATCTACCCAGACCATCCTCTGAACATTGCCTTCACTAAGTGGGATTTTTTCAGCATAAACTGAAGTTAACGTAGATTGGTGTCAACTACTACCTGTCAGAAGATGCTGGAAAGCCATGTCACCATGAGAAATGGACTGGGAGAAATAAATGACCTCCAGAATGATCATCTACAAATATTGACACACATCGCCAGGGTTCTATTAATACATAAACACAGCACAGATCTAAACCTCAGGGCCTGCACATTTATGTATCCTAGTTGATCTACTTTTCATAAATCTGCTTAGCACTAATGACTAGGATGCATTTTTAATAAATTAATTTTGAATAGATGGTGCTCTAGAGGGAAGCTGGGACGTGCCTGCATGTCATTAATAGTTAAAAATGGAAGCATCCATTTAGAAGGAGATCTGCAGCTGTTGAAATAAGAGCCCAACCACACTGACCCCGCAACAGATGACCCTGATCGCACTGCGAGCTCTGGAGCCCTTCAGACCGTGCAGCGTGTTTTCACGGATGTGGTCATTTTGGATAAATGACCTGCTGTGTTTAGAGTATATGTTTTAAGCTGTTGATCCTATGGTGGTGCCAACCACAATGGTCTTATCTATGCTCCTTGTTCGTGTATGTTTCCTGTTGCTGGCGTGCAAAGCAGCTAGTGGAGTGTGAGAACGTGATAGGAAGCTTTAACTGGCATAAAGAGGATCGGGGCCACGTGCCTGCTTTATCCGACTGACCTAGAAAGAACCATGTCTGCGTCAGGGCCTGTGAGTTAATCCCTACAATCCCAAACGCTCAAATATAATGATTACACAAAAGTCGACCCTTTTCTAGGTCACCAGTGGCTAAAACTGGGTGATCCAAGAGCCAGAAGTAGTTACAAGACTTGGTGGGTGCCTGCGATGGCTCTGTAACAATGTGTCCTGAGTGCAAGACCTCACAACGTCTCCTGAGACCTAATTCATTGTGGCCAAAGGAAGGTGAACTCCCAGGAACTTCCCTGGCTGTTCCATGGTTAGAACTCCATGCTTCCACTGCAGGGGACATGGGTTCAATCCCTGGTCCAGGGAACTAAGATCCCACAGGGCGCCTGAGCATCACTGGGCCAGGACTGAGTACCCCCTACTCACATACTGTCCTCACATACCCTGAGCGAGGACCCAGGAGCCAAGAGGCCACGAAGCCCTTCTTCTCTCTGCCCCCAGAAGCCTGTTCTCCAAGTGAGGGCATCTGGCAGAAGGCCATACTGAGGATCAAAATAATATCGTGGATCCCAGATAAACTGCCAGCGGGCAGAGCAGTTTCTGCTTTCTGGGCTTCTGAACAGGCAGTGCCGATCAGAGTAACTGGCACTTAGCAGGTACACACTGGATACATTTGTGTTCAAGAAGTGATCGAAGGAATGGATTCTAGGGTTTCTGCAATGAGCAGAATATCTTCCTTCTCTGTATTTTCTTTATAACCCAGCGTCTTACTGTCTGTCCCCTTCATTGCAGTGATCTATCGTCTTAGATAAGGGGCTTCCCCAGTGGCTCAGCGGTAAAGAACCCACCTACAATACAGGAGCCTCAGGAGATACAGTGTTGACCACTGGGTTGGGAAGATTCCCCTGGAGGAGGGCACGGCAACCCACTCCAGTATTCTTGCCTGGAGAATCCCATGGACAGAGGAGCCTTGCGGGCTCCAGTTCATAGGATCACAAAGAATCAGCCATGACTGAAGTTGACTTAGCACACACACACATACGCATCTTCTTAGATAACTTGGGCTGGTGAGATGACTCCCATCTCCCTTCCATAAATCAGAGAGTATTTGTTTCCCCTACATTCACCAAACTCTCAGGGATATCCAGGGAGCATTTTCTGCATAAACATGCAGGCCTCGTAATATCACCATCAGCCCTGTATTGAAAATTAATGACTATTTCATAAAATATTGAGACCTTAGACTGGCACTTAAAACACGACCATCCATTTCCCTTCCCTTAAAACTGCTCCCACTTAGATAACTGCCAGACTTCGGTAATATTGTGAAATAAACCTGCAAACACTCTGCGATCAGAGTGACACTGCGTGAGTGGCTTTCACGGTGGCGTGCTGGTGGCTGGGTGGTTGCAGCGCCATTAGCATGAGTTAATGACTAAGGCTTCCCTTCGCTGTCACATTCCTCTCCTGTTATTAGCCGAAACCTGAACTTTAGCTTAATTGCAGAGACCAGCCCTCCCCCGGCAGAGGAGGGCACACTCTCCAGTGTTGTGATGGCATTCAAAGTGCTAATTGGGGGGGACCCTGACAGATAACATGCCCGCAAAGGCGCGGCAGAGAGCAGTAGGTGAGGCGCTGGGAATACGGATTCCAAGATGAAAAACCGCATCTTCAAAAGCCCCGAGGATTTGCTTTTTCTCTCCTCGGCTCAGTCCAGCACACGGAACCAGATTTGCCAAGTACGAGAGGATGTGACACATCCAGCTTCTCAAATTTAACTTTAGTCTCTCACCAACTTTTCTGATTTTGGAATTGATCATTCCACTGACTCTGGGTAACCCCCTTTCCCTGTAAATTCCAAACAGCTCTCCTGAAGACTCTGTTTCTCTCACCAGAGAATTTACTTTCTTTAGCACTGAAATGACTGGAGAATCAGAAATATGGGAAAAGAAAAAGACAGGTTTTTGTATCTGTGATTTTAGCTTCTGATTTTTGAATTTTGTTAAAACCCTTTCGTATTCACAAAAGGTCCTTTGGCTCTGGAATATTTAGGATCTGTTTACCTTTCTGTATTTAATTTATACAACTTCATTACTGACTGGGTTTTATTTCTTTATACGCCCATTTCTTCATCTTCAAAATGTTTCTAATCCTACCCAATGTCCATTTGCTGCCTGTATCAATTAGGATTACTTTGGCTGCAAGTGATAGTCAACAGCCCAACTGGATTAAGCTGAAAAGGGATTCTTGACTCGCATAATTGAAAAGTCCAGGGAAAGGGCTGGTTTCAGACAAGCAGTGATTCAGAAGCTTAAATGTGACGGGCACTTGTTTCTCTCCTACTCTTGGTTATCAGCTTCATTCTTACACACCATCCCTCATGGGGTCAGCAACTTGAGGCTGTAACCCCCAGCGCATTTCTCTATTCCTCATACCCCGAGGGAGAGAAGAGAAATTGGACTTCCTACACTTGAGTCTCATTGACCTGCACTGGTCAGACGTGGGTCATGTGCTCTCGACCCCGAACCAATCAATGTGGACAGAGTGTGGGCAGAATATGCAGATTGGATGATCCTAGGTCATCACGTGCTTCGCTCTTGGAGCGGGAGGAAGAGCCTTCTTTAGGAAAGCAGTATGAACTAAGAGGCTTGGGGAACCGGAGTTCCCTAAGCAAAATCTGGGTGCTGTTGCCTCAAGATGGGAAAGTATTCGATAAATACTGTGTGGCATAAACAAACATTCACTAAACTGTCACCAAAAAGGACCACTAGTTGAAATTAGCAAAGCACTTCAAATCTCTTGAATTCAAAAAGCAGTGCAAATTCTCAAGCTGCAGCCAATTTTCTGTTTTATATCCTGACACTGGGAGATAGAAGTAGCGCGCTGTATGAACTAAGTGTTATTTGGCATTTGTCTGAGTGAGAGCACCTTGATTCAGTTGATACAATGTGACCTAAACTAAGTTCGAAACTGAGGCTGTGCTCCTCCCAGATTGAGGTCCCTCTTTGCAATCTCACATTAGCAGCATGGGCTATTGTAAGAAACAAGTTTGCGGTAATGAATTGATCCACATTGCCTAGTCTTCTGTTTTTTCTTGCCTACTATGGACTTTGGGAAGGAGTCAATTAGAGAAGTCCTTTAGCCAGTATCATAATGAGTAATGGGGGCATTTACGTGATTGCTAATGGCGGAGTTTGCATGAAGCCTCAAAGCATGAGTGGTGGTGTCTGGCAGCCGCACATTATGGCTGTGATTATCACTATAAATTAAGTTTATGTTGATATAATTAGCAGTTAAAAGCTAAAGTAATATTTATACTGATACAAGTTCTATCGAAGCCATACTAGTGCAAACAGACTGCAAATGTTGATACGGCGGGAGTACGTTGATCTTGGAAGGCAGGGTGTTTTTGCAAGTGAGGTATCCTGTTGGTTTATAGTTGACCAAGCCCCTCTGCAGTTTTAGGGGCTGTAACTCTCTCGGCCAAATGATCCCAGTTGAGGGGAAACACAGCTCACCTTGGTAGCTCTGGCCTTGAACCACCCAAGCCAGAAAGAGGAAGCCCGCTGAGAGGGCAGGTGATATCCAGGTATGAGGTCGGTAATGATGACGACAGGGTCTCGCCAGTATCCTTGTGATCAAACGTCCCAAGAGTCACCAGAGAGAAGGAGGAGGAGGGGTTGTATCATCATAGGAATATGGCCTTCCTTGAGAAAGTCTGGTTGGGGCCCAGGGTTGTGGTCATGTCGACTCCCTGCTCTGCTTTGGCGGATCCGAGGTGCGCAGGATCTCAGGGTCACCGGCATCAGGATGATACGGCCAGGTGCTGCTGACTCCAGGTCCTCAGACGCGCTGCCTAAGGGTTCCAGACCACTCTGGTTTCTTCTCCGCGCGTATTTTACATGCACTGTCCCTAATCCATCAGACTCTCCCCAACATCGATGGGGTTGTCTCTACTTTAGCAGTAAGGCTACAGAGAGAAGGGTCAGTGACTTTCAAATGCTCACTTCTAGTAAGTGACCCGATGGAAAGCTGTCTGAGGCCGGCTACCTTTGAAGCCCCTGAGGGATTCATCTGCTCAGCAACTATGTGTTCATTCAACACATATTATTTTTGAGGACTTCCATCTGCTGGGCACTTTTCTGGGAGCTGTATATACGTCAGTGGCCTGACCAGGTAAAGCCCTCTGACCCATGGAAGCCTGTCTTTCAGGCCTGTCTTGGGAAGTGCGTGGTCTATCAGGAATCCTAGAAAATCCAGCACCAGCTTGCTCAGAGTCCTCGCCCGTTGGTCTGCTGGGGTGGCAGACCCTCTTAAGGTGGTCCCGGTGGTCTCCTGTCTCTCTTTGCCTGAAAACGCTGGATGGAGGTGCTGGTTACTCAGCACCTTGAGTCCTGAGAGGCAGGCAGGCAGTTGGCTCTTGCAAACGGAGGGAAGCAAGAGATGGTGGTGGCAACCAGTTTCGATCTCCTCTCCAGGCAATGCAAGTTGTTTGTTTTTTTGTCGTGCCTCTGGTGGGGGGAGAGAGAGAGACGCCGGGTGGCCTCACACCTGAATGCGGTCTTGTCCCCTCTGTCTGTTTAGGTGAGCCCTAGCACCAGCATCTCCCGACAACCTCTTGGGTGCCAGGTGACTTTTATGCAGCATCTTATTCGGTCCTCACAGCAGCCCCTGTGCAGTGGACATTATGTTTCTAGTTTTCTCAACGAGGGAGCTGAGGAGCACCTGTCCACACGGGTTCTAGTTGCTGGGCTGGGATCCAGACCCCCGCCTGTCTCACACTCAGGCAGGCTGCCTTCTGACCCTCCTTGCTCTGGCGGGCACCCAGGGGAAGAGGGGTGATCAGCTGCCTGGCTTCCTCCTCCTCTGAGTACCCTCCCCACAGAGCACCCTCCATGGAGTTCCCTCCCAACCAAGCTTCCCCCTCACGAAGCACCCTCCCCATGGAACACACTCCCCACCAAGCTCCCTCCCCACGGAGCACCCTCCCCATTGAACACACTCCCCACGGAGCACCCTCTCCACGGAGCTCCCTCCCCTCCAAGCTCCCTCCCCACTGAGTTCCCTTGGGATACAGGAGGGAACTCCTGCCATTGAGGCAGCTCCTCTCAAAGGGACACGGGTGACAGACTTTCCACAGGAAGCAGAGACTGGAGAGATGAAACCTGCAAGAAGGTTTCCCTTTTTTGCTTTTAAAAAGCTGTGTGGAGACTTGTTTTTGTTGTTTAGTCACTACATCATGCCCAACTCTTTGGGACCCCATGGACTATAACCTGCCAGGCTCCTCTGTCCGTGGGATTCTCCAGGCAAGAATACTGGAGTGGGTTACCATGCCCTCCTCCAGGGGATCTTCCTGACCCAGGGATCGAACCCTCATCTCCTGCATTGTAGGTGGATTCTTTACCACTGAGCCACCAGGGAAGTCCTATAGCGGGGCTGGTGGCCTCTAAAATTATATGGAAAAGGTCCGCCCACCAAGACAGAGGGAATTAAAAAGAGCCATCTCGGGTGTTCAAGAATAACTAAGAAAATTAACTGGGGGAGATGTTTATTTTTCGTGTTTTGAGGTTTGGCCAAACCAGTGATGTCTGCAGGAGGGCTTCAGTGTTGGAGGTTTCGGTGTTGAGACAGAGAAACTTCTCTGCTCCCTCTCCAGGGCGATCCCCGGGGTGGGGGCGGCAGGGTCTGTTCATTCGTGGCCTCCACGGATCTGGGAAGAAGGAGGTCTTCCAGACCCCACTGGAGTACTGCCTAGGCAATATTTGTTGATGTCATTTTCTCCTAATTAGGCTTCTTTTAAAAACAAGACTGTTTGTAAGTGAATAACAAGGACCTCTCTAGGAGAGTGGGTGGTCGTCCTGGGGAATGATGGTGGGGGGGCCTCAAGTCCAGTGAGGCATGCCACCCGCTCTGTGTCCCTCCATCTGCCAAGAGTAACACCTGCGTTTCCTACAGGAGGATTAGAAACTGCTGGAAGACTGTGGACACCCCAACTCCCGAGACCGTCAGCTACTGCTAATTCCCTCCTGGGCTGGTCTTGTCTGGTCCTCCTGAACGCGTTGACAAGCTCTATCTCTTTGATCAAAGAGAAATGTCCTTCTCCTGTGTGGTCAGAAGAGCTTGGGTTGAAAGGGGCCACCGGGTCCCAGGCCCTGCTGTGCCACCATTAGGCATGGTGGGGTGGGCTGTGGACAGGCCACCTCGTGCTTCTGGAAGCCAGATGCGTTCTCTGCAAAGCGCTTTCTCTGCAGTCCTAAGAGCCACAGTGTTGTTTGTTGGCTGTTGGTTGGTTTTGTTTTGTTGATGATTATTATGCTGGGTCTTTGTTGTGGCGTGAGGGCTTAGTTGCTCTGCTGCATGTGGGATCTTAGTTCCTCAACCAGGGATCAAACCTGTGTCCCCTGTGTTGGAAGCTGGATTCTTAACCACTGGACCTCCAGGGATGTCTCAGCTGCAATGTTAAAGTATGAGGTACAAGCAAGCACGCGGGTCTGCCCTGTGCCATCACACTCTTAATGCCCAGGTCAGTGAATGTTCAAGGTAAAAAGCAAAAGGTCAGACTATCCTTCCCTTAAGATCTGCTCGGGCCGCCCTTGGCCATCTCTGCGGCAGTGAAAGGGGCAGAGGCTGGGGCTTGCTGGCGAGGAGTGTGGTGTCGGGGCCACCCCTGCTGTCTGTGTTTGGGGCCCAGCCACTCCACCTCTTGGGGCTTTGGGCCCCTTCTCAGTGAAAGTGGGGCTGGCGGTGCTTCCTGGCTCATGGGCTTTGGTTGGGAGTCACTGTGTTAATAGAGATGTAGCCCCTAGAGCGGGGCTTGGCATCTGCCCTTAGAAAGAGCCACTGTTAGCCCCTCACCAGGCCGTCTTTGGGTACCTCTGGCTTCTGCTGGGATTTCTTCCCTTCTTGTCTCAGCTCTCGGTTCTGCCAACTTAGGCTTAGAAATGTATTGACAACCAACTCTGGAAGTTCCTAGCCAGAGTGCCTTCCCAGAAGTCATATTTTGCAGTTTCAACCACAGACAAAAACCAGTCAGTCCAAATCTCACCCCACTGAAAACAGGGAAAACACAGACATTGGCAGCACATCCTCTGGTGTTGGGGTGATTTATCGTTGGGATCTGGGCCTTCCTCCCTCCAATAATAATACAGAAGGAAAAGGGTGATGGCTGGCTGGAGTGTCAGAGGAAAAAGTTTCTGCTAACGGTGGCCTTGAAATGAGGGTGCTACCCTGTTAGTAAAGCTGGGGGACACTAGCCCACCTCCAGAAGCCTCCCAGAGGAAGTGCTGGGACAGGCCCTATCTGCCTGCAGCTCTGTCCTTTAGCTCATCACTGGTCCATTCATTAGGGCTGAGCCGCAGAGAAAGCTCGACTTTAATATCCTGAAAGAGGAAGGGTGCCCAGCAGTGTCTTTCCAGGTTAGATCTGTGCTCCTTGACTGTCATTTGCAGTTGTTTCTAGGGGGAAAAAATTATACTAATTGTGAAATATTTGACAGCATTTTCTGTTAGCTTACAAACAAATCGGAATAAATTTCAACCTCGTTTTATATTTTATACACACTCCAAAATAAAATCCCTCCCACAAATTGCTTATATGCTGAGGTCCTGGATTCCAGTAAGGCTTAATTTAACGCACAAATAGTAAATCCTTCCAAAGGGGGTGTTGGAAATACTGATGGGTCCTTTCACAGTGGTGTGCTGCCAGACGCCAATCCCTGGGGGATCTGGTGCCCTGCGTGAGGATGACGGGGTGGGAAGGGGTTGCTGAGCTCAGATGCGGTGCTTGGGCCCAGGGGTGTCACGTTAGTGCAGGAATCAGCAGCTTGAAGCTGTGCATCCCAGGCTGGTCGCAAACAGCGTGTTGTAAAATTGTGAGTGGACGTTGTCATGGTGTTTATGGCATGTGCTCACACTGTGTGCCTCCCAGGTGGGTTCTTACTCCTTGCTTAGTCTGTGGAGCACTGTTAATATCGCTTAGAGTCACAGGAGGTTAGATGTGGGTCAGATATGAAAGGCCATCTCATTTCTAAAAGCCTGGCCACAGCAGGGCCCGGGGGGCCGAGGGGACAGTGCAGCAGCCCTGAGCTATCTGGCTCTCATGCTTGCTCACACTCACAAAAGGGCATGTAGTCTCACCCCCGGTCATATCCGAAGGCCCCGTCTGTCAGCTGCTCCCCAACCAGTATCTGACATTTTCTTCATCTCCGGGGGCCCCACCCCACTGCCATTGCTAAGCCTCCCAGGCAATGACCCCATCGCCCGATGCCCCCAGGGGGGTGGGAGCTGGGCAGCTGGAGGGGGGCCTCACGGCCCTCCCCGTCCTGTCATCTAGGAATGCGTGTGCAGGGCCTGTGCCCGCTGCCACTTCTGCGGGGCGGCCCCTTCTGTTTAACTCCCGCTGCACTGACACACCGCAACCACACCCCATCTGCCTCTCCAGCCCATGGGCACCTGCTAACCTCCTTCCTCCTCCTTAGCTCCAAACAAAACCTAAGCAAGTCAGATTCTGCAAATCAGATCATTTTGGATGCTCCCACACAGAGTTAGACTTGTTAAACTCTTCATTAAGGTTAAAAAAAGGCTTTCCTGGGAATATCAGTAAGGAGTCCAATGTTCAGAGAGATGGAACTGTGATCTTAAGTGATCTTTGATATCAGGAACATTAGCATTTTTGTTTGTTTCTGGCTGGATCTCCCTATCCCTTTCCCCAGGGGCATGCGGTGCAGTGGATGGGAATTCAGAAGCGATGGCTCCTCCAGGGTCTGCTGTCTCCTCCGGATCTCAGGTTGACTGACACGTGGCTTGGAGAGTGGAATCTCTTGACCCCCTATGGTGATGCCTCTCCGTGCACCTGCGCACATCTCCTACATCCCCTGACTGCTCCATTCCTCCCTGAAATGCCTGCTCTCTGAGTCTCTGACTGGATTCTCACCAGGTTCCAATCAACCCACAGATAGGAAAACATGTCACAAGTGATGATGAAGAAGAGAGTTTGTCCTGAAGGACAGTTGATGGCCTAACAGAAGTCTGATGCTGGGTGGACACTACACACGGGTTGAACTGAAACCGAGGATGGAGGCAGGGAGGATGACAGATACAGCTTCACATGGCAGCATCTCCACTCAGGCAGGTCACTTCTCTGAGCATCAGTTTTACCACCTGTAAAATGGGGCCAATACCAGCATCATCACAGACATCAGAAGATAGAGGGCACACACTTGCACGTCCATGTTTACAGCAGCATTTTTGCAATAGTCAAAAGGCAGAGGCAACCCAAATATCCATCAGTGGGTGAATGGATGGTATATGGTATATATGCCATAAACATGGTATATCCATACAATGGAATATCATTCAGCCTTAGTAGAGAAGGTCATTCTGACACACAGTACAGCATGGAGGAACCTTGAGGACATTATGCTTAGTGCAGCAAGCTAGTCACCAAAGGACACATGCTGCATGATTCCAATTACATGAAGCCCTTAGAGTAGTCAGATTACAGAGACAGAAAGTAAAACGCTGCTTGCTGGGGCTAAGGGGAGGAGAAAGGGGGCTTATTATTTAAAGAGTATGAAGTTTCAGTTTTGCAAGATGAAAAGTTCCGGAGATGGATGGTGAGGGATGCACAGTGTGAATATAGTAAATGCCACAGAAAAATGTACATACAATGAAAATTTGGGGGATGTATATTTGATCACAATTTTTTTAGAAAAGACATGTAGCGCTCTTAGCATGTGGCTTGGCACAAGGGCTGATGCTCAGCAGATGGCCATCATCTTCAGGGGAGTGGACGCCTACATCTGGCTCCACTGGGAACCAGCTGGGATAATTCATGTCCCTCTTTGTGTGGCATTTGCTCCATTTGTAAAAGATCGCTTCCATGTCTCCCTTCTTTTCCTCTGTGAGACCCGAAGGAAATTTAGGGGATATTCAGGAAAGATTTAGTGTAATAGGAACAAGAATGGAAATGGGGCTAAAATACATGAAGCACTTTCTCAATTTGCTTTTTGGAAAGAGTGCTGTGTGTGCCCTCCCTCCTGCCCCTAGCCAGAGATCTTCACTTTACCCAGAAACCAAAAATGACAGGTAACGTCTGGACCACCTGTTCATTCTTGGCTAGGAATTTATAGATGTCCCTCTGCCCATGGAAGGCATTTTCCTCCAGAAAGTCCAGTAAAAGCAAGAAAACATTTTCTTCTGCCTGAAAAAATGTAGCCCTGGCCTGATCCTCCTTCCAAATGGTCACTAAGAAAGCAGAGTATGTGGACCACTAACAGAGCCTCAATTCATCGCTTCCAGAGCCTGAAGCGTTTTATGCTCACTCCGTGGGCATAATCAGGGGAGTGATTCTGAACCTTGTTAATCAGAAAGGGCCCTTTAAAAATGTCATGCTGTCAATATAAAACTTGGCTAAATTGCATTATAAATGCCAGATTCAGTCAACTAACACATTTAACACCATTTCTTAAGTACAGTTTAGATTTTATCCGTGCCAGGGAGAATGAGGAAAATACCTCAGGAGAGCCAACGCCCGTGGATTCCTTGGGTTAAACTCACTGCCCCTGGAGAGGGATTATAAATATTTCATTCCAAATCTGAGCTGCCCTTCTCCTGGCGCTATTGTCAATAAGGTGTCCCCTGCCCCCGAAAGTTACTGGCTTTACAATTGAATGATTCTCACAGCTAAGAAGGTTACCAGGGGTGAGTCTGAGAACCGTTTTTCCAGCAGAGAATTCCTATGGCGGTTGTTTCATGCCCGAGAGGAAGGGTTTCTAAGCATTGTATGCACACCTCCATGGGAGGAAAGTGACAGTCGCTCAGTCGTGTCTGACTCTTTGTGACCCCGTGGACTACACAGTCCATGGAATTCTTCAGGCCAGAATATTGGAGTGGGTAGCCTTTCCCTTCTCCAGGGAATCTTCCTAACCCAGGGATCAAACCAGGTCTCCAGCATTGCAGGCGGATTCTTTACCAGCTGAGCCACCAGGGAAGCACGGGAGGAAAAGTCTTCCTAATTGATATCTATGGAGTCCAAGATAGCTCTCCAAGCAGAAACTACCTTGTTTGGGGGAAGAGTCATCATCAAATAGAAATGAACAGAGATCTAACCCCTGCTGTCCCCCCTACCTCCTACCAGCTATAGCTGAGTTGGGAGGCAGCCTCTGTGAGGGCTTCAGTTAACCCAGAAAGGGCTTGGAGGTGGAGGGACCCTTCAGCCTTGTCCCAGGTTGTGGCAAGGCATTTGTGTGTACATTCCTGCATCGGCTGATCGTTGGATGACGGCTGCCTTGAGCTCTCGTGAGGGCTTCCAGCCAGGACTGTCAGCGACAGTACTCCTGGTGCTGGGGGTAAGTCCTTCAGTCCTGGAGGGGGTCTGGGCAGCACGCTGCAGTGTCCACTACAGGAAGAAAGACGGCCAGAGAGAGGCGTCTCTCTGCCTGATTGCCGACCTCTGCCTGATCCCACGGCATAAAGTATGCCTCAGAGTTTGTGTCAGCTCGAGATCACAGAGCTGGGCTTCCATATATCCTCCCCTGTCCATCTTTGGCTGAAGGCTTCTCCGGGAGGGGGAGGTTTGGATTTAAACTCGTGGACCTTTCAGTCTCTCTGCGTGTGTATGAGCCTGAGCTCATGGAAAGCAGTTCCAATAGCCCCCTGGAGGGCTCAGAGGAGAGTCACAGGTGCAGGACATTAAAAGAAAGTAGACACGGAGCCAGGAGATGGGTGCCAAGGGACCTTGAAGGGTCCCTGTGATCTGGCCGAGACACCCACTCTGTCCACTGCAGCTTCTGTAGGTCTGAAGGAATTTCTCAGGCCGGAGGGGACAGGAAGTCAGAAGAGAGATGGGGTCATGAGGTAGAGGCCCTGCATCTGCCAGGAGAGCCCTGAGCCTTGGGGGGTCTGAGGGTTGGGAGATGGAATGTTTCACCCTCGGGGGAGCCTGGCAGGGAAACCAAACTCTGAAGTAGAGACGGCTGAGTACGGAGATCTAGGCGGGGTCTTAAGCCTCTAGAGTGGCAGCAAAGAACCTCATGGACCTGGAAGAGGCAGGGAGGTGGTTGGAGTTTCCTAGAGTTTTCAGCATCCCTGCGTGAATAGGAGTAAAATAGCCCGTGAATGAGAGAAGACAGAATAATGGAGTAACATGGAGGCTGCGGCCAAATGTGTGGATGGCTCTCTGGGGACCAGGCCAGCACTGGGCATCTCAGTGGATGCTGGTGTGAAGACAGGGCAACAGGGAACCCATGCCCTGCCTGGGATCTTGGTAGAACATTGTCACTCTAGAGTTTACATGGAGAAAGGGAAACCCTGAACTGATCGAGACTATGTCCCAAGTACCTGGACATTTAGAGACTTGCAATAGAAATAGATGTAAAGGAAATGAAAAAAAAAAAATTGACATGCATTTATGGGCAGTTTGTTGCTGCCACATGTAATGATGAACAAGTTCTCTTAGAAACCTCTAAATGATATAGTGTGCGGATGACAGGTGTTTGTAACGCCCATTTTAGCTCAACCTAATGACTATTTGGTTGACGGGTTCCTCTCCTTACATGAAGAAGGAATGACGCTGTCCGTGAGGACTGAATCAACTGACGCAGGGCCAGGAGATGACGCAAGTGAAACCCGGGGCCCCAAGGGAGAGAACGTAACTTTGTGGACGTCGTATCTGTCTGCAGTTTTGATGCCATAACCTGTGTGCCCAGCGCAGCGCTGCGTGGGCACACACACGTACGTACACTTCTTCTGAGCCTGGTATTTCTTTCTCTTTCTTCCTTCTTCGTGCTGCAGTGAATTGGAAGAATAAAAAAGCTAAAGGATATATGCTAGCTGAGAGCCGCGCACGCGTGCGTGTGTGTGTGTGTGTGCGTGTGTTCCTTTTTTCACCAGGGGTCTCAGAGCCGGTTTCCTGCTTGGAGCTTTTCTTGTCTGTTTCAAAGCCCCCTTCACAAGCTTAACACTGACAAGGCAAACAATGGAAAGTGAGCTGGAGCTTGGAAATGAACAGAAAGAAGGGACTGACTTTGGGCTACTCCGGTGGGGTAAATGGACTATAAAATGCAATTTTAAATTAAATAGGTGCTTTATGGGCAGCACGATATTGATTTTGCTTCCACAGGCAGAGGCTGAAGAATTGCGTGCAGTCCGTTGTGTGTGTGCGACAATTTAGGAAGTACGTAAGTAGGCGTTTTAATTTAACTTAACTGCCCAGGAAGGGCTTAATGATTAATATCTTTGGTTTTCTACTCTTGTTGGCCTGGAAATAATGACTCTTCCCCCTTTTGACCTGTATGCTTGTGGAACCTTTGTCAACTCTTTTTTAAAAAGTCCCTCCCCTCGCCCTACGCTGGTGAGGGCGACATCACCGACCAGCAGGGCGTTTTGGCTGCTTCACTCTCGTGCTCTCAATCTTCCTTTACACGGAACGACCAGACCCACCACTCCCAACATTCAGAAGCAGGAAGATATTGGTACCCTTCCATCATCTTGCCGCCAGCATCCCTTCCATGTTTCCAGAAAACAAAAATAAAAGGTACAAGGTCACATAGAGGGGACCTTAGGGTTCTTCTTCCAAAATGCTGTTTGAAAAGTATCTTCAGTAACAACATAAAAAGAGAGTTTGGACTCTGACGTCCTGAGCAAAGCTGAGAGAGGAGGGATGTTTGACTTCACCAGGCTAGGTGTTACCACCTGTCTATACCTTTTGAGCACTCCTTTCAAATCAGTCAGTCCTAAAGGAAGTCAACCCTGAGCATTCATTGGGACGACTGATGCTGGGAGTTCGTCAAGGCTGTATATTGTCACCTTGCTTATTTAACTTATGTGCAGAGTACATCATGAGGAACGCTGGGCTGGAGGAAGCACAAGCTGGAATCAAGATTGCCGGGAGAAATATCAATAACCTCAGATATGCAGATGACACTACCCTTATGGCAGAAAGTGAAGAGGAACTCAAAAGCCTCTTGATGAAAGTGAAAGAGGAGAGTGAAAAGGTTGGCTTGAAGCTCAACATTCAGAAAACAAAGATCATGGCATCTGGTCCCATCACTTCATGGGAAATAGATGGGGAAACAGTGGAAACAGTGTCAGACTTTATTTTTTTGGGGCTCCAAAATCACTGCGGAACCTGATTGCAGCCATGAAATTAAAAGATGCTTACTCCTTGGAAGGAAAGTTATGACCAACCTAGATAGCATATTAAAAAGCAGAGACATTACTTTGCCAACAAAGGTCTGTCTAGTCAAGGCTATGGTTTTTCCCGTGGTCATGTATGGATGTGAGAGTTGGACTGTGAAGAAAGCTGACCGCCGAAGAATTGATGCTTTTGAACTGTGGTGTTGGAGAAGACTCTTGAGAGTCCCTTGTACTGCAAGGAGATCCAACCAGTCCATTCTAAAGGAGATCAATCCTGGGTGTTCATTGGAAGGACTGATGCTAAAACTGAAACTGCAATACTTTGGCCACCTCATGCGATGAGTTGACTCACTGGAAAAGACTCTGATGCTGGGAAAGGTTGAGGGCAGGAGGAGAAGGGGACGACAGAGAATGAGATGGCTGGATGGCATCACTGACTCTGTGGACATGAGTTTTAGTGAACTCCAGGAGTTGATGATGGACAGGGAGGCCTGGCGTGCTGTGATTCATGGGGTCGCAGAGAGTCGGACATGACTGAGCGACTGAACTGAACTGAACTGATGCTAAAGCTGCAGTTCCAATACTTTGGCCACCTGATGAAGAGCCAACTCATTGGGAAAGACCCTGATGGTGGGAAAGATTGACGGCAGAATAAGGGGGAAGCAGAGAATGAGATGGTTCGATAGCATCCCTGACTTAGTGGACATGAATTTGAGCAAACTCTGGGAGACAGTGGAGGACAGAGGAGCCTGGCGTGCTGCAGTCTGTGGGTTCACAAAGGGTCGGACATGACTTAACGACTCAACTACTACAACAACAGTCTACCTTTTAAACACTTCCAGGGACGGGGGAGCCTTGTGAGCCGCCGTCTCTGGGGTTGCACAGAGTCGGGCACGACTGAAGCGACTTAGCAGCAGCAGCAGCAAGTCTTACATAGCTCCAAACTTAGGGTCTAATATTTCCTAGAATGTTCTGTGGAGCAGAAGAGTGAATGAACTCATTTTCACTAAGAATTCAATACATTTGAAGTTAAAAGAAAAGAAAAATCTTTGGAAGATATCTTTTAATCACTGGCAGGGCGGGAAAGGGAAAAAGCGACGTCCTCTTTTTACACTGCCCGTAGGGAAGAATTTTGTGTATTAAAGTCTTAATCTCTACACCCCTTCTTTAGTCATTCCTTTTCTAGAACTTTATCTTAATGAACGAATTTAGGAAAAGCACATAAAAGGTATGCATTTGGATTCACTTCTGTGTAATTTATAATGGCCACAAACTGAAAGTCATCTTAAGTTTTGAAAAAATAGATTGCCCTGAAATTCTATAGAGGCCAGAGGCAGAAGCCAAGACCAGCCAGCCTAAGCGAAGGAGACGGTATAAAGATAAACGTGTCTCATGGGAGTGAGTTTAGGAACACATCTGGGCAGCCCTGCCTTTGACATCTGTAGCTTAGGGCGAGAAGACAAATGCAGGTCCTCATTCCAGTTCTCTCAGGATTTAAAAGTTATAACCAGGCTGTGCATATAATGTTTACACTGTTAAATAGAATGTTCTGTTTTCCTACTTTGACAAATATACCTTCACAACAGTCTGGAGAACCAGACTTCTCAGAGTTTAATGCCAGAAAATTCAGCACATGGAGAGCCAGACTCTCATCCCAGGCCCCCTTGCCCCTGGCCCTGACCTCTGTTCAGCTCCTGGTCTGCAGGACCTTGCTGACCATCACACGTGTGGACTCACCAGCCCACCCATTCAGGTCCACCCTCCTCCCCACAAAGAACTCCCCTAGCCTTGTCTTTTGATCTAGGAGTGTGTGTACCAGCAAGGTGAAATGACTTTAAAGGATGGACCCAGGGTGGGGTCCACAGTCAGTGAGTCAGTTCAGTCGCTCAGTCGTGTCTGACTCTTTGCAATCCCATGGACTGCAGCACGCCAGGCCTCCTTGTCCATCACCAACTCCCAGAGTTTACTAAACTCATGTCCATTGAGTCGGTGATGCCATCCAACCATCTCATCTTCTGTCGTCCCCTTCTCCTCCCACCTTCAATCTTTCCCAGCACCAGGGTCTTTTCAGATGAGTCAGTTCTTTGCATCAGGTGGCCAAAATATTGGAGTTTTAGCTTCTCTGCCTGAGCGACTTCACTTTCCCTTCTCCCTTTCATGCATTGGAGAAGGAAATGGCAACCCACTCCTGCGTTCTTGCCTGGAGAATCCCAGGGATGGGGGAGCCTGTTGGGCTGACGTCTATGGGGTCGCACAGAGTCGGACACGACTAAAGCGACTTAGCAGCAGCAGCAGCAGCAGCCTGAAGTGGGCTTGGGCCATTTGGGCTGGGAGTTTAGGGACCCTGCTTTTCTGGAGTTTGGTTTCAAGAAGGAAGTTTGGGTTTCAAATGGACACATCCTTTAGCCCCCATGGGGAGGGCTTGACTAGAAGGAGGGCGCAGCAGGGATCCTCACATGGGGGCTCCAAGGCAAGGGGCTCAAGACAGGGGCTTCCTGGGCTTCCCTAGAGAGAAGCTAGGGGAGTTTCTAGCTAGAAGTGTCTCAGTGGTAAAGAATCCACATGCCGGAGGGGAGACTCGGGTTCGATCTCTGATCTGGGAATATCCTGCATGCTGCAACTCGAGAAGCCCGCATGCTGTAGAGCCCGTGTTCCGCAACAGAAGTCACTGCAATCAGGAACCCGCCGTGCACCGCAGCGAGAGAGGAGCTCCTGCTCGCCACAACTAGAAAAGCCCACACAGCGACGAAGACCCAGTGCAGCCAAAATAAATAAATAAACAAAAATTTTAAAAGAGATTCAAGACAGGGACCCCCACTTGCCTGAGCCAAAGACCTCAGGAAAGGTCTGGTATTAGTTTCTTCTGGCTTTCATAGCAAAGTACCCACAAACCAGAAGGCTTAAACCTCTCACAGCTCTGGGACCCAGAGTCAGAAACCAAGGTGTAAGCAGGGCCTCACTCCCTTCAGAGGCTCTAGTGCAGAATCATTTTTGCCTTTCCGGCTTGGTGGCCCCAAGGGGTAGGTGTCCCTTGGCTTATGGCAGCATAACTCTAATCTGCCCTCTGTCTTCACGTGGCTTTTTCCTCTGTCCCTGGGCTCCTTCTCCTCTGTCCCTGGGCTCCTTCTCCTCTGTCCTGGGCTCCACCTCCTCTTATAAGGACACACCTTACTGGATTGAGTGCCCTCCTTAAATCAAAAATAATTTCATCTAGAGATCCTTAAATTTGCAAAGACTTTCTTGTAAGCCTGTATTCTGAGGTTCCAAGTGGATATGAATTTTAAAGAGACAACACTAATCACCCCACTATAGGGACTTGGGAATGAAAAATCACAGAGAATCTGTGAAATTACTTTCCTTCCGTCTCCTGCCCCTGCTTTTTCATCTGTATCTTAGTCAACTCTTTACTTCTGCCTGTCCTTCCCCCTGGGAAGTTATGGCCGCCCCTCAGCTACCAAAAAAATGTGCATAACAACACAAAAAACTGGCAATCTATATGTCCCAATCCCGTTCCTGGGAGAGAGACTCTTCCTGGCTGAGGCTGGATTCTGGGTCCCCTCCAGGCTGATAAATGTTGACCTGGGGAATAGAGCCAAAGCCACATCAATGCTATGGAGCAAAGGCAGTTAATTTCCAGGGTGGCTTATGGACTGAAGGGACATTCAGTGTCTAATAAGTAAAGAATTGATTTAATTATAGCCCAGCCATCAGAAGGAAGACCATATGACTATCCAAAATCGTATTTTAGAATAATTCTAATGGCAAGATAATGCGCTGATAATTAGGTGAGAAAAACCAGTTATGAAACCATACATGTATAACATTGTGCCCATGTGGCTAATAAACGCATACAGACACACACACTTAGAAGTGAGGACAGAAGAATGTACACTAAATATTTACAACACTGTCACTAGGCGATAGATTATATGTGAATATTTTTTCCTTTTCTTCCCCACAATATACTGTTAAATTTTTTAATTACTAGCATGCCTAAAGAAGGATTTCTAACAAAAAAGTAAAGAATTACTAATAGTGGAACTTACAAAATGAGGGAAAATTTGGAGTAACAAGCCCTGGGGATATCTATTGGGATGTTTGCCTAACACACAAAGATTCCTCTTTTTCTGGACTTCACCTGCCACCATTACTATAAACTCTGGCTCTAAAGGAGTAGCAGGATTCTCCAGCTTGGACCAGGAATGCAGGACAAGTCAGTCTGCAGAGAGGAGAGAAGAAAATGGGGCTGATGTCGGAATAGGGACAGAAATGAAAACAGGATCTGGGCCGCACTTCAGTCTGAATTAAACTCTCCCCAAGATCTGTTGACATTTCTGCTCTTGGGTTTGTTCTGATGCTTCTTTATATTTATAGTAAATGTCTTTTTGTATTTAAACTAGCTTGAGTTGATTTCCTTTGCTGAAAGAGTTTTGACCAATACAAGATCTTTCCGAATCATAACCCACAAGTGACCATGGCCTCATACACTCAGTACTCAGAAGAATTCAGTGAGTAAAAGCTTCAGATATGAGATCTGGTCTCTTGGATAAAGTTATGCCCTTGGGTGCTGAAGGGCCAAGCAGATGAATAAGAGAAAAGTAATAAAATACAAGAGGTTGATGTGACGGAAGGGACTGAGCCGGAGGCAGATCAAAGAGAGAGGCAGGGGAGGGTGAAAAGGAAGCCACGTGATGAGAGCTCTAGAGTCAGGATGCAGAAGGCCCCCCATCACTGACCTTTGGTGATCAATTCACAGTCAGCTTGCTTTTATGAAAGGTGGATGAATACCAAAATTAGTCGAGTTGATCTTTGTGGCTTTCAAGTCGGCCAGCATACCATCCAAGTCCTGTGTGTCCAAGTTCCTTCCACTGGTCACAGCAACCATCTGAACCATACTGGATCTCTGGGAGAGACTGTTATTTCTTAACACCACTCTCAATACAATGAAAAACTTCACACTGGGCAGCTGTGGGCCACCTGATTCAAAGAGCTGACTCATTGGAAAAGACCCTGATGCTGGGAAAGATTGAAGGCAGGAGGAGAAAGGGGAGACAGAGGATGAGGGTTGGATGGCATCACTGACTCAATGGACAAGAGTTTGAGCAAACTCTGGGAGATGGTGTTGGACAGGGAAGCTAGTGTGCTGCAGTCCATGGGGTTGCAAAGAGTTGGACATGACTTAGTGACTGAACAACAACAAATTCTAGTTTAAAAGAGACAAGATAATTAAATATAGCACATGATCCTGGATTGAACCCTGAACCAGAAAAAAAGAAATGATTTTGCTGTGAAGGACATTATTAGGATAAAGTCTATCAACTAGGTGATATTATCTGAATGATGGGGCAAAAAGGCATAATAACTGCCACTTAGATCAGAAGGAAAATGACATGTGTACGTACATATATCTGCGTATCTATACTTGTACATCTATGTGTCCATCCACACAGAGAATGCCACAGCAAATGTGGCAAAGGCAGACTATTAACATTTGGGCAATCCGGGTGAAGCTGTCATGGGAATTTTTTGTTCTATTTCAACTTTTTTTCTAAGTCTGGAATTATTTAAAAATAAAAATAAATACCACTCAACTCCCTTAGGACCAAACTGTTGTGGCCCATTTTCCCAATAGCTGATAAAATGTCATTTTGTGCCAACAAAGTGTCAGTTTTGACTTTCTCCCGAAGTTTCCTCCATTCCTTTCCCAGGTTCCTCTTGCAACTGCTTGGCATTTGTCAGCCTGGCCTTGTCCCAGGCTGTGAATGACCCAGTGGGTCTCCCCTCGGTGCCCATCAGGAAGCCAGGTGTGGTCCTGGCATCTTCCAGACCCTGTGGCAACCTGGGTCTGCCCTGGGCAGCTGGATGGGAGGAGGAACTCTACTTCCATCCCCCTAGGACCTGAACATAACAGTGAGGGAAGGAGCTGAGAAGGAAGTGGGAGGAGCAGCTTAGCTTTTCCTTCCTTTCCAGGAATGTCTTTAAGAGCTTTTCCTCCTCATCATTACTATCAAATACATATTCTCTTGGGTTTCCTGGCACTTCAAAAGAATTCATCCTTCTCTACTAGAATTTACCATATCCCCTGCCCCTTACACAGGGCTTCCATGGTGGCTCAATGGTAAAAGAATCTGTCTTCAATGCAGGAGACACAGGAGACTCAAGTTCGATCCCTGGTTAGGAAAATCCCCTGAAGACGGAAATGGCAACCCACTCCAGTATTCTTGCCTGGGAAATCCCATGGACAGAGAAGCCTGGTGGGCTACAGTCCATGGGGGTCACAAGAGTCGGACACAACTTAGCTGCTAAAGCACCGCTGCCCCCTACGCACGTGCACACACACACACACACACACACAGAGAATGGCTCCCTACACACAACTTCTCTGGGAGCCCATCTCAGCCTTAAGTGACTAGCACCCAAATTCTGTAGCTTTATTGTTGCTCCTCTGGGAAATCGTGAAAAGTGAAGGAAAGTGAGTGTTAGTCACTCAATTGTGTCCAACTCTTGCAACACCCCTGCCAGGCTCCTCTGTCCATGGAATTCTCCAGACAAGAATACTGGGGTGGGTTGACTCTTTCAGCAAATCCCTCACCTCCAGCAAGAGAGAAGGAAACTAAACAGCAACACTTCAGTGTACATCTGGGTACAGTCACCAGTCAGGCCACTTAGCAGGGCTCCAGGTGTGAGCAGAACAATGGGGGTTTTCCTGGAAATTATGAGTACCCAGTGTAAGGAACCTGTGTCTGGTTCTGTCAGACACGTCGTAAAACCTTGGAACTTATGTGCTGATGGTAAATGTCTTCTACAGTTAGCTGCCTCTCCTTAGGGTTTTCAATAGGGCATTCATTGAAGGCAAGAAAAATACACTGATGTCCCTGAAGGGAAATAAATGGAACACTTCAGACGTGATGCCAGACGGCGTGGTCATCATGCTGCTGATCTGCATGGACTGATTTGGGCAGTGATGCGGATCTGTCAGGAGCCCGCCCTCAGATACCCATGATGGGAGCTTCAGTGAGTCACCGTCTGGACGAGGTTTGACTGGAGATGGAATTGGGGGGCACCGAAGGGAACTGGAGGGCTGGTGGAGTTGGGGAACCAGCTAAGTCATGAGGTGAAGCCTGTGGCTGGTGGCAGCTTGGTCAATAACAGCCGTGAGAGGCTCACATACCACACACGTGATGTGCCATCTACATTAGAAAGTAGACGGAGACACCAAGGGGCCAGAGATGACACAGGGAATTTATGAGGACTGTTGTTTTGAAGGGATCTTTCACGATAATACTTTTCTTTGAGATGCTGAGCTCACTTAGAGCTGTGAGTGTGTACCTAGCAGGGTCCTCTGCCCTGAGGATGGGTCGGGGGTGGTGGTGGTGACGGACTTCCCACTTGGAGGAAGCTAACGCCAATGGACTTGGGTGAAGAAGTGCCGGGAGAGAACTTGGTTGCTCCTAAGGAGTAGCAGGGGGTGACAGATGGATGATGAATGTGACATGACTTAGTGCATGTGTTCTCAAGACATTGTCCGGACCGTTTCTTGATTTGTGTTGATGTGGATCTGCATCCTGGACATTCATTACAGAAGGACAGGTTGTTTCACAGCCTGACTCAGAAAACTCCAGGGGTGTGCATCTTAACCACTGGGCATCGTGGAATCCTATCTCGTGGCAGTGGAAGAAGCCGCTTTCAGAGACTGGGATGAAGTCTCACTTCGAAACCTTGTTTTAAAATGCCTGGGGAATGACAGGTCATCTCATCTCGGCAAAACTGGAAAACTGCTAATGTAGCTAGTTAGTGAACTTGGTTTTGTTCTTAAAGTTTGGGACCAAGGTTTTCCTGGTAAGCATCTTGGTTATCTGCAAAGAGAGGTTAAACTTTTATCCAGACTGCAATAATATCAATATCAAAAGAATATCAAGAAAGTAGGGAACAAAGTGAGTTTAACTTAAAAATACTTCACAATGGTCAAATAATCTGTTGTGTGTCTTCTCATGTCACCCTCACAATAATCTTTCGCAAATGTGTACTGTCTTTCAGTGGATATTTCTGAATGCCTCATGGACTTTGTAACTAAGATGGGGGAACAGATACACATGGTCTCTGCTCTCACAAATTTAGCCTGTCCTGAAGAAGATGGGTTTCCCAGGTGGCACTAGTGGTAAAGAACCTGCCTGCCAGTATAGGAGATATAAGAGACCTAGGTTCAATCTCTGGGTCAGGAAGATCCCCTGGAGGATGACATGGCAACCCACCCCAGTATTCTTGCCTGGAGAATCCCATGGACAGAGGAGCCTGGCGGGCTATGGTCCATAGGGTCACAAAGAGACGGACACAAATGAAGCAACTTAGCACAAAGAAAAGACAATAGTTATAAATGCTACTTAATTCCAAGGTAGAATAGCAATATCCTTCTTCAGTTTTACTGAGGGAAAAATGGAGGCTTACATAACATTTCTTTGTCACACAAAAGTAAGTTCAGGAGAAAATTTGCAGTGTAAAAATAACTAATATTATAGGAATTTATTAAATCTAGGCAATTTTTCCACCTCTAATATTTTTGGTTTGTTTTTGTTGTATTACTAATTTCTGATAAAATATCAAGAGTTCTTGCTTCCGTTACATACAATTGCAATGGCACTAAAACCTACAGAAGGCATGACTAAATATAACATCACAAATCTATATTTTTCTACAATATGTTAAACGTCCCCAAAGCATCCTTATAAAGAAGATTCACAGGAGTAAGATTGCTTTACTCCTTTCTGTCTACTCAGAGCCTAGATTGAGGCCTGACACATTATTGTTTAGTTGCCGAGTCATGTCTGAATCTTTATGACCCCATGGACTGCAGCATGCCAGGCTCCTCTGTCCTCTACTATCTCCAGAGTTTGCTCAAATTCGTGTCCATTGAGTTGGTGATTCTATCTAACCATTTCAACCTCTGCCACCCCCTTCTCCTTTTGCCTTCAGTCATTCCCAGGATCAGGGTCTTTTCTAATGAGTCAGCTCCTCGCATCAGGTGGCCAAAGTATTGGAGCATCAGCTTCAGCATCAGTCCTTCCAGTGAATATTCAGGGTTGATTGCCTTTGGGATTGATTGACTGGTTTGATCTGTTACAGTCCAAGGAACTCTCATGAGTCTTTTCCAGCACCACGATTCAAAAGCATCAGTTCTTCAGCACTCAGCCTTCTTTATGATCCACCTCTCACATTCATACATGACTCCTGGAAAAACCATAGCTTTGACTGTGCGGACCTTTGTCGGCAAAGTGATATCTCTGTCTGACACATAGTTGCTAGATAAAATGCTGAATAAAGGAATGACTGATCTCACTATTGTTTTAAGGAAAGAAAGCCCTATGTTTTCCTTCTTTCTTCATATCAAACATGATCTTAAATTATGTGAACTGCCCTGATTATTCACTTGAACCCACACAACCTATAAAAACTAATGTCAAGGTGAAATAGTCTTAATCTTATATATAAAATTTTCAATTAGCCAAGCTAATTAAGAAGGGCTGATTTCCAAATAATTCCAGAAGTTAATAGGACCAGAATTGTTATAATAGAATATTCCCAAAGATCTTTCCCAAAAGGGATGGTCTAGTTGAGAATGAGTCCAATTGTACATAAACAAACTTGAAATCACCTCAAAGCATGTTTCAACATGCCTGTTGACTATGTTTTTAATATGGACTTCATTTTCATTTGCAATATAGAGTTGATATTTTCTGGGATGACAGAATTAAATATTTGAACTTTTTGTTTCTACTAGGGGAAAATAAAAGGGTGGGTGAAAAGGCAGCAGCCTGGATTTCCAGATCCCATGCTTCCAATGCAGGAGGCACGGGTTCAATCCCTGGTTGGATGAACTAATACCCAGCGTGCTGCATGGCCAGAAACAGAGGAAGGGGAGGAATAAAAAAAAAGAAAGGCAGGAGCCAGACAAAGAGGAGCATGAGAGTTGAAGAGTTCCCAAAGGAGTCCGGCAAAATCAGTTCAGATAGAAGGTAACTAAGTATGTTTTGTGGCCTTTCTGAGGAGTCTGTGCTTCGCAGTGTCGTACAGCATTCTGTAATGAATGTTTGAGCACGTACCAGGAGACCTAAATTATCACCACCTGGCTCTGGTCCACCTGGTGGTATGTTCTTCTTGTCCAACAATACCTTAGCTCGTGCTGTATGGTTGACTCACTTGGAAATCCAGAAAAAGGATGGGATCAGTTCCCATGCATAGAATGGTTGGCCAAACCTTGCAGCATTGGACTGTGGTTAGTTCCACTCCTGGCTCCCTTTTCTACATGGTGACTTAAGACATTTGATGGTATTGAAGCACCATGTTGTCTGTTCTTTGTAAATCCAAGAATTAGTTCCACCATCAGAAGGGACTGCTTGATGAAAGATGGGTCAGAGTCATTCGAAATGACAGGCTGTATTTAGCAGAATAATCTTGTTTTCTTCTTTTATTTATTGCCCAATAAACTGAATGTTCATGGGAAAGAATTTTTAGGCACCCTAGTATTTGTCTTTGGAATGTATTTTTCTACATATGGGAGCACACAACATCTGCATGATGGATGGTAGACAAATTATTTTACTACAATTCTTCATTACAAATAGGAGAAAACTGGAGGACAGAGAGCTTAAGTAACTTATTCAAGGTAATCAGATTAGTTAGTAGCCACCGCTAAAACCTGGGACTCAAGGTTCCCTGTATTTCTCAGATGATTTCATAAGTATATGCAGCCATTCCAAATCAGATTCCTCTCTCTCTCCCAAGCTCATTCTTGATTTGAGTGTCATTTTTTTTTCCCTGGAACTAATTACAAATTTACAGTTTAGGCACCAAGCCAAACCCAGCTATTACTGCTTCGGGCTTTGTCAGGGTAAATGTAAGCAGAGATGTTCTGACTATGCTCTGTGAAGACTCTTCAAGGGTCACATTGCAGATGTGTGTTCATGTGCGTCTGTGCACGGGTATTGCTCATGCACACACGTGTGGATGGGGGCAGGACATCCTCTAACTTTGACAAGATTGTTTCCTTCTTTGCCTATTCACCTATGGACAAGACTTCGTTTAAAAAACAATGAAAATGTCTGTGATGTCAGATGTTCCTGTCACACATATTAGCATGATCCATAGATACCTTCTCTTGAATCCCAGAAGAAAATATTCTATTTTAATTCTAAATTATTCTTTATGATATAGGGTATATATTACTGAGACTTCTGTAACTCTGGGCTTTTTAGTTCACAGAATCCATTACATTACATAGTGGTGAGTTTTTATTTGTTCGTTCACTTGCTTGTGCATTGAATGATCAACAAAGCCAACAGACATTTTATGTACAGATTCATTTCATCGTTTATGTGTTACTGAAAATCCAAACTTTATAACTGAGCGATATGTTGATGCAGAGAATTTATTAGTTGAGGCTCTAAGTCTGGATCTTTCAGAAAGAGCACATCAGATAAAGCCACATCAGGATATTACTTTTGATAATAAATGTAAAAACTGGACCATCCCTCTGCCCATCTGTAGACCTGACTTGTGAGCATCCCCCCTCCATCCTTCCACACCCCCAACACACGTTTTGGCCTGAAAGCACGTCCTTCTTTGCATAATAGAAAATGTGGAAAGTGTTAGGATTGAAGCTGCAAATTCAGATGAAAATGCCTTGGTGTGTCTAGTTTATTCTTTGGTAAATAATATACCTGAAGGTACCTGAAAATTATCTCTTTTTCATAAGCATATGGTTTTGTTGTCTCTGGTGGCTCAAATGGTAAAGAATTCGCCTGCAATGTGGGCGACCTGGGTCCCATCCCTGGGTCGGGAAGATCCCCTGGAGGAGGGCATGGCAACCCACTCCAGTATTCTGGCCTGGAGAATCCCCATGGACAGCGAAGCCTGGTGGGCTACAGTCCATGGGATCGCAAAGAGTCGGACGCGACTGAGCGACTAAACACGCAAGGCAAACAACCATGGGAGAGGTGGGACCGAGGTCTTATTAGATGATTGGCTGTAACAAGACGGACTAACGAACTCTTTCCTAAGAGTTCACGTGCCCATGAAAGTCGTGGAAGCTGAGGCAGGAGAGGGATGCAACTGAGGAGGGAGGCCAGACAGACCTGGATGACACGCGCGAGAGATGCTGAAGACAAACTAAGCAATGTGATGCTTTAAATAGAGACACAAAAAGCTAAAATTTGGAATCTGAAGCCATTTCATTCTTGACTTGCTTATGTGCAAATCACCCAGTAAAACGTATAGACTTCTTAAAGGCAAGGATTGTGTCTTACCAGTTTCTGCACGTCTAGTGCTTAATATGGGCTTCCCTGGTGGCTCAACAGTGAAGAATCTGGTGCAAGTTGGGAGGCACAGGAGGTTCGGGTTAGATCCCTGGGTCAGGAAGATCCCCTGGAGGAGGACAGGGCAACCTACTCCAGGATTCTTGCCTGGACAGGGGAGCATGGTGGGCTACAGTCCATAGGGTCCCAAAGAGTCGGACACAACTGAAGTGACTTAGCATACATGTAGTGCTTAATATAGATCTGAGCACATTGTTATCACTCATTAAATGTTTATTGTTTTTAAGTAAATCAATGAACGAATGCTTAATGCACACATATATATTTTCTTCTACCAGAGAAAAAGATTTCTCTTTTTTTTCCAGGTTGATGTATTCCATGGTGTTACTTATGAAATGAGATGCCCTTTTAATCCACTATGCACGACACTGACCATTCTGAACAAAGAAATTGGCCTTCTCTGAATTCTGATGCTCTTAGAAATTGAGATAAATATTTAACCATCCTACTCTGTGCCCTCGTGGATCTGTGTGGAATCCTTGAGCCAGCTAATTGAACATTAAATGTCTAAATTAAACTACTCACCTCTCAGTAACAGAGGAGGATAAAGCGAGTATAACAGAATATTCTTCTTCCTCACCTGTTAACATAAAGCAAAACAAAAATCTGTAAGAGTATTTTGAGATAGCAAGAATAGGAAGAGGTTTGACATACATATACACATATTATGAACCTTTGACATTTGTAAAACTACATACTCATAAAGTTGTATCAGAAACTCTTTAAAAAACAACCACACCACATACCTTTTGCTGTTCTTCTGGGGAAAAAAAATAGGTACAGTATTTCCTAATCCATGGAGTTTCCATTCACAGAAAGAGCTAAGTCAGGAAAGAGAAAGTCAGCCATAGAAAGGCATTATATTAGGTAAATGAACCAAATCAGGATAGGAGAACACTATTTGCAATTTAACCAGCCAAGTTAAACATGACACGATTAGAGCCAATCTTTGGGGACCAAGTTAGTAGTAATTGTGCCTTATTTAACTTGGCCAATTAAAGGCTGAACTCTTTTCTAAATTGGCTATTTTCAAAGCAATCAAACCTTTGCACTCTGAATTTTTTTTTCAACTTGCCATTTTTAATTTATGTATTTGACTGCTTAATGGATGTATGTGTACATGGACCCATACCTAAATATTTGCACATAATACAAAATTAATATGTAGTTGTATTGGGCAGAATAAATGGTTTCTTATTATAATAAGCTTTAAAACCACAACGGGGTCATGTGTGTTTTCACATGTCCACTAATTTCCTGCATCTGAAGAAAGGATCTAAGCTGTGAAATACATTGCCTAAGGGAAGGTTCCTAGAAAATAACTATTATACCCTGGAAAAACTAATCTAAAGACCTAGGGTTACAATATCTAGAAAAAGTAGAGAAGAGAACAAAATGTTGGTGTTGTCTATCAACAGTAAGTGCATCTTTGTTTACTTTGTCACCATGAGTCAGTTAATTTTTATTGAATCCTCATGCAGTGCGGAGAACTGCTCTTGATGAGATGATTCCAACCAAAGCCCCAGAAATTATCCCTGTCTCAAGAAGCATCTACTCTAGGGACTTCTCTGGTGGTCCAATGGTTACGACTCTGAGCTTCCAACCCATGGGATGCAGGTTCAATCTCTAGTTGGGTAACTAAGATGTAACATGTTGCTGGGCATGGCCCCCCAAAAGGCATCTACTCTAAAAAGAAAGAAAAGACCCAAATTGTGTGGAGGCGTAAATACAAAGGACTGATCATTTGAATCAGCTATTCACCTTTCTGCACTGGGATTAAAGTATTCATATACATGAGGGTTAAAACTCAAGAATCAGAAAAAGAGAAGAGAAAGGAAAGAGAGTCATCATAGCTCTATGAGTTGAGTCTGATGGAGTTAGTAAAAAATTTTTCTCTGGGGAATTCTAGTAGACTAAGTACCAGGAAGAAGGGTAGGGGGCTTTAAAGTGAAAGGAAATTGCGACCCTGTGGACTATTGCCCTCCACACTCCTCTGTCCTTGGGTTTCTCCAGGCAAGAAGACTGGAGTGTGTTGCCATGCCCTCCTCCAGGGGGTCTTCCCAACCCAGCGATCAAACCCACATCTCCCATGGTTCCTACATTGCAGGCAGATTCTTTACCTCTGAGCCACCAGGAAGCCCAATAGCAGCTAGTAGGGTAAGCACCAGGAAGAAGGTTAGGGCTTTTTAAAATAAAAGGAAATGACTGAAAGCTATGTAGAAAAAAAGACCAGTAGATGCTCTATATTAAAACAAATCTATCTTTCCAGTGCCTTTAGGAATTAAGGACAGATGTGTTTTTACATAAAATGTGGATCCAAATACATAGACTAGGGTAGACTTTACTTTTCAAGATCTAAGATCATTTTCTGCCTAACAGAATGAGTAGTTGCGTAAGAATTTCAATACCATGTTGTATGCATTACAGTTAATTTTACAATCAGCTTTTCTGCACACACTTTTCTATTCTTTGTGGAGATGGAAACCTTAACTCTGTCACCTGTTTTGATCAACAGAAGGAACTGATTACAAAGAATGGTGATCCAAGTGTAGGGTAAAGTTATGGCAGAAGTGAAATGAAAACTCGTAATCTGAGGCCATGTGGTGGGGCTGGGTGGGGTGAGCTAGAAGGAGCCCTGGATCCTTGGCTTCTCGAAAAAAGAAGTCAAGGCCTTCCCTTTAATTTACTTGGGTTGGGGATGGCAGGGAGAGAACTTTACCCTCCCGAAGGAGGTGTTTCTGTCTTTGGTCACATTTTGTGATCTTTCATTGGCCGATGTGGTGGGGGGTGTAATGGCTGTGCTAAAAAAATGGGGCTGTCCTCTGTTCAGCTCCTCTGAAGCAATGCCTCTCTTACTATCAATTTCAGATGGTCTTTCTCCCCCCACGGAGTGAACCCCTGACCAGCTTAAGAAAGCCTGAGGCTGAAGACCTAGGCCAGCATTGTTCAAGCTTTGGCTGGGGTTCTTGCTTACTTTCTGGCTCTCTGGAAATTTGCATTGCCCTTTCTTCTCTTGGGAGCGATACAGTGTGAAGGCTTATGTTTGGGGGAAAAGAACAGATGACATCAGGCTTCTCTCTCCTGTGATCCTAGGCAGAGCTCACTGAGACAGGATCTGTCCAGCCATTGAAGTACATTGTAGTTTAGGCGTTGAAATCCCAGTTAAAAACAAAGTGTTGTTTAACTTTGCATGTCATTTTTCTATGCATGTATTTATTCTGCGGGCCTCATTGAGGGGTAAGACTACTCAAGGATGAAATATGCATATTCTAAAAATTTCTGGCCCAAACACTATCAATATACCCCAATAAACTATCATAATGATCATCCTTTTGAGGAAAAAAAAAAAAAGTCCATTGTTTAAGCCAGGCAGTCAACAGAATTCTGTTACAGCCGTCTGAACTAAGGCAGCCAGGTACGAGGCAACTAGGGTCAGCCCCGTGCCTGCGCCCCAGAGCCTGCTGAAATCACTGGAACTAGCCAATCCTCAGCCTGTTTACAGGCTTCCCAGCTGGCTCAGTGGTAAAGAATATGCTTGCCAAGCAGGAGACTCGGGTTCGATCCCTGGCTTGGGAAGATTCCGTGGAGAATGGAATGGCAGCCCACTCCAGTATTCTTGTCTGGAGAATCCCACAGACAGAAGAGCCTGGCGGGCTACAGACCACAGGGGTCACAAAGAGTTGGACATGACTTAGCGACTGAACAGCAGAAGCAAGCAAGAAGCATACCCTGCCCCACTCATTCCTTCCCACACAAACCACCGTAAAAGCTTTGCCCACGTTTCCCTTTTGCTCTATTTGCCTCCTGACAGACCCTGTCCCTTGGGAACTGGGAATAACAACCTGTCTTTTCTTTTTTATTTTTTTTGTTCGTGCCACAGGGCATGTGGGATCCTAGTTCCCCAGTCAGAGATCAAACCCGTGCCCGCCCCCCTATATTGGAAGCGTGGGGTCTTAACCACCGGACTGCCAGGGAAGTCCCGAAGCTGCCTTTTCAATGGCAGTCATCTCCTGATCTGTTGGCCTCAGTACACCTCAATAATAATTAAAACTACATTTTAGAACCATGAGATATACGTCAGTGGCAGATTGAAAAAGGTCACCAGAAGAAAACACAAGAAAACACAAAACTCTCTCAGAAGAGAAGAGAGAGTGTAAGCTTGCAGCTGGGACACAGGCCGGGTGGGAGATGCTTGGACCACGTGGCCGCCTTGTGTCAGCCACGGTCAGGGAGGGGAAAGACATTTGAAACGTGCAACTTAGGCTCAGAGGCAAAGTCAGCCTTTATGCTGGTTTTCCTGTTTTCCAGTGTGTTCTGTGTGATTTCCTGTTAAGCACATTTCTGTCTCCTCATTTTGCAGTCAGGATGCTGGCAGGAGAGTCGGAAGGCATGTTTGCTCTGTGATAGGCTGAGATAGACAGGATAAAGCCAGGGAGGTGGGGGGCTAGAGAGGGGACCCCAGAGGAGGGGAGAAGATGCTGCTGACCATGGAAGCTTCCAGCTGTCTGTCACTACACTCATGCTGTTCTCATCTTCTGAAGAATTAAATCTAAGCATGCTCTCTCCTGTTTTATTTTTTTTAATAAATTATTTATTTTATTTTTGGCTGTGCTGGGTCTGTGGTCTTTGTTGCTTTGAGGATTTTTCTCTTGTTGCGGCAAGTGGGGGCTCCTCGTTGTTGCGGAGTGCGGGCTTCTCATTGCCGTGTCTTCTCTTCTTGCGGAGCATAGGCGGGCTGAGTCTTTGTGGTGCACGGGCTTAGTTGCTCCTTGGCATGTGCGGTCTTTCCAGACCAGGGATCAAACCTGCATCTCCTGCATTGGCAGACAGATCCTTATCCACTCCTCCACCAGGGAAGTCCTACTCTCCTATTTTAAACACTCAGATTTCCACCACTACAATGTTGGGTGTATAAATGCATTCATGACTGACTTGGAACCTATCTTTCTAGCACTTTCACCCAGCAGAGCTTATTGAATCTTCACTGTCATAGAATTTCTCACCACTTCTTAAACAGACCATGCTTTTATAACCAGCAGAGCGCTAACTCAAGACTGACAGGAAAATGGGAAAGTAATCCTTTATTAAGATGGACAAAACCCTGCTTACTAGAAAGGCAAGGTTCTCTGATAAAAGCGTGATTGGAAAACATGGTTTCCCTTCAGGATTGAATCTGTCCTCCCTTTCATCACAAATAAGCTGATGGATAGCTTAAATACTCAGAGGCATTAGAGAGAGAGAAGGATGTGGCCAGACCTGCAGGGCAGATGTCAGATCCCCTGCAGTAGCCAGCTGCCTGGGCACAGCTGCTGCTGCTAAGTCACTTCAGTTGTGTCCGACTCTGTGTGACCCCATAGACGGAAGCCCACCAGGCTCCCCCGTCCCTGGGATTCTCCAGGCAAGAGCACTGGAGTGGGTTGCCATTTCCTTCTCCAATGTGTGAAAGTGAAAAGTGAAAGTGAAGTCGCTCAGTTGTGTCCGACCCTTAGCGACCCCATGGACTGCAGCCCACCAGGCTCCTCCATCCATGGGATTTTCTAGGCAATAGTACTGGAGTGGCTTGCCATTGCCTTCTCCGTGGGCACAGCTAGTGGCCTTCTTTACCTTCTCGCTGGCACAGCGGGGAAAAGGGAGCTAGGAAGATGGCCGGGCTGCCTAAACTATTTGCGACCAGAAGCCTGGATGTGTGAGAGGAGTTAGGAAATTCCTACAAGTCTTTTCTGGCCCAGTCACCCTGCCCAGGGCTAAGGCCTGGCTCAGGGAACGTCAAGTTCTGATTCTTCACATCGCACAAGGCATTTGTATGTTTAGTTCTCTTCCTCCAGGCCAAGGCTGGGAGGGCCAAAATAAAATGGAGCAGGACCTTAATGGGCAGGTCCTTGCCACCATGTCCTCGGCTTGCCTTTTGTCTGTGCGAAAACCTTAGCAAAAGAATAAGTTTAATCAGAGAAGCGAGAACAGGCAGAAACAAAGGGAAACAGAGGAGACCGAACAGTAATAGTTTAGTCATTAAGAACAGTCAAGGACCTTTAGCTCTTTCCCAAGGGCTGTAGATAATGCCTAAGCCATCTCCTGTGGACTGTCTCATGGATCCTGAAACCCCCACCCGGTGGAGAAGCTAACTACATGATGACTAGACGGTAGCCATGGCATGTGTCACAATTCCAAGAATTAGCCTCTGGGAAGTGGGAACAAACTGACCCTGGAACCGAAGACTAACTGTGCTTAATCAAGATGATGCTGGTCAGACCACTGATGACTAATTCCAAGATGACTGTCGGAACTGACTGTGCTGTTTCTGCATGTGGCCCCTTCCTCAGCCTATAAAAGCTCTTGCCCACTAATTGCAGGGTGGGGGGAGAGCATCCAAAATAAAGCAAGCTTACTTTTCCACCAACCTGGCCTTTTTATTGGCTTTTGAGCAGTGAGCAGCTGGACCCCGCTTTCATTTATAAAAGTCCTCTGAAACATGACAAGAGAGAATGCAAAGTTTCTCCATTATCTTTAATAAGTGGACTGTGTTTTTTTAAATCCATTCTCCCCATTGGCCTCCTTCAGGGTGGGGACCACATTATCTATCAATGCTTAAACAGCAGGTGGTGAGCAATAATACATTTCCCTTTAGTGAATCACAAACGAAGAAATGAGTGATGAATGAATCCCGGGCAGTGGGCAGAGAATGTACCTACACAGACTTCTATATTTCTATTATAAAGGCCAAAAAATAAGCCGTAACCATAAAGACTTCACATACACAAGGTGGGTAAATCCTCAAAACAGTCTTGGGAGGGGGAATGATCCCCATGTTTTCTTATGAGAGAACAAGGATCAGAGAGATGTGTCAACCTCCTAAGTGCACGTGCTTGTGTTCTCACTAGTAAGTGACCACGGGGACCGAGACCCCAAGTCTTCCAGGCCCAAGTAGTCGATGCCAGAGCCATCAGTTAGTCTCGTGGACAAACTCTTCAGGGAAGATGAGACGAGAGCTTTCAGCGAAAGAACGGGAGTGTGGTTATCAGATTTTACTGTGCTGAAGAATGAATGATAGTTCAGTTGAAGGAGGAAAAAGACAGGACAGGCCCCATCTCGAAAGCAGGACTCCATCTTGGGCCAGACTGTGGACTTTGAGCTATAGGCCCAGTATTTCTGGAAACAACATACCAAATGTAAAACCAGACCCTGCTCCCCCACGATGGAAGAACCCCAGGGCTCGTATCTAGACTCTCCGTTGTCTAAAAGAATACACTAATTATCTGTGTAACCAAATAGAATCATAAATTCTGTTATGCTTACTGGGGTATGACCACAGGCCTATTGATAATTGTTCACTGTTAACTACCTAGCCTTAAGACATACGAATCACGGGTTAACTTTGAGTGTATCTTTCTTTTCCTTTGTTCGGACTAGTTTCAGAGAATTTGGGGAGGTGGGTTCGGACACGAACACATGGGGTATAAAAGATTTTCACAAATGCTGGTTGGGGTCCTTGGCTAAGAGGAGACTCTGCCTTGGGCCCGCCGGTGTAATAAACTTCAGTCCACTATCTGCATTGTCCTTCTGAGTGAGTTTGTTTCCCAGAACGCGTGGCTACAACGCAGAATTCAAAGATGTAGGTAATGTCTACGAGTCAGTAAGAAAAAGACAGAACTCAAAAAATGAGCGGAGAAGATAGGAAGATGTAATTCACAATAAAGACTCTCAGCCTTTCTATCAGGGAAATGGAAATTAGAGGGATGAGATGTTCTTACACTCAATATTGGTGAAAAACTTGAGAAGTCTGATAATTTCGAGGGTTGGTAAGAATATGAGATAATGAAATGGGTACCATCTCATCTCATAAGAATATGAGATAAAGAAATACTCTTGATGGGAGTATAACGTTGTGTAGCCAGAGACCGTTGGCAGTTTCTGCTAACTTCCCTGGCAGTCAGGTGGTTAAGACTTCACCTTTGAGTGCAGGAGGTGTGTGGGTTTGATCCCTGGTTGGGGAGTTAAGACCCTACATGCTTTGCGGCCAAAAAGCCCCAAAATATAAAACAGAAACAATGTTGTGACAAGTTCAATGAAGACTTTAAAAATGGGCCACAATAAATAAATAAATAAAATGCATATTCTCTATGACCCAGCAATGGTCTAGAAGGTAGATTCTGTGTATCTCGGGGGATCGGCCAACCTCATTCAGTATCAGGGAAACTATGATAACTTCTGTTTGAGTTTGACTCTGCATCATCCTTCTAAATGTCTTGTTGAGAGTCTGTGTTTGAGGAGGGTGCTGGGGAGCACGGCCTAGATGCCTTTTCTAGCTGGTTCCCCAGCTGGCAGGAAGAGCGACTGCCAAAGACTCATGGCTGAGCAACACCTAGGGGATTGCACTTGGCCCAGGGGAGCTGCCTTGCCCATCCTGGGCAGCCTGTGTCCGGTGACTGGTCAACGTGGGGGTAGAGAGCCCAGCCCCTTGCCTCAGTTCTAGGCAGCACTGAGAAGCCAGCCAGCCCTGAACTCCAGGGACCCGCTGAGCCCTTGCTGGCAATTGCATGGAGCTCACCTCCTCTCCCCACTAACATCCAAGCGTGCACAGCTCAGAGCCTGGGTGTCTGTTTCCTGGGGAGCCGGCCTAAGGAGGTTCTATAAGACACACAGGTGTATAGCAGCACACGCATATCATTTACAAATATTCAAATACACGTATATTTTAGCACAGGCTCAAAGACGTGCTTTACCAACAGGGTTGGCGTGTCCACTTAATGTTCTTATGGTGGAGTCCTCACCCCGCTGCCCAGCCTCTCAGATGTAACCTTTTTTGTAAGTAGGGTGATTGTGGATGTGATTGGTTAAGATGAGGTCATACTCCAGTCCAACATGACTGGTGTCCTGATGAAAAAGAAGTGTAGACACAGAGGCACACAGTGGGGCGGGCCACGTGGAGTCTAGGAGAGAGGCCTGGGAAAGGTCCTTTCCTGGTCCTGTCAGAGGGAACATGGCCAACAACTTCATCTTGGACTTTGAACCTCCAGGGACAATAAGGTTCAGTTTTTTAAGCCACTCAGTTTCTGGTTTTTATGTCGTTGTTACAGCAGCCCCAGTGAATGAACATAGGGCCTGAGAGAAACAGCCCCACATATGCACAAGGATGTATTCTTTGCAAAGCCATAGTAGTGAAGCAGAAAAACAATAGTCTAAGCAGTGTAAAGGTTTATCAGTAAGTCTTCACAAATAAAATATAGCATATTCAGGCTATGGATATATAAGTGAACCTGAAGTCGCTCAGTCGTGTCCGATTCTTTGCAACCCCATGGACTGTAGCCTATCAGGCTCCTCTGTCCATGGGATTCTCCAGCTAAGAATACTGGAGTTTAACCTCAGTTTAAAAGCATCTGGTAGGTTTCATTGCATAAGGTCATCAGGTTTGTTGTGTGTATTTAAAGGACCCAAAGGCACAAAGAGCTCCCCATGGTGTCAGGCCAGAGGCCAAGCATGGATGCACCAAGAAAGAAGGGGCAATGCTCTTATCAGTAAATCCTCACGAATAAAATATAGCTTATTCAAGCTATGGATATTTAACCTCACCGTAAAAGCATCTGGTAGGTTTCACTGCATAAAACCATCAGTAATCACTATATCTGAGTTAAGAAAGGGAGTAGCTGAATAACATGTGCAGAACAAAACCGTTTAACTCATGTTTGAGAAATGCGAAGGAACACTCTATCCGGCGAGACATTTGTCTATGGATATGAACACACAGAACAGTGACCAGAGGGATAGGCTCTAAACTTTTGACATTGTTTGCCTCTGGGGGGTAGCTAGAGGGATTATTCATCATTAATAGTTAACTCTTAATAAGAGAATATATTCACAAATTTTCTTTGTAATTAAAATTAATAAAAACAAAAAATCATTGAGGGAATGCAACATGGCATCCTAGAGCAGAAACAGGACATTAGGTAGAAACTAAGGAAATCTGAATAAACTATGAGCTTGAGTTAATAATAATGTCTCTGTATTGGTTCATTAATTATAATAAATGCACCCTGATAATGTAAGGTGTTAGTACTAGGAGAAGCCGTGGGCAGAGAATGCTATGGAAACAGTGTTCTCTGTTCACTTTTTCTGTAAAATCTAAAATAAAACCAACCAATATAATATTGTAAAATTAAAAAAAATAAATTAAAAAAAAATCTAAAAAGTAAAACAAGCAGAGGGAAGAAAAATTAAAGAATTATAATGAATAGGAAAACAAAAAACTAACTTTTGAAAAAAGACAAATCTCTCATAAATGTAGATAAGAGGAAAGAATACAAGAAAAACTAAGGACAAGAAAAGGATAAATCAAAGTATACACATTTCTTTAACAACTAAGCAAATATCATGTAAATTTCTTTGCCCACAGATAAAAATATCTTGAAAGAAATGATACATTTTCAAAAAAATGTAAAGTGTTCACTGTGACTCTAGGAGAAATGGAAATCAGGAAAGTTTAATAATGATACAAATAAAGAATTTATAAAATACAAAAAAAAAAAAATAAGGTCAATTCTTAAAAAAAAACTCACTGGAGAAGACTCTTAAGAGCCCCTTGGACTTCAAGGAGATCAAACCAGTCAAACCTAAAAGAAATCAACCCTGAATATTCATTGGAAGGACTGAGGCTGAAGCTGAAGCTCCAATACTTTGGCCATCTGATGTGAATAGCCAACTCACTGAAAAAGACCCTGATGCTGGGAAAGATTGAAGGCAAAAGGAGAAGGTGGTGGGAGAGGATGAGATGGTTGGATGGCATCATTGACTCAATGGACGTGAATCTGAGCAAACTCTGGGACAGAGTGAAGCATAGGAAACCTGGCATGCTGCAGTCCATGGAGTCAAAAATCAGACCCGGCTTAACGATGGAACAGTAGCAACAACAAATGTAAGGTGTTAGTACCAGGGGAAACTGTGGGCAGAGGGTGCTATGGAAACTTAGTGCTCTCTGTTCACTTTTTGTAAAATCTAAAATATAAGTTCAGTTCTAGGAAAAAAAAAACTCATCGAGGGCACTTGGGTTTTCTCATGTGGATTCCCAGTCCCCACCTCTAGAGATTCTAATTAAGCAGGTCCGGGGGGAAGTCCAGTAATTTTCTTCTTATTATCCTGAAGGGGTGCTGATCCTTTGAGTTACCGTGGACAAGAAAAAAAAAAATCAAAGAAAATCCAGCCATATGCACTGGGTTGACAAAGCTGGTGCCTGAAGTCTTTTCATGGTTTGGATTGAGGATTTAGAAAGGCGGAGGTGTGGTGTGGCCCGTGTGTCCACTCTGGGTGGCCGGTCCAGGAGGGGAGCCTTTTCCGGGCCAGGAGACTGCCCTCCACATGGGCTGCCAACACACAAAGAGCCGCCTCTGCTTTCCCATCACATGGCTTGGCACATGGTTAGTTCTGTGGCTTTTAACTGTATTTTGAGAATACTGTTATAAATAATTGATCCTCCCAATTAAAGTGTTTTTCTTCCAGTTAAAATTTTTATGCGTGACCTGAAAAGATGGCCTGTTTAGCCCACCTCCACCTCTCCACTCAGCCACTCAATTTACTGTTTGGAGTTCTTGTTCTCTTAAGACACGAACACAGTCACAACTGCTCTTAGAACAGATGATCGTTGTGCGTTACGTGGCCTCCCCCTTTCGGTAAGCAAGGGTGTTTGGCAACTGAGCATGTTATCACTCACTACTTCACTCTTTCACGTATCCTACCAGCGGAGACACTGTCTTGCACTCAGCATCCTTCTAGATTCTGGTAAGACAGCCGAGAAAAAGAAGGCAGGTTTGTCCTTAATGAAACAGCTGATTGTTAGTTGGACTGAATTGCCCCTCCTCAGTCGCTACAGTCTGATCATTGAAATCACGGTAAAGCTGATTAGTTATTTCAACTGGAAAATAAGACACTTCCATGACAACGTTTAACACAGACAGACTCAATTACGAGAGTAGATATTTTAGATGTTCCTCAAAACATCTTGAAGATGAAGATTTCAGCCGTTCTGAATACCAGCACTAACCGTCCTGCTTCTGAGTTGGGTTAGTGCTGTCAGAAACTCACCACTGGCTTCGAGAATGGCCCAGCTGGACTCGGGATCCGCCCGGCCAGAGAGTGCCTGGTGGCACCGGCACCTCCCTCACCATGTGTATGGCTTTGGAGACCTCCAGCATCCTTTGGGGAAAATACACTGAATACACAGGGACCTTTGCCTTTAAAGCACTTAGAATAAAAGGAGGAAAACAAAAAAGAAACTCCCATCATGTCTACTTTCATTCATCATGCCCTTAAAACCAGAGGAAGTTGTTAAACTAGAAAGAAAGCCAGAAAACTAAGGGAGGATGAAGCGAATTAGAATACGGAGGCGAGGAGATCGTCACATGCGGGACGCAGTTGGAGTCTATGTGAACTTTCCAGAAGCCTGGGTGTGGGAAGGAGGGGAGGGGAGGAAGAACAGGAGGAGGGAGGCAGACGAGGGGCGCAGGGGCGGGCGTGGAAAGGGTGAAAGAGGACCGGAGTAGCAGAGGGGAGTGGGTGACAGTTAGCGCCTTTTGAGCACTGCAGTCACGTGGCCAGTAATGACCACACATCTCTCATTTAATCTGCACAATAGGCGTTGAGATAGAACACCGAAGGCTGAGCTTCCCAGTGCAGGCTCTGCCCTACCTAAGGCAAAGAGGACAGCGGCTTAGCCCTCATTCCCTGGGGGCTGTGGCACTTCAGGGCAGGAGCTCTGTGGTCCAAAGGGTCAGCTCCAGCCGGGCGTCTCCCAGGGACTTGTGGTTACGTCTGTGTGGGGACAGTGCCTGGCCTTGTATCTTCCCGAAGAGCAGCTAGCCTCAGCTAGTCCACACAGTGAAACTTGTGTGCCCTCGTGGGTGGACTAGTCAGAGAAAGATATCCCTTCCTTGGGGATCTGTGACTTGGACCCCAGGCAGGAAACAGGGCTCGGGGTACACAAGGGAGCTACCTGGGTTCAGGCATGCATCCGGGTGGAGGGGCAGCTCGTATTTCCCCTACAAAGTAGAAAGTGAACCGTGTCAGGCAGCACCATCCTCTTTTAATATCGAGCATTGAATTATTCAAAAGCGCTTTGATAGGGGAGCTGATTTTCCTCACTCCTATTAATCAAATGGCCAAAGCATAAATTGGCTTTCAAAAGGTAGTTAGAAATGAATTTTATCCTTTAAAAAGGAAGAAGGAAAAAAAAGATGAAGTGCCATCCACAAATCTTCACAATGGAATACCCAGGAAAGATAGACAGTCGTAATAAATAGTAAAACCTTTGTATTGATAATATGCCTGTCTGCGAGGGGTTCAAAGCCTCTTCCTGCATTTTTAAATGTACTCACGCCTCTCAACCTGCGTGTGAGACATGGTGTGCAGGTATTATCATTCCCGTTATTATAAGAACCGGTTCAGAAAGACGGAATGCCTCGCATACGCTAATATAATACATCAGCATTTGAGAAAGATTCGATTTCAGCTGCCCGATGGCCATTCTGTGGTCGTATACATGACCGTATTGCTGGAAATGACACGAAGTGGCAGAGCGGCAGTTAGGGTTGAAGACAAGCAAACGAGCATTTTGGATGGCCATGCTTAGCAGCTGAGATGAATGATGCTTCATTTACTATTGTTAATAAACATCCCGCTGCCCGCAATCCCAGAGGCAGATTTGACGGCCCAGCCCGGTCCGGGGCTGACTGGCTTCCAGCAGAAGCAGGAGGAGCAGGGCTCAGAGCCTCCAGGGTAAGCACATGATGAGGTGCTTGCCCATTAATAACAATACTTCTTTCATTGGGAGTAGACTGTCTTGGGGGAACTGTGCTAAGTCCTTCATCTTTCAAAGCTCTCATGAGACCCGTGTGAGCGAAGTCTCATTGTCCACATGGCGCACAGATGTTAAAGGACCCACCCGAGCCTGTGCCGCTGCTTCAAGGGCAAAGCTGAGACTTGAACTCAGAGGCGCCTCTGACTCAAAAGTCTGAAGTACACTGCCTCTAACCAAAGTATGTCCCTAAAATGTAAACACCGATTCTTCTCCGTGTCCTTGCAAATGCTAACCTGTGCGTGCGTGCTCAGTTGTGTTCCAACTCTTTGCAACCCCGTGAACTGTAGCCTACCAGGCTCCGCTGTCCATGGGATTCTCTAGGCAAGAATACTGGAGTGGGTTGCCATTTCCTTCTCGAGGGGATCTTCCTGACCCAGGTATGGAACCTGTGTCTCCTGTGTCTCCTGCACTTCAGGTGGATTCTTTACTGCTGAGCCACCTGGGAAGGTTGGGTGAAGCCCACACAAATTGGTGAGGCCATCTGTTCTCCTCGGTCTACCCACTCACGTGGGAGAAGCGCTCACAGACACACACTGGAATAATGTTTTACCAGTCCTCTGGGCATCCCTTAGCCCAGTCAAGTTGGCAGCTACTATTAACCATCACACTGTGTTTCAAATGTGCCTGTGTGTGTGAGTAGATACACATATTCCTGGGTCATCAAGAAAAGCCTGAGAAGCACTGATTCTGGGTCCTCTCTGCCTCTCAACTTCCTTGAGCTTCCCTTCTCCCCACTCATGGCCACTTCTAAAAGACCCCTGCATCTTGGAACGCACCCTGATGTGTGGTTTCGGAGACATGTTTGCTAAAGATTGGCAGCAAAAGCTAGAAATCTTCCTTTTGGCTCCATGTGCCTCCTGGGTTTTTGTTGATTTCATTTTTTTGAATTACGTGTGGACGTCACGCTGCAGGAGGAGCTGGTGGCAGGATCTCTGTGAGCTGATATTGATGACACCACCCTGAGTCCACTAGCAGGTCTGGGGTGTGGGGTGCAGTCAAGAAGGAGCAGCAGACACTAAATAATTAATAATTCAATGATTGAATCTTGGAGCAAGCTTGGAACTTGCAAAAGTGGAGGAGAACTTTTAAACCTCTAAACCAAGGCCATCAGGGGCACCAGCTTTGTTGAGTGAATTTATATCTGAACTAAGCCGGCTGAGAGCAAGAAACACACGGAGAATGTGATTCAAAGGTGTATAGAGGGTGCCCCAAGGCTTTCTCCCCGTTATAGACTGCCAAGTGTACTGATACATGGCAACTTCGGGGACCTGGACTGAAGTACAGACAGAAGTAGACGGTCCCACTGGGAGGAGGGAGGCCGAGTCCAGACACACGCAGGTGTGAGAGGACACTCCTACCCACCGATCCCATCTTCGGAGTCCCCGAGCTGGCAGTAGGGCAAGAAATGAGAGTACAGAATGTCAGGCAGGGGCTGAGGTGGGGGGAACAGCGAGGCTGGATGTCCTGCTTCCCTCCCTCTGCCTTCATCAGCTCGGGCTGCCCTCAGGAAAAATCGTGAACTGTGTGGCTTAAATCTTAAACAACAGACATTTATTTTCTCATAGATCTGGAGCGGGGGGGTCTGAGATCAGGGGGCCTGTGTGGTCAGGGTCTGATAAAAGTTCACTTCCTGGCTTGCAGATGGCCGCCCACTCCCCAGGGGACCCACAGGGTGGAGAGAGAGAGTGCTCCGGTGTCTCTGCTTATAAGGCCATCGGTTCAATCAGATCTAAGCACCATGCGTGTGGCCTCCTAAGCCTTTATTCCTTCCATGAAGGCCATAGCTCCAAATAGTCACCCCGTGTTAGGGCTTCAACATGTGAACTCAGCATGGGATTCAGGTCAGTCCTGGGGCCTCCCAGGTGGCGTTAGTGGTAAAGAATCCACCTGCCAATGCTGGAGACGCAAGAGATGCGGGTTCGATCCCTGGGTCAGGAAGACCCCCTGGAGAAGGAACTGGCAATCTGCTCCAGTATTCTTGCCTGGAAAATCCCATGGATGGAGAAGCCTGGCAGGGTTAAGTCCATGGGGTCACAGAGTCGGACACAACTGAAGGACTGAGCCCAGCACTCTGCACAGCACAGTCCAGCCCACAGCACTCCCATTTCAGCACATATCCTGACCCTAAACTGATTTCCTTCACACTAGCCCAGACTAGAGGAGCCCTGCCAGCTGAAGGCAGGTATGATCTGGGGGGAGAAAGTAGTTACAGAAGTCAGAGCACCCCCACCTTCAGGGAAAGAGGCTCAGCCTGGCATGCTAAGGAGACTTACCTGATTCTGTTGTGAGCTTCCAGCTGGTTTCCCATCCGACCAGCCATCCTTTTGTTTTCCCCGTAACGAAGGTGGAAAATTCAAATAAAAAACCCCTTACATCGCCCAGATCTCCAGAGGGTACAATTAATAGAGGTCTCTTGGTCTCTAACTCACATGTTTCATGAATGCTTGCATTTTTAGCCAATGTCTTGAATGACTTTGTAATTAAAAAAAGTAACACTTTATAAACACAGCACAAAAACACTTTCTAAAAACACACAGTAATAGCACAAGCGACTCACTGAGTAAATACGCAAGGGTGATGAAAGCGCTTGGCTCGGGTTCTATAAAGTGCCATGAAAGGGTGGAATTTGCAGAAAGAACTGCCTCTGAGGGGGCTCTTTTCTAGTCCACTACATGATTTCAGAGGGGAGAGCGAGAAGATCGTTTCTCTATGCAACAAGAAAGTCAAGGAAACAAGTTAGCTGCGTGCGTAAAGGTAGTGATGCATCCCACTGCATCTAGAGCAGATGGGAGCCACACTAGAAACTTCTAGAAGCTTCAAAACTCCCAGAAATTCCTGTCACCTGATTAGGTTGGGAGCTACCTGCACCTGATTCCCTTCCCCACCCAGGGTAGTTGAAATCCACGCCTGCTCTCAACGGCGTCCTGAGTATAAAGAAAGCATCCTTTCTGTTTCAGACGCTGGGGTAGCAACTGCAGCCTGGAATGGTGAAAAGGCTTTATTAGAGCGCTAAGTGTGGGTAGCGGAAGCCGCTGGGCCCCGGCTTTATTAAACCGTAGCTCTTCCCCGCTGGCACCTTGTTATTGCCAGGGCTATTGTGAGGCTGAATGAGGAGCACGCGAGGCTAAGGGGAGAGTTTTAAAAAGGAAAGATGAGCCCAGACACAGGAGGGGGTGCTTCTGCTTATCAATGCACAGGAAAGCTCAGGACGAACAGTCGTGTAGAACGTTCACATGATGGGGAGGAACTGGGTCTTGCTTGGCTGCATCCCACACTTGAGCCCCATGACTGGAAATGGGGTTTCCTTGTGGGCTCCCTTGTATGGCTTTAAGGGACCACCTTCCCGCACTGTTTCTCTGTCCAGAGCTGTGCATCCTCCCAGTCATCAGCACCCAGGCAGCCCACTGGTTCCAGAGATGTTGTCCTGTCGGAGGAAGCACTCCACTTTGCTGCTGTGAAGTCCCCGCCTCGCAACAGAGGCGAGGGCCCACCCGGGGTGCCAACCCCAGGAGGGGAAGAGCTCTGTGATCCCTGAGAAGGACCCGGAAGGGTTTTGCTCACAGTCCTATGCTCTCTGCTTCTCATTTCCTCTGGTCAGCATGCCCCGAGGAGCCTGTGCAACGGTGGACGGCGCAGGTCTGTCTGGTCTCAGCCACACTGAGCAGCCCTGGGCCCCGTCCATGGATGGGTCACCCCGCAGTTGCCAGCCTTAGTGCAGAGAGAGCCTCGTCCCCACCCAGCATCACCGGTGACAACGCCAAGCCTTCCCTGACTGGAGAGACGTCTCTGCAGCCTTAGGTGCCTGGACCATTCGTCTCCTACTCTCTCCCATCTTGTGCCTTTTCCTCCTCTGTTTCTTCCATTTTTCTATACAAAGAGAGCCCTCCAGTGGTCCCTGCGTGGCAGCCCATATCAGCCCCTTAGGGCATGCGTATAAGGGGGCTTGAATTAGGGGAAATGTGAGCGTTCTCTGTGTGACCTTGGATAAGTCCTTTCATCTCTCCAGGTACACAACCACGAGATGAGAGAAGTGAGCCCGCTGACATCGAAGATTCTTTCCAGCCTAAAGAACTCTGATTGTACGACTGCAGAGGCCCCTAGACCCCGCCCCTGCACCTTTTCCGTGGGAGCCACTGTGAGAAGCCCTGCTGTGGCTATTGTGTTGAAAGTGGGGGTTTTATCTCCCAGCTGCTCAGAGAAGAGCATTAAACGCCCTTGCTCCCTCTTCTCAGCTACTGTATTACTGTCTGTTTGACTTTTCAGGTCTATTAATATTTGCTTTATACAGTCAGGTGCTCTTATGTTGGGTGCGTTGGAGAAGGAAATGGCAACCCGCTCCAGTATTCTTTCCTGGAAAATCCCGGCAACAGAGGAGCCTGGCAGGCTACGGTCCATGGAGTCACAAAAGAGTCAGACACAACTTAGTGACTAAACAACAACAGCAATGTTGGATGCATGCATACGTGTGTGTGTGTGTGTGTGCACGCTAAGTTGCTTCAGTCGTGTCTGGCTCTTCGTGACCCCATAGACTGTAGCCTGCCAGGCTCCTCTGTCCATAGAATTCTCCAGGCAAGAATACTGGAGTGGGTTGCCATGCCTTCTGAAAGGGGATCTTCCTGACCGGGGATCGAACCTGGATCTTCTCTGGCTCCTGCACTGCGGGCAGATTCCTTACTACTGAGCTACCGGGGAAGCCCGTTGGGTGCATAAATATTTACAAATATTTGTATCCTCTTGTTGAATTGACTTCTTCATCACTCTGTAATGGTCTTGGCTTGAAGCCTGCTTTGCCCGGTTCGCCTGGCTGTCCTTGCTTTCTCATGTTCCTTTTCATGAAACTGTCAATGACACTCAGAGGAGTCACTGACAGACATGTACTAGCTGGCTTTGGTGATCGTTTTGGGCTTGCTTTGTAATTCCCTCATTCCTTCCCTCTTCTCTTGCTCTCTGATTTTGTGATTGAGGACTTTCTGTAGTGGTATTCTTACGTTCCTTTCTCCTTATCTTTTGTGTGTCTACTATAAGTTTTGCTTTGTTGTTGGTTACCATGAAGCTTACATAAAACACCTTAGTTTATTACAGTCTCTTTTAGGCCGATGATATTCTGCTTCATTGACTGTGCCAAAGCCTTTGACTGTGTGGATCACAATAAACTGTGGAACATTCTGAAAGAGATGGGAATTCCAGACATCCTGACCTGCCTCTTGAGAAACCTGTATGCAGGTCAGGAAGCAACAGTTAGAACTGGACATGGAAAAACAGACTGGTTCCAAATAGGAAAAGGAGTACGTCAAGGTTGTATATTGTCACCCTGCTTTTTTAACTTATATGCAGAGTACATCATGAGGAATGCTGGGCTGGATGAAGCACAAGCTGGAATCAAGCTTGCTGGGAGAAATATCAATAACCTCAGATATGTAGATGACACTACCCTTATGGCAGAAGTGAAGAGGAACTCAAAAGCCTCTTGATGAAAGTGAAAGAGGAGAGTGAAAAGGTTGGCTTGAAGCTCAACATTCAGAAAACAAAGATCATGGCATCTGGTCCCATCACTTCAAGGGAAATAGATGGGGAAACAGTGGAAACAGTGTCAGACTTTATTTTTTGGGGCTCCAGAATCACTGCAGATGCTGATTGCAGCCATGAAATTAAAAGATGCTTGCTCCTTGGAAGGAAAGTTATGACCAACCTGCTGCTGCTGCTGCTAAGTCACTTCAGTCGTGTCCGACTCTGTGTGACCCCATAGATGGAAGCCCACCAGGCTCCCCCATCCCTGGGATTCTCCAGGCAAGAACACTGGAGTGGGTTGCCATTTCCTTCTCCAGTGTGTGAAAGTGAAAAGTGAAAGTGAAGTCGCTCAATCGTGTCCGACCCTTAGCGACCCCATGGACTGCAGCCCACCAGGCTCCTCCGTCCATGAGTTTCCAAGCAAGAGTACTGGAGTGGCTTGCCATTGCCTTCTCCGATGACCAACCTAGATAGCATATTAAAAAGCAGAGACATTACTTTGCCAACCAAGGTCCGTCTAGTCAAGGCTATGGTTTTTCCCGTGGTCATGCATGGATGTGAGAGTTGGACTGTGAAGAAGGCTGAGTGCCGAAGAATTGATGCTTTTGATCTGTGGTGCTGGAGAAGACTCTTGAGAGTCCCTTGGACTGCAAAGAGATCCAACCAATCCATTCTAAAGGAGATCAATCGTGGGTGTTCATTGGAAGGACTGCTGCTAAAGCTGAAACTCCAATACTTTGGCCACCTCATGTGATCAGTTGACTCACTGGAAAAGACTGATGCTGGGAGTGATTGGGGGCAGGAGGAGAAGGGGACGACAGAGAATGAGATGGCTGGATGGCATCACTGACTCGATGGACATGAGTTTGAGTGAACTCCAGGAGTTGGTGATGGACAGGGAAGCCTGGCGTGCTGTGATTCATGGGATCGCAAAGAGTCGGACACGACTGAGCGACTGAACTGAACTGAACCTCACTTCAAAAGCATATTAAAGCTCTTCATATTTACCCTTCCCTCCCAATTTTGTGTTTTTGATGTCATAATTCATAACACATTATCATAGTTATTTTTAATAAATGACCATTGTGTAACCATTAACAAATTATTGTACAGTTGTTTTTAATAATTTTGTCTTTTAACCTTCATACTAGATTTATAAGTGACTTAGCCACCACCATTACAACTTGACAGTATTCCCAATTCAACTATATATTTTTTTTACCAGTGGGATTTATACTTTCTTATGTTTTCCTGTTACTAATTAGCATCCACCTGTTTCAGCTTGAAGACTCCCCATTAACATTTCAAGTAAGACCAATCTAGTGGTGCTGAACTATTTCTTTGTTAACTATAATTTTGTGAGTCTCATGGACACAAAGCCTCATTGATTTTCAGAGCAAGGTTCTTTGGGTCTCATCCCTCAAGCGGGTTTTCCTGGTAGCTCAGATCATAAAGAATTTGCCTGCAATGCAGGAGACCCAGGTTTAATTCCCTAGGTTGGGAAGATCCCCTGGAAGAGGAATGGCAACCCACTCCACTATTCTTGCCTGGAGAATCCCATGGACAGAGGAACCTTGGGGCTACAGTCCATGGGGTCACAAAGAGTCATGTCTGAAGTGACTTAGCACACACACCTTCAAGTGGGAGTCTCCAAACTGGAGGCACTGGATGTTGAGTCTTTTGCTCCTTGGAAAGAATTTGGAGTTGTGAGTCCCCTCACTCCCATCGATTGGATGCTGCTGTGCCAAAAGTGGGGTTTAAGGCAAGAGTGCGTCTGAGCCTTTCCACCTGTTTTAATGTGGGGATTTTCTCATTCCTCACATGTAGGGGTCACTCAGCTGTATCTGGGTTTCTTCACTGGGAATTTTCCATGTGTAGCTATAGATTTGGTGTGTCCATGGGAGGAGATGAGACCTCGGGCCTCCTGTGTCATCACCTTGCACTGGAATTCCGTTTCGTACTTTGTTAAGCTGTGAGTGAGTCTAGGTCTCTGGATGTGCTTTGTAAACTGTGAAAGGCGCAGCAGAGGAGGGAACACGGAAACATCATGGTTTCTCGAATAAGGTGTGGATTTCCACACCCTGTCCCATCGTCCCTGAGCGTGTTCATCAGAGTGCCCGGCTTCTGCCCACTTGCTGTTACGCGAGTGTGCCCTCTCTGACCAGCTCTCACTGTGCCTTCCCTTCCTGCCACTAAGTGCTCCCTCTGCTCTGTTTCTAAATGTTTGTTTTTTCAAACCCACGTTCCCAAACAGGGGAATGATTTAAGCAGTTGCAGAAGGCGGCACCTTGAGGGTGTGGGAGGGATGGGTTGAGCTGGGGCTGGTGGCTCGGGCGTGCCTCTGGTCGCACTGGGAGAGGGAGCTGAGCTGCTCAGGGTTTGCCCCAGGGGGCCTGCCCATGGAGCAGGGCCGCACATTGCAGTCCTCCCCTGATCTTCTTCTGGCTTGGGGCCCTAGAGGAGACATGGGACCATGAGAGCCTGGGGAAGGAGTCTCTCCTGGATCAGGACTGAACAGGGCCGTGCCTGGAGCCAGGCATGCCCCCCACGACCGGAGCCACCCCTGGAACCCCAGGGCCTTATCTCAGCTTCCTTGAGATTGGTGTATGTTCTGAGACCTAGGCAGATGGAGCCCTTGAAACCACAAGTGAAATCATGACAAAAGTGAGAGGGAAAAGGAAATGAGCAGAAGGAAGGGACAGAATGCCAAGCTCAGAAGCTGGGAGGAGCAGGGTGGTTCATATTAAAGCAGCTTGAGAACAGACGGGCATGACTTGCTTTGGTGTGGGGATGTATCCCCTCTCTGTCCGAATGTGGTGCTGTCAGACAGCGTGCTGCTGGGAACACCTGTCTTTTAAACCCAACAGGACTTGTGTTTCCACACTGTCTTTTTCTCTCCTACTCTCACTGATTATTCATGGAGCTCCTAGTGGGTGCCAGATACAGTGCCAAGCAGTTGATATTATCAGAGTAAACCTTCAAAAGGTTAGTCACTCAGTCATGTCCGACTCTTTGTGATCCCATGGACTGTATGTAGCTTACCAGGCTCCTCTGTCCTTGAAATTCTCCAGGCAAGAATACTGGAGTGGGTTGCCATTTCCTTCTCCAAAACCTTCATAAAACCTTGTGACATAGACATTTTTATCCCATTTTAAAGGTGAGAAAAACCAAGTTCAGAAAAGGTAATTGTCTTGGCCAGGCAGCAGGGACAGCTGGAAATGGAGACTCTTTTTCCAGAGTTCTTGATCCTTCTACTTAAGAGTATTGTCCATCTTTCTTTGCTCTCTTTCCCTGCTAATTGGCAAAAGGTTGTGATGATCGTCGCTTTCTCTCTTTTTTTTTTTTAAGGATTCTTTAAAATACTATGTGTTCATTCGGCTGCACTGGGCCTTCGGTCACATGGGATCCTCGATCTTCTTAGGGGCATGCAGGATCTTTGGCTGCGGCTTGGGAGCTCTTGATTGCATCGTGTGGAATCTAGCTCTCCGACCAGAGATTGACCCTGGGCCCCCTGCACTGGGAGCACAGAGTCTTAGCCACTGGGCCATCACTGTCTTTCTTAAACTAATAAGATTTTCAAGTGCACACTCAAAGTTTATTCATTCAGTAAAGACTTAATTGAATTCCTACTGTGTACCAAGCAACATGGCTTCCCTGGTGGCTCAGTAGTAAAGAATCTGCCTGCCAAGCAGAAGTCACGAGTTTGATCCCTGGGTGGAGAAGATCCCCTGGAGAAGGAAATGGCAACCCACTCCAGTATTCTTGCCTGGGAAATCCCATGGACAGAGGGGCCTGGTGGGCTACAGTCCATGGACACGACTTAGCGACTGAGAATGCACACATGCCAAGCAGCACACCAGCATGAAGACATGTGAGCCACATAAGAACCCCAGGAAAAGCCCTTCTCCCCAGGTAATGTCTTCTCCTGATGCACTGCATCGCTGCTCCTAGTAGGGCTTCAGGATGTAATCTGAACAAGTGCATGCCAGGAAATTTAGAGTTGCAATTCCTTTCCTGTACCATCAGAATCATATGGGTTTCTTAGAAAAATAACCTGTAGATGAAATACAGATTTCTTTGGTGGCTGGAAACCTGGGTCATGGTATTAGCATCACTATGCCCAGGTAAGCTGTGTGACTCCCTGGGCCTCAGTTTCCCCATTTGTCCAACTAGGGCTTGGACCACATGATCACCATGTGCTTCTCAGCTCTAATATTTCATCTATTTAACCAAGTTCTCCACTTCAATCCAATGTCCAGGCAAACGAATCCTGAGGTCCATTTTGAAAATGTGAGCTTTTGGTGAGTTTTTCTTCTCCCTAAGCCTTAGCTTCTCCTGGTGACATACGGCTTCATTAGTTGGTTTCATTTCTGCACCTCTGAGTCATTTGTCATTTGCAGCCGCTTTATCTTTGTCATGGTTAGCAACTTTCACTTCCGTAAGAGAGAGGCACATACCCCAAATCTAGAAGTATACTTAATTATGAGCTGTATGCTTTCCTCAGAAAACAATTTACAAGTCAAGAAACTGCTAATGGAATCCTTCTTTCAATGTAGCCGAACCACTTGCATTATTATAAAGAGAGAATAAAAAGTAGAGGCAACATATTTTTGTTTGCCTGATCTGCATTTTTATATAATCAGATTAATTTCACGTGAGATGCAAGAACAGAATTTAAAAGTCTACTCAAGTTGGTAGTTTGTTTAAGACAGGGGACAGACGCAATTTCTTTTTTTTCCTAGAAACTTTAAAAAACTCATTTCTCTCTTCCTGGTGATTTGCTGACTATCAATGGCGATATGCTCTATGCCAACTGTTTATGTCATACAGATATAATCCTTCACCAACCCTTCCAGAACAGCTATTGCCCATGTTGTGGATGGGGACACTGGAGTTCAGGGAGGGTATGTCATCTATGCAAGTTCATTTGGATGAAGAGTGAGAGATGCAGAGGCCAAGCTCGGTTCAGTGTAAACCCAAATGGTTACACTTTCTCTGCATGGAAGGGAGACTATCCAGACACAGTCACTGCCTGGAGGCCAGAGAAAAGTGGACAAAAATCCAGACGGTTTAAAACACAACCAGAAATTAGCAAGAGAAAGTGGCTTCTGTAAGGCTTTCTCCACAAAATAAGAAGGAAGAGTAGGCTAATTTCAGCCCAGCACACCTTAATATGAATTAGTAAAAGGTACCCCTTCCTGGCTCCCAGGTGACTCAGATGGTAAAGAATCTGCCTGCAGCTGGGGAGACCTGGGTTCCATCCCTGGGTCAGGAAGATCCCCAGAGAAGGGAATGGCTACCCACTCCAGTATTCTTGCCTGGAGAATCCCATGGACACTGTCCATAGGGTCGCAAAGAGTCAGACATGACTAAGCACCTAACACTTGCACTTTCATTTCTTCCTGGAGGCGGGTACCCCCACATGCCAGTGATTTGTTGTGTGTAGGGGAATGACCTTCCACCCCTCGAATAGGGGACCCTGGCCTAGGGGACACTTCGGACATCACTACCCTACGGACAGAGAAGAGGAGGTACCAGGAAGCAGAGAGGGGCTAAGGGTAACCAGGAGGGTCTTGGGATGTTGGAATGGCTGGAGACCAGAAAAGGATAGCCGTATTTATTTCATGATCGCCAAACATTTATACTTCTCACTCTTGCTTTTACTTTGCAAATAGTTTAGTGGCAGAGGGAAACTCTTCTCACGGTTGAAGAGGTTTAGCTTCATTTCCAGATGCCAAGTCAGTTACAGTGTGACGCTTCCCAGAAATGGTCGGGCTGAAAGCCAGGGCAGAAGCAGCACACGGTTCTTCTTGTTACTAAATTGTCCCAATGGAAGTTCAAGGAGTCTTCGGGGTAGTCCCTTCTGATAATGAGGCTGCTGGTCTGACAGTCTGTGCCTGTGGCTGCCTGCTGTGACTTGGTTTCTCCTCCTCCTCTGCTTTCTTTAGCTCATCTACGTCTCCGCACCGTCTGTGACATTTGGGCTTTAATTAATAATAGTAATAATAAATAACAACAATACAAAGATGGAGATGGAGGAGGCCCAGGAGGAAGGGAAAAAAATCACGTGGACTAAGATAATCTAGTGTGAAGATGTTGCTCAGTTGTGTCTGCCTCTTTGCGACCCCGCGGACTGTAGCCCCCCAGGCACCTCTGTCCATGGGATTCTCCAGGCAAACAAGTACTGGAATGAGTTGCCATTTTCTCTTCCAGGGGATCTTCCTGACCCAGGGATTGAACTGTGTCTCTTATGTCTACCTGTATTGGCAAGTGGATTCTTTACCACTGCGCCAGCTGGGAAGCCCCTTGACACTAATAGGTATCTCATAAGTATCTGTTTCAGGAATAGGTGAATTAAGTTATCCATTGGAAAAAATACCTGAATCTTGTTGCAAATGTGAGGGAAAACTGTGAGTGTGTGTGTGAGTGTGTGTGTGAGTGTGTGTCTGTGAGTGTGTGTGTGTGAGTGTGTGTGTGAGTGTGTGTGTGTGATGTATGTGTGTGTGAGTGTGTGTGTGTGAGTGTGTGTGAGTGTGTGTCTGTGAATGTGTGTGTGTGTGAGTGTGTGTGTGTGTGAGTGTGTGTGAGTGTGTGTGTGTGAGTGTGTGTGTGTGATGTATGTGTGTGTGAGTGTGTGTGAGTGTGTGTGTGAGTGTGTGTGTGAGTGTGTGATGTATGTGTGTGTGAGTGTGTGTGTGTGTGAGTGTGTGTGTGTGTGTCTGTGAGTGTGTGTGTGTGTGTGTGAGTGTGTGATGTATGTGTGTGTGAGTGTGTGTGTGAGTGTGTGTGTGAGTGTGTGTGTGTGAGTGTGTGATGTATGTGTGTGTGAGTGTGTGTGTGTGAGTGTGTGTGTGTGTGTCTGTGTGTGTGTGTGTGTGATGTATGTGTGTGTGTGTGTGAGTGTGTGTGTGAGTGTGTGTGTGATGTATGTGTGTGTGAGTGTGTGTGTGTGTGTGAGTGTGTGTGAGTGTGTGTGTGTGTGAGTGTGTGTGTGTGATGTATGTGTGTGTGTGTGTGTGTGTGAGTGTGTGTGTGAGTGTGTGTGTGATGTATGTGTGTGTGAGTGTGTGTGAGTGTGTGTGAGTGTGTGTGTGTGTGTGTGTGTGTGTGAGTGTGTGTGTGATGTATGTGTGTGTGAGTGTGTGTGAGTGTGTGTGTGTGATGTATGTGTGTGTGAGTGTGTGTGTGTGAGTGTGTGTGTGAGTGTGTGTGTGTGAGTGTGTGTGTGTGTGTACAGTGAAGAGATGGTGGGGAGAGGCAGCAGAAGGGGAGAGTTATGGAATCTGAGAGGAAGTGGGCGCATCTGTCTGCTCGAGGAGCGCTGCCTGTAAATCAGAGGGAGAAAATCATTGCTGACTTTTGCCGTCAAATTGGGATGTGGGAAAAACCTCAAAGTCGCTCAGTGAGAAGGGTGGCTGAGATGGGGGCATAGCTCTGTCCACTGCAAGAAAAACCCACCCCCCAGTCTTGGAGGGAGCTCATCCATTTATTCCTTCCCTTCCCTGCTAGCGAAGGCTCTTGCCTACTTCTCTGGGTCCAAGATCGTCAGAGAACTAACCTGGGCCGGGGGTGGCAGTCAGGGGCGTGGCGATGTGAAAGCCTTCTTTCGCCGTCTTCCTGCTTTCCTTACCGTTAAGTTGTGGATTGAGAGTGGTTTTAAAAATTCATATAACAATTAAAATAAGATACTTTTAAAAAACAAACGCCAGCACATGGAGCACTGGTGTATTGTCTCTCTCTCTGTGCCATCTCCTCCCTTCCCTCCTTCTCTCCCCTCCCTATGCCCCTATGCATATCATGTATTCCTTTTATCCCAATTCATCTGTGGTCCGAGTGAGCTGTTTGTGACGAAGCTGGAGCCCTTCTTCCTGAATGTGTACCTTGGGTGCTGCAGGGCAGAGGGTGCTGCAGGGCAGAGGTCCCCAACCCTTTGGGCACCAAGGACTGGTTTCATGGAAGACCATTTTTCCATGAACCGGTGAGGCTGGGGATGGTTTTGGGGTGATGTCATAGCTCAGTTGGTAAAGAATCTGCCTGCAATGCAGGAGACCTGGTTCAATCTCTGGGTCTGTGAAGAGCCCCTGGAGAAGGAAATGGCAACCCACTCCAGTATTCTTGCCTGGAGAATCCCATGGACAGAGGAGCCTGGCGGGCTACAGTCCATGGGGTCGTAAGAGTCGGACACGACTTAGTGACTAAAGAGAGAGAGAAGCACAGTGCATTTATTGTGCACTTTATTTCTATTATTATCACATCAACTCCTCCTCAGATCATCAGGCGTTAGATCCTGGAGGCTGGGGACCCTGCTGTAGGGCCCGCCCAATGAGTGGATTCATCAGCCCCTTAAACCCTCTGTCATGACTGAGGCTTAATTGGAAGGTGAACTTCACAAAAGGAGACTTCAGATGGAAGGAGCGGTGGGAGGAGTTGCCAAGGGACCAGCACCCCAGATAGTGAAGGCAGGAGCTGTGGGCCTCTCCCTTCAGGAAGGAAGCGGGCAGGCCCTCAGGGGTGACCTGGTGCCAGACCTGAGGGGAAAAGAGGTGGGCCCCTGGGCATCTGGGACAGGACAGCGGCTCTGAGGGACGATGCCTGGCCATGTTGGTGGCAGGGATGGGGGTGAACCGTCCGCAGGAGGGCTCTGAGAGGGACAGATTACATGGGAATGAAGTAAGCATCACCATGTCAATTTCAACTGACTTCCAGATCACTCTCTAGGACACTCTTCAGTGATAGCTTTGGAGAAAATAAACAGAGAACTAGGTCCTGCCACCTCTCTCGTTATACTCACGGCCCTTCCTGTCACTTTTGGAAAAACAAAATTAGGTTTGCCAGCAAATTCCATGAAATTAGGCACATTTCATTTTTGCGAAGTTGAAAATTCAAAAATTGGTTTTGGATCCACAAGCCAAGATCCTATAAGCCAAGGGCAAGATCGTCTGCTTACAAAAGCCTGATTTTCCCATCTTTGGTGTTTCTCTTCTAGGAGATGGTATGACGATTCTGAGCCACTCTGTGAAACTTTCTTTCTGTAGAAAGTTTATTCATCTCCCAAAGTACTCAGCTTGTTCTCCAGGGAATTAAGGCCAGAGAAGGACAGGAATGGTGAGCGTGTGTTGGATTTATCACACGCATATTTCTGTGTGTGACGGCCGTGTTCGCCCCTCCAGCACGTGTGCGCCTTAGTGACTGCGTCATGCTCGTATTTATGGACCTGATCACGTGCGAGGCACTCAGTGTCCAGGATACAAAAAGCTCAACAGTTCTAGGGCAATTACAGGGCTTCTGACACAACACAACATGTACATACTAAATCTGTCCTGTGTTTCGAATGGCTTCGAACATTTTTTAATACTGCTACTCAGAGCTGTTCTTTACATAAGCACAGAATTATAACATCCTGCCTCCTGATTTGCTGTACAGTAAAATTACCTTAATTGGGCCCAGCATTTTGGAATTTGTATTAATTAAGGCACGTGATCTTATTGGGTAAGAAGTTTGAATGAAGGGTTGTAATTTAGAAATCTGTAAGTTTATGAGATCTATACTTATTACACAATGTTTGTACAAATGAAATCCTAGATTCATTTAGCTAATTTTCCTTATTAGTACCCCATTCATTTCTGAGTTTATAGCAAAAAGAAGAAAGAAGAAAGAAATACGGTAACATAATTATTAGTATTTCTTTAAACAAATCCTAGAGGAAGAATGTTTTTTAAAAATTAATTCAAATGAGGCTCACGCTCTCCCATTTCTCAAAATAATAAGAGATTTTACTCTATTTAATTCCAGTTCCTCGGCAGCTCTCTTTATCCATGTGAGAAGAAAGTTAGCGGAGCCTTGGGGAGGAGACGTGGTGGTTCAGAGTGAGGAAGCTGAAGTTCCGTGTTTCTGGATGCTGTTTGGTAGATGCCATTTCTTCCTGCGGACCTACTATGGCCAAGAGTCACGTCACCTTTGCTACTGACTACAGCTTCCCCTTGATCATTAGATGTGTTCATTTCCTGGCCTGGTTTTCCTACAGCAACCAAAAAAAAGTGGGATCGTTGCCTTCCTTTTCCCACAGCTCAGGAGTCTGGACACATTTTGATGAGGCTTTATCTGAGGGGGTGGGTATGGGCATAAGGAGATGTCATAAAGGAAATCCTCTCCCACCACCAGAATCTCCCCTTTGGCTCACCTCCTCTGGGAAGCCTTCCTGGGACCCTTACCAGGCCTGGAGAAGTTGTTTTTGCTCTCTTAGTGCCCTTAGGAGCAACATGCAAAGAATAGGAGTTTTAGAGCCTCACAGCCCAAGCTGGGATCCCAGGGCTGAGAAACCTGTATACAGGTCAGGAAGCAACAGTTAGAACTGGACATGGAACAACAGACTGGTTCCAAATAGGAAAAGGAGTACATCAAAGCTGTATATTGTCACCCTGCTTATTTAAGTTATATGCAGAGCACATCATGAGGAACGCTGGGCTGGAAGAAGCACAAGTTGGAATCAAGACTGCTGGGAGAAATATCAATAACCTCAGATATGCAGATGACACCACCCTTATGGCAGAAAGTGAAGAACTAAAGAGCCTCTTAATGAAAGTGAAAGAGGAGAGTGAAAAAGTTGGCTTAAAGCTCAACATTCAGAAAACTAAGATCATGGCATCCAGTTCCATCACTTCATGGCAAATAGATGGGAAAACAGTGGAAACTGGCTGACTTTATTTTTCTGGGCTCCAAAATCACTGCAGATGGTGATTGCAGCCATGAAATTAAAAGACGCTTGTTCCTTGGAAGGAAAGCTATGACCAACCTAGACAGCATATTAAAAAGCAAAGACGTTACTTTGCCAACAAAGGTCTGTCTAGTCAAGGCTATGGTTTTTCCAATAGTCATGTATGGATGTGAGAGTTGGACTATAAAGAAAGCTGAGCACTGAAGAATTGATGCTTTTGAATTGTGGTGTTGGAGAAGACTCTTGAGAGTCCCTTGTACTGCAAGGAGATCCAACCAGTCCATCCTAAAGGAGATCAGTCCTGGGTGTTCATTAGAGGAACTAATGTTGAAGCTTAAACTCCAATATTTTGGCCACCTGATATGGAGAGCTGACTCATTGGAAAAGACCCTGATGCTGGGAAAGATTGAGGGCAGGAGGAAAAGGGCACGGCGGTGGATGAGATGGTTGGATGGCATCACCGACTCGATGGACATGGGTTTGGGTGGACTCCGGGAGTTGGTGATGGACAGGGAGGCCTGGCATACTGTGGTTCATGGGGTCGCAAAGAGTTGGACATGACTGAGCTACTGAACTGAACCTTAGGCAAAGTCTCTGAGTCTCTTTCAGTCTCTTTCCTTAAACAAAGGGGATAATGAAACTTACTGGAAGGTTTTGTTCTTGTTTTTTAAATGCTTAGTCACCTTCGACTCTTTGCCACTCCATGGACTGTAGCTCAGCAGGCTCCTCTGACCATGGGATTCTCCAGACAAGACTACTGGAGTGGGTTGCCTTTCCCTCTCTGGGGGATCTTCCCAACCCAAGGGTTGAACCTGTATCACTTGCATCTCCTGCATGGCAGGTGGATTCTTTACCACTGCACCACCTGGGAAGCCCTATCGGAGAGCAGAGGGAGGATTAGAGATAATTTGCTTTAACATACATAGTACCAGAATAGATAATACTCAAAAATGGTAACACTTTTTATTTTGACAACACTTCCCACACTGTTCTCTGATCATGTTTACCTATCTGGCATCTCCTCAGGACTGTGAGCTTTTCTAGAGGATATTTCTCTATCCCTAGACGCTGGGACAAAATCTGGCATGGAGAGGATATTATATGAATGTATTTTGGATGAGTGAATCAAAATGAGTCTGTGAGAATGCCTGGATACATCTTTACTAGCCCGATTTGGAGCAAACTTATTTCTTGAAACACATTGATAAAGAATCTGCCTGCCAATGCAGGAGATGCAAGAGATGACGGGTCAATTCCTGGTTCAGGAGGATCCCCAGGATTTGGAAATGGCAACTTGCTCCAGTATTCTCGTCTGGAAAATTCCACCGGCAGAGGAGCCTGGCAGGCTACAATCCGTAAGATCACCAAGAGTCAGACACAACTGAGCGCCTGAGCACACACACACATATTTGAGATGAGACTATTTATTCTAAACAATGAGGAAATCAGTAAAAAGGAAAAGAACAGAGTAAAGAAATTGGATTCAATATTTTGGTTCTTAAAATAGAGCATGCCCATGGATCATTATAAAACTCAGTATATGAAATCAAGAGGTAACTGGCCACATTACAGGCTAGCATGTGCACACTTTGTGCTCTCAAATGATGGGTGTAAAATGAAAAACTGGAACATGGCAGGTTTTTTCCTCCACTTCAACCCCCAGCACCACTCATTTATCGGCAGGACGATCACCAATTTCCTTCTAGGTACCACTCGTGGGGAGCATTGGGATCTTACAGAAACTTGCAGAATGAACGATTGTTGGCATCTCCTTGGGAAGAAGAGAAAAAAGCCAAAGCTTTGATAGATTTTAAACTGCAGCCCTCCTGGGATGCTCCAAATGGCTCATAAATACAGCTAGTAGAATATTGCCTACGTGTATTTTCCACTTACACTCACCTTTGAGTTCTGCTCTGGCCCCTTGAGAATCAATACACACAATAACAGAATTGCTGATGTATTAATCTTTTCTGCTGATCTAAGCACTTTTTTTTTTCCTTACCAAAGTGGGAATACGGCTGGGGGAGGAAGTGAAATCTAGACCAATCTGAAAGTAATGGGGGGAAAATTTAATTTCCAGACTTCAGGAAATACACTATTCCTCTTTTTCTAACCTCACTAAGGCATCCTGATGGAGTGCCCTGGCTGGCCCAGAGCCATGGTCTTCAGTTTAAGCCGAAGGTCTTCAGATTATCACAACTACCCTCGATCTTTGTTTTGTGACCTTCTTAAGACAAAGCCAACCCTCCAGGTAACATGTGGGACAGAAGTCCCTTTAGAACACTAAGTTGCTTTCTCCAGAGCGGTAGCCTCTGCCCAAAGGTTTTCACGACCATTCTGCAGCCTCACATGGCAGTTTTTGGGGTCGTGAGAACTTTCATTTGTGAATATATTTCATCAGGGGGAACTGGTGGTGAACATCCACAGATGGGGAAGGAAGGAAGGAAGATTTCTACTGGAGATGAGTCTGAGAAGGAGAACACCGCAACCTAAATTCTCAGCATGAAGTGAGTAGTGTCATATGTGCTAAGAGGCATCAGAGCTTGATTCTCTGCTCCAGCTTCTCTTAGAGATGAAGAGACTGACAGCCACTGGAGGGGAAAAAAAAAATCAACTCTTTTATTTATTTTTGTTTTGCTTTTGTGTCTCTTCCTGCTCCTTAGGACACTGGTAAGATTCTGATCCAAAAGATAAACAGATGAAAGGTATACAACTTCCTCCACCTCAGGGTGAGGTATGAAGTCAAAGGGCAGGGGGCAGGGAGCATGGTTTGAGGCTAAGAGAGAGCTGGGTTAAGTGGCAGGACCTTTGCTTCTTGGGTAAATTGCTTCACCCTTAGGATCCAGGATCCTCCTCTCAAAAATGGCAACAATCCTATCAGCTTCTGCCATGTAGGGAAGGGTGGATATCTTTTCCCTCTGACTTTCTAGGCTCTTGGTTAGGATCCTTGTAACATCAAGTAAAGATGTTTATTCAATGTGAGTTTTACACCAGGGAGGCCTTCACCAGACAATGAAGACTGGAAGAAACTGCCGAACCTGGGTGCTTTACGCCAAGCTTGATGAAAACGGTGACAGTACAAAGGGCACAAGGTAAGTCTAATGGACGGGCGGAGACTTAGCCAAGCCTCCATGTCCCTCTCTGTGTCTTAGGAAACAAGGATGCTTCTCTTCGGGTTAGAGAGGGCATTTCTCACACGAGGGCTTTACAACCTCCTTCAGGGGAGAATCAGAAAGTCCCTCCTGCAAGCGCCACTTCCCAATTTCTTAAAGTATTCAGTATGCCAAGGTACCATATTTTGGGGACCCTGGTCACCAAGTTGTGAGGATCAAGCCAGATAATGAAAAGCTGTGGACTCTGTTTTGTTTTATGACAACCCTGGGGGAATCCACGGTGTGAGTCCCATCAGGGAGGCAGGATTCCAGCCCCACGGGGAAACTGAGTCTTTCACTATTCTGGGGACAGCAGCAAAGTCCCTTCTGGAGGCTGCATCAGGGGCCCAGAGTCTGACAGTGGTGAGGCCCTGGCCAGAGTGACCCTGTGACAAGATCCAGGCTGTGTCCCCACTGCTCAGCCTTCCTTGAGCTCATTTTCAGAGCTCCGTTTTCTACTGTTTTAATACTTTTCTGCTCAGAATTAATAAGATTGTGTCTTTTTGCTTGAATCCAGGAATGCTGACCATTACAAACTTGAAGTGTGTAATACAGCCAGGGCACACAGTCGGGTGCTCTGCAAAGCAGACTCTCAGTACCGGATACCTATTGCTATAATTACCTTAATGGCATATTACTATATTTGGCATTCCAAGATTTCATATTTGATGTTTCATCTATTCAGGTGTCCATGGTGTGTCATATTTTGCTGGGGTACTGATTTAAATTGGATTATTAGATTAGATTATTAGATTATTCCTTGTTTGATTTTTTATTATGGGGAATATATGTCATCTATAATCCTCAAAAATAGTAAATATATTTCCATTTAAAAAAACAAATGACTGATTTGAGTTATATAGACTCATTAGCAGCAAAGCTTTGGAGATTTATTAACCTCAGATTAACAGCTAGCAGGCCTAGATTATAAGAGAGAGAAATGTATTCTGTAATTATATTTTAGAATGGTACCCCATGGAAGGGCAGGGTCTTCTGATCAGATTTACCAGCTCTAAAGAAACTTCAGTGTTAAAGAAAGAAAGATTAAGAAAATAAAGTTTCATATTCTGAATTAAGGCCTGGGTTATAATCTATATTCAGCTGATAGTCTGCTAATAGCGATACTTGATCTATTCTCAAGCTTGAGTCTGCATGGACCAGCACCGGGGCATCTTGTCAGTCTCTCAAGTCCTTGCTACTCAGAGAATGATCCCCAGACCAGTGGCATCAGCATCACCAAGGAGTTTGTTAGAAATGCCCCATCCACACCTCCTGTATCAGGATCTGTATTCCACAACATTCCCTGGTGATTCATAAGCATGTTAAAATTTGAGAAGTATTGATAAGTAACTTGGTCATTAACAGCTGGGAGAAATGTCAAAGCTAGTTTCCCCAAACCAGATGGGGATACAATGTATAACCCATTTTCAAGTATCAATGATTTCCTCTGGAGTTGTGAACGTAAATGAGTACTATATTCTTTAAGGAGGCAACTCAAGGGAGTCTCTGTCTTGCCTCCTATAAAATTAGCATATTTTCGCATTTTTTCCCCTTCAGATTGAGGGGGTGAGGGGAGTAGAAGCCTCTTTTCTGTTTTATCTGCCTCTGACTTGAAGTGAGTATGTAAAGGGCAACAGAGAAAGTCATCTTAAATTATCGACATCTCTGAAAAGTAGTGATTTCATCTGTGGTAGGACTGGGTCAGCTCTGGTCTTGCTCAAGCCATTTGTTCAGGACCTGAACTAGAAATAGATAAATATAATCGGCAGAATGGATTAGATCCTGAGGAAGCCATTATCATGGAGTGTCAGTGAGTAAAATTAACATGTATTTTTAATAAGTCTGTAATTACTTATTCTACAATAGACCATATGGTCTGCTCACTTTCATGGACTCAAACACTTAAGCCCTCAAATGCCGTTTAGTTTTACACACACACACACACACCTCTTCCCAGCAAAGAAAACAAAAGAATTGCTTTTCAAGCGCCACAACTTTCCTTAAGGAGTAAAAATTCAAATTGCTGCCAAAGCCGGGACTTTTACACTTGGGTCTAGAAGGCAAAGTGAGGCATCGTGTACCCTGTACCTCAAGCCTTCTTTTATTTTGTTGACTCAATAGTCTGAGCTGAGGGCAGCCCGGTTGTGCTAAGTTTTCAGCTGTTGGTATCCATTTCCTTGTTTTTGTGAATTTTTGTGCCAGACCTGGCATTGTTATTTAAATGGATCATTGAGTGTTTTTCGATTAGAATTCCATTAAATTGAGAAACAAAGAACCCTCTGCTACGTTCAAGAAGAAAATGCCTTCATTTCCCCCTCTTCTAGATTGCAAGTATTTTTTTAGCCAGGTCTTTTTATGATAGTCTCATGAACATACTTTCAGAGATGCGTGCATTTTATGACTTCACTTGGGTCTTTTTAAAACTGCCGATTAAGCAATACCCCTAAATTTTTTTTTTCCTCCTCTAAAAGGCTGCAGGAAGTCTCATCTTGCTATCATTGCCTAGAAGGGGTCCACAAAAAATTGCTATCTTGCAACACACTCTGAGGAATGGGGTAATAAATGCCGGCCTTTAGGGGGACAGATCAGTTTAAGATGCTAGTGTATTTTGAAAATTCACTAACTGAACTTTTAAAAGTCAAGCTGATCACCAAGGACAATTTCATCTTTTAAATAAATAAGAGATGTAGGTTTGGTTGAAGAATGGGATGCGGACTGCCCAGGCCCACATTCTGTTTATGGCAGTCCTTGAGCTGGAAATTTAGAACTTCAGTCCTTGAGTTGGAAATATCTGCAATTTGGAAAGATCCATTGCAGAGAAGACTTGGGAGTCAAGTCTCCATTTGCCTTTCTAAAATTTTTAACTCAGTGTTTTCAGCAATCAAAAAAAGGGGTTCAGGGCCTCCTTGGTGGTCCACAGTGGTAAAGAATCTACCTGCCAATGCAGGAGACACAGGTTCGATCCCGGATCCAGGAAGATCCTACATGCCACAGAGCGACTAAGCCAGTGTGCCACAACTACTGAGCCTGTGCTGTAGAGCCCAGGGGTCCAAACTACTGAGCCTGTGGCCACAGCTACTGAAGCCCAGGTGCCTTCGGCCCATGCCCCACAACGGGAGAAGCCACTGCAAGGAGAAGCCCGAGTGCTGCAACTACAGAGCAGCTTGCACTGGTCACAGCTAGAGAAAAGCCTGCACAGCGATGAAGACCCCGCATGGCCAAAATAAATAAAAATTATTATTTTTAAAAAGGGGCATTCAGACAGGACTTAGGCTGTCCTGTTGTAAGCTCTTCCGTCTCATGGAACTGCATACAATCACTGGGTAGGAAGAGGGGCTAAAGATACCTGTGCCATGCCCTGTATGGGAAGCCCTGGGACCCTGCTTCTTGGGTTTCGTCTCTCTGTCCCCAGCACATGGGCAAGTCCAGGACTCAAAGTGTCTGTTATCTGTGGAGCAGCTCGAGAGTCAAAGTTGCAACCTTAGATGAGCGCCTCCCTCTAGGGACCAGCTGACTCTAACCGGAGCTTCTAACTAGACCCCTGGTTCTTCCTTCACATTTGAGAGAGGGGCTTCAACAAACCGCCAGAAAGCTGGAAGCGTATCCCCTGCAGCTGGGAACTCACAGAGGATTTATGCCAGACTCATCCCTGGGGAGAGCATCAGTGAGCCATGGTCACCAGAAGGAGAGCTGTGTCATGACATTCCCCACAACGGCAGGGCGAAGTTGCCTGTATCCTAGGGACCCGAGATGCAACCCAGTTTGGTACTGTTGGCCTGGGCTGTTATAGATAGTATCCTGTAAGCAGTTTAGAGCCAAGAGGAGAGAATGCATGAGAGTGCCCTTAAGAAAGTCAACTCGAAACATCTATGGTCCAGAGGTCACAACGCCATCGCTCGGCAGCGTCATTCAACTAACAGCTTTATTAGCTCTGTTGCCTTTCTTTTCTGCCCCAAAGGGTAGAAACTGAAGCCAGTGAATGGAGAGAAGGTGGACCAGAAAAGGGGAAAATTCAACCATATCCTCTCCTGAAAGAGAGGCAGCACAGGTGCTGGAGAAGGAGATGCGGTATCTCCATGTGGTCCACGCCACCCCCCACTATGGAGCCTTGGCGAGTGAGTATTTTAAGCTGAAGGGGTTTGAGAAGACAGCAGTAGCAGGAAGGTCACTCTGACCTTTTCCCACTCTTCTCGCATGAAACAGGTCATAAAGCTCTCAGATGAGAAGTGACCTCCCATACCTGGAGGAGAGGCGCGTCCTTGTTTCTGAAGACAAAGGGTTTCCTGGCCAAGTCTCCCCCAGTTCACTCCCCTGACCATTTTTTTTTTTCAACTCTTTAACCTGTCTTATTTCCCTACAGCTATCTACTGTTCATCAACACTAAGACAGAGGGCTTCCCTGGTAGCTCAGCAGTAAGGAATCCACCTGCCAATGCAGGGGACACAAGTTCGATCCCTAATCTGGGAAGATTCCACCTGCTTATGCCATGGAGCAACTAAGCCCGTGCGCCAAAAAAGGAAAAACTGAGATATGACTCGGGACTGTTTCTTCAGGTCTTCATTTCCTCATGCAGGCTCTGGGTCACGTGAAACTTAACAGTAAATAAATGTGTATGCCTTTCTCCTGTTGCTCTGTCTTCGTTAGTTTCACGTTCTGACTCAGACAGGGATCTTAAGAGGGTTGAGGAAAACTTTCTCCTCTCCTGCAATCTTCCTGTGAATACTGAAACTGTTTGGTATACCAGGCTGCACACAATCTGTTTCTGAATTAGCTGAGACATGGCTGAGATGTAAAAGGACAGTGTGATTTTTCTGTTGCCTGCCATGGGGTATGGAATGTCCGCACTTTTATCCTCAGACAAGGCAAAGTTTCCCCACTGGATGGTTTAAAAGAGCAAGGCTGTCCAAAGCATTACACCCCTTGAGGACCATGGGATTGAAAAACGATGCAGGCTTGTGTGTGTGTGCGCTCAGGTGTGAAGTCATGTCCGACTCTGTGACCCCATGGACTCTAGCCCACCAGGCTCCTCTGTCCATGGGATTTTCCAGGCAAGAACACTGGAGTGGGTTTCCATGCCCTCCTCCAGGGGATCTTTCCAACCCAAAGATCGAACTCGTGTCTCCTGGATTGGCAGGTGGGTTCTTTACCACTGAGCCACCTGGGAAGCCCCTCAGAAGCCATATTCAGTTGTGATTTTGTCTTGGATCCATGTCAATTTTTAGCAAGGGAAGGATCAGACTTGCAATTCTGAGTGATTTCTCAAAGAGGAATAGTAAGAACATTTTAGATTCTTTAATCATGTTGCACACTTGAAATTTTTCTCTTTCTCCACGTGGCTGACACGTTCACTTTAATGCGGTAGCCAGAGTACGGGCCTGTCATTTGGAAATAAACGCGTATTTGAGAATTCATGGATGTTGCTTTAGAAAGGTCGCCCGACTGCAGCTGATGACAGCGTGGAATGTGGACTGGAGGGCAGCAAGGGTGGAGGCTCGGAAACTGGCTGGGAAGCTGTCGTGCCGGTTGAAGTAGGAACGGCAAACGGCACTGAGGATGGAAGGAAGTGGCTCGGTATGAAGCTGGCGACAGTGTCACTTCAGTCTTGCGTGGGTGACTGTTCCGTCAGAAACCTCAGCACCTACAAGCGAGCTGACAGATCAGGAGTATAAAGAGCAGCGATGTCAGAAGATCCAGGCGTCAAGTCCTGGTTTCCTCACTTAATATGTGATTTGGGCCAGTCATTTACTTTCTGAGCCATAAAAATGGGGCTATTGAAACATGAACTTGCTACCGCCCGGAGCAATTGTGCTGACCCACTGAGATAATGAATAAGAGGTGATTCTGAAAACAGTGAAGCACTAGACACACGATAGATGTTATTTCACATCTATCATTATTCCATGATAGATAGATTCCACGGGCACTATATTTCTGAGTGTGAGTTGTCAGGCTCCACCTCTAATTCTAATCAAGGAAGCAGACTACCCTGGTTCTTAACAAAAACCAGCATCATGTGTCAAAAATAGTAATAAATGGCTCAGGAGACCTGGATCTGCCCTTTCCTCCCTGCAAAGGGCGAAGACTCAGCTTCCTTATCTGTGAATGGTGCAGAACGGCCCTGTCTTGCCTCTCTCCACTGACCCCAGAGGGAGTCAATCAGCACACCCTGAGCTGAGGAACTCGCCTTGGCTCTGCCCTTCCCACGACTTCCCCGGCTGACCTCTAACAAGTCACTTTCTCCCTCTGCGAAGTGTGCAGACCGCTTGTATGGCCTTTCAGTTGTGACATAATCATCATCGTATTAAACATGAGTCCCGAAATGGGATGAAATACAGAGCACATTAGTGACGACCAAGGGTTAATTTTTCTCTGCTCTGCCTGGTTTGGTGGGGAGGAGGGGATAAATAGGTTGAAAGGGGGAATAAAAAGTTTACCACTAACATTATCCACACATTAACCAAGCCATGGAAAATGGAAGAAGCTGTGAAGATTTTCTCAATATGCAGAGCCACCAGGCAATCAGTGACAATAAAATTGTGAATTCAGCACTTCCATGCTGGGTTTTAATTTTCTGGCACTGGCGTGCCCATTATTTAAGCATGCATTTGGGTTGGTGCCAGCCTGCCCGTCCTCCCCACAGCAAGGGAGGGGTCCTGAGAAGCCTCCCACATCACACACCGGTGGGTTCAGGGCTCCCGTAAACCCGCTGCTCTTGAAGGTTCAGGAAAGGGAGGTGGCACAACAGATCTTGTAAATGACAAAGGGAAGCTGGGGAAGAACTGGTGAAAAATGAAGAGCGTGGAAAAGGAGGGAGGGGCCGGAAGAGACATGGGAATAGAGTTGAGGGAGGAAGGCGAGAAGGCCATGATAGTCAATGCTGTTTCATGGACGGCATGAAACGGGAAAATCGGGTGTCAGAATAAGGTATGAGAAGACAATGGCAGATGTTGATGTACGAGGACTGTGTGGTCCAGATCCCTTTCGCTTCCTTAGTCAAGGATGCAGTCAGGAGACGCCTCCAGCTGCAGAAACATTGCACCTGCCAGGTGTTGGTCCTGAGCCTCTTCCTGGCATGTCCCAACCAGGGATGAGGGTCTGGGGTTTTTGCCCAGCGTGAACCCTGACCCAGAGCGCCCTGCTGGGCGGGCTAAGGCTTTCTCCGAGCTGCCTTTACATGGAGACTCTTCCTACCCAATCTCCCTTCCTTCCCCTTCATGGTGGTTTGTTTTATATGTCAGCGTGGCCGGACTATAGACCCCAGTTATGTTAGCACACTAATCTCAGTGATGCTGTGAAGGTACTTGGAACATGTGGCTAACAATCTCCAATGAGCTGACTTTAAGTGAAAGAGATGGCCTTCTGCAACATGGTTCAGGCCTCATCCAATTGGTTGAGCACCTTCAGAAAAGGTAAAAGAATAAAGCTGAGGTTCCCTGGAAAAGAAGGAATTGTGCCTCAAGGTTGCGGGATCAACTCCTCCTAGAGTTTCCCGCTTGCCAGCCTGTCCTACAGATCTACAGACTTCAGACTTGTCAGCTCCCCCGACCCCAAATCACATGAGTCAATGCCTTAAAATAAATCTCTCTCTCTATATATATATAATATATATATATATATATGAGATATATTATTGTTATTGTTTAGTAGCTAAGTCATGTCCAACTCTTTTGCAATCCCATGGACTGCAGCCTGCCAGGCGCCTCTGTCCATGGGATTTTCCCAGGCAAGAATACTGGAGCGGGCTGCCATTTCCTTCTTCAGGGGATCTTCCCAACCCAAGGATGGACCCCACATCTCCTGCATTGGCAGGCAGATTCTTTACCACTGAGCCACCTGGGAAGCCCAAGAGGATATACATGCATAGCTCTTCTTTTGGTTCTGTGTCTCTGGAGAGTCCTGACTCTTCTTTCACAAGCATCAGACCTGTAATCTATCTGAAACCTCTCCCTACTTGCTCCTGTCCCCCCTCCTCCGCTTTATCTTTCGCGATGTGACCTAGATAAATCTCTTGCACTCTAACTCCATCAGGCCCTCTACTTCCTGAAGAAGCCACCACTCAAGTTCTGTGGCTTCATTTACACTTTCCAGACTGTGTCTTCATTTTTATTTTAGAAAAGCTGGGCATGATTAGACACAGGATCTTGTAACACTCGAGTTGGAGGAAAAGAAATTGAAGAAACACAGTGTAAAGGGAGAAATGAAAGGAAGGTCAAAGGCCAAGAGAATCCTGGGGTCACAGCTAGGAGAAGCATAAAGGAAACTGCCTTTCCAAAAAAAATGTGTCAATGTCAGATTGGATGTTTTGTTAAATAAAGTATTTCCCAAGGGCTTTTTCAAACAGTGGATTGGGAAAGACACCAGGCAGGAAAGCAGAGGACAAACACACACTGGTGTTTATCTCACATTTGCTTTTGCTTATTGGCGAATCCATTGAAAATGTATATTTCTCCTTTGCCAATTGCCATCTCTTAAATTACCTTACTTAAGAACACACACACAAACAGTATTCGTCGCATCTGCTTCAATTTTCTCCCCAACTTTTATGGATTCCCCTGCCTGGCTTCTTAACAAAATTTGAGTCTGAATTGTAGAAATGTCTGTTATTTCACAGTTGATTTTCCCCCCTCGGTTGCTTTACTTGAGGCTTATAGAGAGAGTAGCCTGGATGGGTTGATTCTGAGGCCATCCCAGGTGATACAGTGATGCAGTGAAGAGGTGAAAACATTGTGGCCGGATCAGCCTGCTACACGAAGGCGGAAGTGCTAATTAAAGCCGCTAGACCTGTGTCCTGGCACGACGCTACCTGTGAGCCTCTGGAGCTGGGCTTCTACTCTGCGTTTGCACTGACCCCCCTACACCTGAAGAGCTCCATGCACTCTTTTTCTGTGGTGTCAGTTGTAATGTTTCTTTTTTGATTTACAGTTTTGTCTGAGTCCTCTCTCTTTTTTCTTGACAAGTCTAGCTAATTCTGTCCATACGGTTTATCTTTCCAAAAAATAGATTATTAGTCTCATTGATCTTTTCTATTGTTTTCTTTCCTGATTTCATTTATTTCTGCTATGATCTTTATTATCCCCTTCCTTCTGATATCTTAGGGTTTAGCTTGGTCTTCTTTCTCTAGTCCCTTGAGATGTCAAGTTAGGTTGTTTATTTGAGAGCTCTCATTTTTCTTAATATAAGGGTTAATCACTGTAAGCTTCCTTCTTAGAACTGCTTTTGCTATATTCTACACATTCTGGCATGTTATATTTTCACTTTCATTTATTTCAAGATATTTTTATTTCTTCTTTGACTCACTGGTTATATAGGAGTATTAAGTTTCTGATGATTTTCTTACAACAGTAGAAGCATACTGTAGATAATATTTTGTCAACTTACTATTTGCACTTGATCACATACTGTGTGAATTATTCCAACATAATATATACATATTTCTCCATAACAGTATTCTTAATCAGTATAACATATTCTGCTGCATGAATATACCATTGTTTATCCAACCAATCCTCTATTGATGGACATTAAAAGAGTTTCCTAAGGCGCCCCAATTATAAACAAGTCTACACTGATTGTCTTCAGTCATACATCTCTGTCCCTTTGTCCAAACATTTCCCTGATAAATTCCTAGGAAGGAAATTACTAGGTCAATAGGTGTGTGCTGTTTAAAGGGCCATTCGTGCCTATTGATAAACTGCATTTCAGAAAAATACACCAGTTGATACCAGGGCTATTATTTAATAGCATATGTTTATCAGCTTATATTAGTTCCATATGTTACTAAAGACCTCTGAATCCTCTATTTCCAAAATTAACTTTGGAAGAAAAATGTTGCTAATCCTGAGATAATATAGTAATTAAGAGACAGCTTAATCCTAAACCCTTTGACTTTAAAGAAAATTCTCTTTATGGACTTAAAAAAAATTAAGTATATTTCTCTTTGCTGATGAACCAAGCTACAATAAAATGGATACAGCATTACCTAAGAGTAAAGAGATTTAAGAAGCAGATGCTTTTGTAAAGAATATATGTACGTTGTTGGGATTCAGAACACATATCCCCAAAATGTGGCAATTTGGCATATTGATTATTTTAAGCTGAAGGTCACAGAAACGGCAAACCTGAAAGGATTTTCTAATCTCCCCCTTATTCTCTGATGCGGGTCTTAGACCCTCCCGTGGCAGGTGGCCTCTCCCTGTACCTGGAGGAAAAGAACATCCTTATCTCCAAAGATGGAGGAGCCCCAGAGGAACCCACATGAAGAGCCTTTGCTGAGTTTCCCTCGGTCTACTCCTCATATCTCTTACTCCTTCCTCCTATTGGATTCCCCCCACCTATCCACTCTTCATCAAACCTAGTACAAAACACGCAGTCTAACCATTTTTTCAGATCTTCCTCTTCCTCTGAAGGCGCCTGAGTCATGTAAAAGTTATATTTGTAATTTTTTTTCTCGCTAATCTTTCTTTTGTTAATCTAACTTAGAAGTCCCCAGCTGGAGAATCTAGGAAGGAAGGAGAAAAATATTTTTTTCCTTCCATTACATATATATAAGGGCTTCCCTGGTAGCTCAGCTGGTAAAGAATCCCAGTTCAATTCCTGGGTCGGGAAGATCTTCTGGAGAAGGGATAGGTTACCCACTCCAGTATTCTTGATCTTCCCTGGGGGTTCAGGTGGTAAAGAACCCACCTGCAATGCAGGAGACCTGGGTTTGATCCCTGGGTCGGGAAGATTCCCTGGAGAAGGGAAAGGCTACCCACTCCAGTATTCTGACCTGCAGAATTCCATGGACTGTATGTATAGTCCATGGGGTCACACAGAGTCAGACACGACTGAGTGACTTTCACTTTAGGCATATAAACAGAGTTGATGATGTGGCTTAATGTTTGAGCACTGGCAGGCTGGATGAAGAAATACAGAGAGTGAGTAAATAGGTATCCAGTTTTTGGAATCCACACATTCAATACTTTTTTAGTAGAGACAGATTTTCCACAGTCATCAAGTATTATAGCGTTCCGTCATTTCAGATCCTAGAAACTCTACAGCCAGACTTGAGGTAAGTTCAGGATAGCAGGTGAGCACTCACAGGAGTTGACACTAATGCATTTCTTAACAGCTAGATATCATCAACACCAAACATCCCAGCTTCCACTGGCCGCTGTAAACACACACCTACATGGCTAACAGCAAGAATTACCTTGGCTTCGTCCCGAAAGTCACAAAAGGGATTCTGTTAATGACTCAGCACTTTCAATCAATCGTAGACTGAGGCTCAATACGTGTTTGTTGCATTGAATTGCTCAGTGTTAATTGTCTTGTTCTTAGGTGTTGTTCACTTTCTAAGCATAAATGGGATTGACTGAGATTTTTATTCATGGGTCTCTAACAAGATGGGAAGCAAGGGAAGCCGGATGAGAAGTGTGCATAAGTGCCAACTTTATTAACGTCCATCAGGCAGAGGAGTGGAGGGGGAAAAGAGATCGGTGCTCCTGAGCGCACGGTTAGCATAGCATCTGGACTGTGGTCCTGTGATCTCAACCCTGTCTGCCCTCCGCTGACGGCAACCACACACAATTCCTGAGAGTCGGCACACATACGAATTTCATTCAAGGCAGCATTAACCTGGAAGTGAAGTCACTTCTGCCCCCACGATGCCGACTTCTGAACTGTCATCACACACCTTTTACATTCCGAACCGCCAGCATGCCAATTAAAAGCCGGTTTTGCAGTGGGACAATAGAAGCGAATGTGGGTTTCATTCTTTTCCAGTGGAACAAAAGCAATGGCTTTGCTCCTTGAGCTCCGGGGACAATGAGCCATTCTTGAATGGTCCCTGCCACCGCACACTTCCCAAGTACAATCACTGGCTAGGAAGGTAACAAAAGGGGAGCAAGTGGTAATGAATCAGTATTTGCAGAGTCGAGCCGCTGCGGGGCGAGGGCTGGCTCCAAAGAACAGCAGAGCGACCCGTTCCATTTGTATCACTTGTTAACCAAAATCGTCGGTGGCTTTTGGAACAATTAGCGCCTCCCTGACACCAAAACCTTATGCAGCACAATAACTCTTGAGCCTTCCCCCCTCTGCATTATTAATCACGTTCAAAGCGCCTTCCTTAGAGGTTACGATGTTAGCTGACTCCCCGACGCTCCGTAACAAACAAATTGAAGAGGCTCGCTCCGCTCCAAGTCCATTCATCCAGTCTATTCATCCGCCCTAAATGCTCTTCCACTTCCAATTGGCATTCCAGCCATGTTGCACACACACATATATATTTTTAAAGCCATCTTACAGGTCAATAATGTTAAACTCTTACCCATGACAATAATTTCCTCTTGTCCACTGTGTACAGACAGAGGAAAGGTACACACACACAGCGTGCGTGTGTGTGAGCGCGGGCACTGAGCCCTTTGGTCTCTCTCTGCGTCACGGGGCCTCTCTTCCTATTGTGTTTCAGCCTTTTACTGGCAGTCGCTTTCTCCTGCAAAGAGAGATTACAAATACAATCCTAGAATTGCAAATAGAATGGTGGATGCCTTTTGTTCGGTTTCCTGTCCAAGTTGTTACAACCTTTGTCATGGTAATGAGCCATCAGAATTTCATAGCCTGAATATTCTCTCCACTCCTCACTCCTGTGTAAGGAGGGCCTATCCGTGGGTGAGTTTATGGTCTCCTTGCCTGGATAAAGACTGTAAAAGTTGACCGGCTTTAAGAGGACCGAGGGTTCTATGTGGAAGGGAATGGTTGTCAACTGCAAATTGCCACTTGCCATGGGCACTTGCCATCCACTTCTACAAGGATTAAATCATGTGTTGCTGCAGCTGCTGACCTTCGCCACCCTCTGAAAGGAGTTCAGGGTGGACAACAGAAATAAGGCACTCTGGGTTGGGAGTGGGTGAGGAGGGGACGGGGATTGTCAGGGCAGGTCTTCAGATAGATATTTTCAGGAGCTGATTTTATAAGCCCAATTCATGTATCTCCTCATACCTAGCAAAGCGCTAAAATCCTTCAAGGTGATGACTGTTTGTCATGACTAACAAAAGCTTCACAAGACTAGTAGAAGACTTCTGGAAAATAAGTGCTTGACTGCGTGTATGCCCCTTTCACCAAAATCACACATTTACTGATCTTTACCCTTGCCTCTTCGGAGCGTTTTCTCAGAGCTATCTGAGGTGCTATCTCCCAGGATGCAGTCCTCACTTTGCCCCAAATAAAACTTAACTTGCAACTGTCACCTTGTGCAATTTTTTTAATGTCAACATGGGTTACTGCTGTTTTTGAAGGGGTTGCACTGCCACGCATATCAACTCAGGGAAGCCCTATGTGGAGATCAGAAGATTAAGATGCGCACTTGTCAAGTTTTCCACTGGGTCTTGAATGAAGTGGAGGGGTCTTGCACGCTTAGATGAATTTCCCCCAATTGTAACAGAGCAGTTTTCATCATTGATTCAAGGGATGTGTGTGGAGTGCCTGCTCTGTGCCAGGCATAGATATACTAGGGGAGAACAGACATGGCAGGCCAAGAGAACAAAGGCACACTTGAATTTGTATTTATACCCAGTGCACAGTGCAAAGAAACAAAAAATTGAATTCATCTCTATGTATTACTGTTACGTGACTCAGATCAAACTTCACCAATGAGAGCCCATTTATAACAGCCAGTATGCTAATTAATAAGTCACAAATTCACCAATGAAGACTCATTTCTGACCCTGACCATGTTCTTTCAAAACCTGTCTGATATTTCTCAAGATAACAGAACTGTCTTTGTAGTAACTGGACTTCCCAATGAAAACTCTGACTGCCCAGCCCTAAGAGGTAAATTCCTTTTAGTGTAACTCCTACACTTTGGTTGTGAATTAAGCGAACACATACATGATATTCCATTACCTATGCTAAAGCACTTTAAAGCAAATTACAGACCTCGGAACAGTTTACAAGATGATCTGATCTATATTTGATTTCTGACATGTATGAATAATTTATTTCACCAGTGTTTCATCAAAATTGTGCCCTGTTAATTAGATGGAGGGTTTTTGTGACAAAGCACAAACTGTTGGGGTGGGTGGTCCTGTGAGGTTGTAGAACATAAAAGGGCTTTTTATCCCCCCAGCAGATGGGGTCCCCCAAGGATAAAAGAGACTCAAGAGCCACTTAAATGGGCCTCGGGCTGTTTGTGATTGAAGCTAAGTGCTAGCTGTGATTAAATTTATGTAAAGTATCCAGCACAGTGCCTGGCACTAGCCGCTCCTTGATAGCTGTGAGACGTCTTTCCTCTGGACTTGGGCATGCATAGTTAGAAAATCACTGCACTGAGATACCTGAAACCATCTCCAAGTAGGTGTGACTCTTAGTTCAGTGACTCAGCCTGAGTTTGTATTGAGAAATCATGGATGGAGCTAAAAATAGAACTCAGAATCTGTGTTCAATTTTCAGTCAATACTTCCTCTCTCTGGGATGCCTGCCCTCCACCAGCACTTTTGCCAAGAGAGAATGAGTCTCAAAGAAACCCAAGTGCTCTGGTAGTTTTTAAACAACCAGTTCTTGCCTCCTCTCCAAATATATTTTGCTCTTCTATTTGCAATTTCAAAGCAGCTGAACACAGAGGCTTTTCTCCCTCCCTCCCCTCCTTCCTGCCTTTTAGTCTGGTCACCTCCAGCAGCAGGTTGGGGATTGGGCAAGGTGGGAAGGAAAAGAAAAAATAATTTTCCCTCTGTCCTTCCAAGCTCTTAGCTGAGACTTCTGTAACAAAAGATTAACAAGAGAAAAACAAACAGAAGTTTATCAACACGGGTGATACCAGGGGGAAATGAGTAACTCAAAGAGGTGGCTTAGAATTCAGGCTTAAATATCATCTTAATACGGAAATGGCAGAGGAGATTCAGGTCTCTTAGAGGAAAGTCAGTGGTATTTAGGAGAGACAAATGGGCCCATAGACAAATAGACAGGAGGATTGACCATTTGTGACACAATTTGTCTGGATGTGGTGTCAGGTGGCACTAGCGGTAAAGGACCCACCTGCCAATGCAGGAGATGAAAGAGGCCCAGGTTCGATCCTGGTTTGGCAAGATCCCCCAGAGGAGGGCACGGCAATGCACTCCAGTCTTCTTGCCTGGAGAAACCCAGGGACAGAGGAGCCTGGTGGGCTATGGTCCATAGTGTCTCAAAGTGCTGGACGTGACTGAAGTGACAGCACGCAATGGTATTAATTTCCAGTCTTGCATCCTGCAATAAGGGTCAGTCTCTCCTGGCTGATCAAACTCCCGGGGAAGGTGGGCAGGGTACTTAAATGATAGAGTTCCTTTTGGAGGGTTTGTCTTACGCAGATAAGGGGAGTTGAGAGAAAGCCTCTACCTACATTTGCTGTTTCTCAAAATAGTCAACGTGCTAAAGTGGCATGTTTGGGGGTGTCATGTCCTGAACCCCTGCAGTCATATCTAGGGGTGGTATATTCTTCTACCCTTTAAAAGAAAAGAAAAAAAAAGTGCCAACTGCTTTATCTCCTGTGTGTTGGGGGCACAAAGGTGGCAGGAGGTGGGGGGTATAGAAGGAGGAGCGCAGATTCATCTGACGCTAAAATAATCAGTTCTAATTCAAGAAAAGTCTGAAATCCAGCTGGCATAGCACTGTTTTTGTTTCTTCAACTGTGCTGTGCTGTGCTGTGCTCAGTCATGTCCGACTCTTGCGACCCCGTGGACTGTAGCCCACCAGGCTCCCCTGTCCATGAGATTTTCCAGGTAAGAATCCTGGAGTGGGGTGCCATTTCCTCTTCCAGGGGATCTTGTTTCCTTAACTGCAGAGGATGAAAAAGTTTTCCTTGAGCCTCTTAGGGTGCCTGATTGGGTCTGACCATTAAATCGACAAAAGATCAACAGGAGATACGCATACAAATGTATTTAATGTAAACTGTATATGACACAGGCGTTTCCTAACGAAATGGAGATGACCTGAAGAAAGTGAGATTTGGGTATGTCTGTCCCAGGTTTGTAGAGAAGGCAATGGCACTCCACTTCAGTACTCTTGCCTGGAAAATCCCATGGATGGAGGATGGAGGAGCCTGGTGGGCTACGGTCCATGGGGTCACTAAGAGTTGGATATGACTGAGCGACTTCACTTTCACTTTTCACTTTCATGCACTGGAGAAGGCAATGGCAACCCACTCCAGTGTTCTTGCCTGGAGAATCCCAGGGATGGGGGAGCTTGGTGGGCTTCTGTCTATGGGGTCGCACAAAGTCAGACACGACTGAAGCGACTTAGCAGCAGCAGCAGTCCCAGATTTGATGAAGAGGCCAGTCATGAAGGAATACTAGGACCAAGGGTGTGAGGTCAGGGGAATAAACTGGGGGACACGTCGCCAGGTCTGTGTGCTCTGATTCTTTTTGGCATTCCTTTGTCTTTGGAGGGATGCATGCGTCTCTCCTCCTGGTCCAGGGAGGGCACCTCTCACAGGAGGGCTTTTTGACTTGTTTCAGGGAGGACAATCAGAGGAAAGGTCAGCGTGACCTTTCTGCATCTTCTGTTTTCTCAAACTCCTTTAGCTTAACGCATTCGATGTGCCAGGTGTTGCATTTGAGATAGCAGGTCCTACACTCCATCCCTACCCTTACTCAACCAGATGATTAAGAGATCTCTGGACTCTGCTTTCTGTAACCACAGTCTCCTGAATTATCAAGATGAGAACCAAGGGGGGGATGGACTTTGCATCTGCAAATATTGTTATTCCACAAGGTCAAGGCCAACACTGCTTTCCAACAGCTGCGACGCCCACAGCTGACATTTCCTCACGCTTTGCCTTGGCCCGAGGCCCAAAAATGTTAGGAGTAGCCTTGCCCTTTCTCCCCACCCCGTCCCCTCCTTCCCTTCCCAGCTCCCCTCCCTTGCAGAAGGGAAACTCCTCTGTTTTGCTCAGAAGTTTCTCAAAAGCTACAGTGCAAATCACCCTAATTGTTTGCTAGATGAACAATGATCACTCTAACCTCCTAATTAACATTGTTAAAATCTGCTAACAAAGGACATTGAACAATATCTTAATTAGGAAGGATTTCCAATTTCTGATATGGAGCATGTTAGACAAACAGGGCACAAGTCTCCCTTTGTTCCTGGGCTCGGCAGCCAGGGAGATTACTTGATACGACGCAACACGGTCAGCGTCTGCCGTTTGTCATTCTATATCCTTTACACATTAGCGCTGCGTAATTAGTGTCGTGCCTAATTTTACCTGTGTTATTGTTTGCACTATAATTTGGAGAGAATAGAGTGGGTGATGCCGGGTGATGGAGACTGCAGTAGGCATCTGGTTCTGCCTAGAAATGACTGTGGCTTTAAACACCTCTGGAAGAAGATCCTGGTTAACAAACACACCAAACGTTCGGGGGCTTCCAGTCATGGATAGTGGGGTACAAGGTGAAGAGCCTTTTGGAGTCATTCCCAATAAATATGTGGGTGATAAACTATCTTGGTTTCCCTTCCTTTTCTAAGCTCTTATGGCTTATTTTAAAAGCTCCTATTAGCTATCACTTAATTATTAAAAAGTGTCTACTCTGTTTTCATAAATTATCTATGTGTTGGAGATATTGGCATGTGAGAGAGAGTCATGGGGATGAGGGAAGATTCTGAAGCCAATTATCCCAGCTGGGAAGGTTTTAGAATCTAATGGGACCCTTGAATTATTCTTTACTAGACATTAAAGGGGGTGTGTGTGTGTGTGTGTGTGTGTGTGTGTGTGTGTGTTTGGTTAGAGTCTTGTTGGGTGCTGGGGGTGGGAAGAGGAAGGGTTAGGAACTCTAATGATTCCTATTTTTTATGCTCATCTGTTTGCAAGAACATCCTTACTGTTGAATCCTTTCCCAGGTATCTTAACTTCTTTATTCTGGAGATCCGGAGACAGGAAAAATGCTTGGAAGAAATTACTAACACCAAGTGTCATTTGAAATTACCGTTTATATAAACTACATCATCTAAAGTAAACGAGAAAACATAAGAAAAAGGCTTAATAGCATGTCTGGCACATAGTTAATATTCAATAAATTGTGGCTGCAATAAACTATGCCATATTATAAAGCTGTATATTCTATATGATGGCATCTTGGGTGTACTGCACAGTCGATGGTGCAATGTATAATAGATAATAAATTGCGTGTAATATGTAATCTAATCAAATGTTCAGAGGCTATTTCTAGACTCTGGTCTAAGTCCTTGAACGGTCTCTTCTATGGAGACATCAGGGAAGAGACCAGGGGTACAACTTCCTCCTGTCAACTTGTCAGGAAAAACCTCCAAGGATTGTCCAATAAGAAAGGAACCAAAATAGAGCAAAAACACAAAACTTTACAATTAAATAACGGTGCTCTGAGGCCATTTGAAACGTTGCTGACCTTGAATTGGCATCTGCTGCTTCTCTCTTTTCTCACTCTCCCCACACCCAACAAAAACCTCCAAAAATCAAAACTAAACACCCAGTGCATGTCCTGCTTACACCCTGAACTAGGGAAGGGAGAACTGTGCTGACAAGGGTGCTGTAGAGGGGCTCCTGGTAGAGACAAGGAGCTCGGCGAGTGGTACTTTCACCACAAAATTTCCTCGCTTCCCTGGTGGCTCAGATGGTGAAGAATCACACCTGCAATGAGGGAGAGCTTGGTTTGATCCCTTGGGTCAGGAAGATCCCCTGGAGAAGAAAATGGCAACCCACCCCTGTATTCTCACCTGGAGAATTCCATATTATGACCCTTTCCTCATAAAATTTTTGTTTAAAGAAAAATACTACTCCTAGCCTCATCCTTTCCATCGGCATTTCTATAACTTCTACACACACACACACACAAATGTCAGGGGAAAAAAATCCTTTCTACTACCCTGTATGTTCTGTTCATCAGTTCAGTTCAGTTCAGTTCAGTCGCTCAGTTGTGTCCAACTCCTTGAGACCCCATGAATCACAGCACACCAGGCCTCCCTGTCCATCACCAACTCCCGGAGTTCACTCAAACTCATGTCCATCGAGTCAGTGATGCCATCCAGCCATCTCATTCTCTGTCGTCCCCTTCTCCTCCCGCCCCCAATCCTTTCCAGCATCAGAGTCTTTTCCAGTGTGTCAACTCGTCGCATGAGGTGGCCAAAGTATTGGAGTTTCAGCTTAGGAGCCTGCAAATTAAATTGACAAAAGGCAGATTAGCAAGGGAAAAGACAGATTTTGATTTATATAGATACATGAGAGTTCACAGAAAAAAAATGTGATTCAAAGGAGGTTGTTGGAATCTGGGGCTTACATGTCATTGTCCCTTGTGGTTCAGCTGGTAAGGAATCTGCCTGCAATATGGGAGATCTGGGTTCAATCCCTGGGTCAGGAGGATCCCCTGGAGAAGGGAAAGGCTACCCACTCCAGTATTCTGCCCTGGAGAATTCCATGAACTGTTCAGTCCATGGGGTCACAAAGAGTAGAACACGACTGAGGGACTTTCGCTGTCACTTTTATAAGGGAAGGAGAAGAGCACTTCAGTCAGTCAGTCAGTCAGTCAGTCAGTTCAGTCGCTCAGTCGTGTCCGAGCACTTATGGGAAGATAGATGACTTTTAGGAGAAATAAACGGGCCCTTAGGAGAATAGATGAGAGGTTTGATGGTTTTGTGACAAATGCCCTACTGGGTATGGTCTCTGAGAAGCAGAGGTAACGCTGGCTCCCAGGGAGGGGATATAGCAGCTCATTTATTTGGAGGAGACTCTGTTTTTTGGCAGATAAGGGATTCGGGAACTCAGCTGACTTTAGCTCAAAATAATTCCTATGCCAAAGCAGCATATTTGGGGTTGCCATGTCTCCTTCAACAACACACACCAAACTACTGTTGGGCCATATATCGGTAACATCCGTAGTGGCTCAGCTGGTAAAAAAAATCCACCTGCAATGAGGGAGATCGGGGTTTGATTCCTGGGTTGGGAAGATCCTCTGGAGAAGGGAAAGTCTACCCACTCCAGTATTTTGGCCTGGAGAATTCCCTGGACTGTATAGTCCATGGGGTCAGGGTCGCAAAGAGTAGAACACAACTGAGCAACTTTCACTTTCAAGAGTTGGAAGAGATCTTAGAAATCATCACTTATTTTATAAATTAAGAGAAGGGAGGCTCCCACTGGAAAAGAAACTGCCTGATTTCCTCACGTTCGAGGGGAGAAAAGGATGAAACCCTTGGAGCCTGATCCCCAGGGTCTTCTGTCCCTGAAGGCAACAGCTAAACACAGTTCTCATTTCAAAGAGAGAGCAGGAAAAAAAAAAAAAGATGTAGGAAGAAGAAGAAAGACCTCTTGTTCATCAAGCTTTGTCAGTTTCTGCTCATTTGTGAAAGGGTGGAAAAACCAGGATGATAGCAGTTCTGTAGAGGGTGAGAAGAAAAGGGGTGAGAGGGAAAAAAAGAGATTATTTAAATTGACATGCTCTCTCGTGATTGCTTGCAAAAACAATCACTTTTTGATGATACAGCAGCCTTAACAGGAGAAGTAATTTATAGACACCATTTCAAAGCTAGGGTGGGGGTGGAAATTCTACAAAACCTAACAGCATAGAAATGCAGAAGGAAATATTGCTTAGGAGAAAAAAATAAAACAATAAACTTCTCCTGCGCTTTCTATGTTGAAAAGGTTTGACTGTAAATCCTGATTTTGACATTCATCCCAGATCCATTTTAGAGGCAGCCCACAGACTCAACAGGGCGAGAGAAACCACTAAATCATAATTAGCTCATAAAAGCCGAGCCTGTTTCTCTGAATGCCTGAGAACTGGTGTCGCTTCTCAAAATATCATAAATCTATTGTGTTCTCTCCTGTTTTACTTAACAGCCAATTAATGGTACTGTTTAAAAGAACTGAAGCCATGGCTTGGATGAGGGTGCGTGTTGGGAGGAATCAGAGGTCTTTAAACTTTGACTAGCACCCAGACACTGTTTGCAGATCGGCCCTCATTACGCAACAGCTCATTAAAAGCCTCGGCCACAGAACAGTCCTGCCACGATACACATCGGCTGTATGTGATCTTGTTCTTATTAGCATCCCGGAAAGGAAAACATTTTTCAACACCATCTCGAGTCAGTTTTAATATCCTACAGGGTGACAGCGGACATGATGGCAGGAGGCCCTGCTCCTCTCTAGGAAGTCCTCCTGCGAGAGAAGCTTTGGGCCCCCCACACAGCCAGCACAATTAGCGGGAGCTGTAGGATGGATCAGAACCAGACAGACGGGCAGCCTCAAAGGGCCCTGATGCCATCGGTGACTCTGGACCCCAATACAGTTTGTGGCTACACCCCATGTTTTCACACAAAGACAGTAAGGTCCTCGTTTGGCCTCTGAGGTCTTACTAGGTCATTCCATCAGTTGTCACCCTAAATCCACAGCAAAGACGGAGGCAGTTGGTTGTGGGCATCCCTTGGTACTGGAGGAGAACCAGCACGAACAGAAGCTGAATTGGGAGCATTCAGATCCCAGGAATCAAATCCTCAGTTCCTCAATTTGGAAAATGCAGACACCAGTAACTACCCACGTGCAAAAATATTCTAAAACGATTCAGACTCTCACTTTTGTCATACGGACCCCTCTATACTACTGTGAGGTGTGGCCCGTGTGATATGCAAAACATGTAACCGCCAGTAAGGCATGGGTATTGGGATGGATGTCCAGCCCATTGGAATGTGGTGTGGTCCTTAGAACAGCTGACAACTGGAGATAACCAGTGTGGCAGGACCCCTGCGGACTGGAAGAAACTCATCAATCTCTTTATCCTTGAATAATCTTGAAGGTGACTGCTGTACACTGAACATTTGTGTGTCCCCCTCAAATTGACATGTTGAAGTCCTAACCCCAGCATGCTGGTGTTAGGAGGTGGGAGCTTCCCTGGTGGCTCAGACGGTGAAGAACCTGCCTGCAATGCAAGAGACCTGGGTTTGATTCCTGGGTCGGGAAGATCCCCTGCGGAAGGAAATGGCTACCCATTCCAGTACTCTTGCCTGGAGAATTGCATGGGCAGAGGAGCATGGTGGGCTATGGTCCATAGAGTCACAAAGAACTGGTCATGATTGAGCCACTAATGCACACACACACCTTTGCGAGGTGATTAGGTTATGAGTGTGCAACCCCAAGGAATGTAATTGGTTGCCCTTATAAAAGAAACCCCAGGGAGCAACCTCACCTCCTTTGTCATGCGAGGACCCAGTGAAAAGACAGCTGTCTACGAACTGGGAGTAAAAGTTGCTCAGTCGTGTCTGACTCTTTGCAATCCCATAGGCTGTAGCTCACCAGACTCCTCTGTCCATGGAATTCTCCAGGCAAGAATACTGGAGTGGGTTGCCATTTCCTTCTCCAGGGGATCTTCCCAACCCAGGGATCAAACCCAACCCAGGGATTGAAGCCAGGTCCCTTGCAATGCCAGCAGATTCTTTACTATCTGAGCCACCAGCGGAGCCCATGAACTGGGAAGTGGGCTTTTATCAGACACCAAACCTGCTGGTGCCATGATATTGGGCTTTCCAGGCCCCAGAGCAGTAGGAAATAACTGTCATTTGAGTGCCCCAGTCTGTGGTAGCAGCCTGAGGGGTTAAGACAGTGCGATGAAGATAAAAAGGAGGAAGGAAAGGAAGAAGAAAGACAATGCAGGGTATTAATGTCAATGGAGACAGGTTCAATAATGATGATTTTGAAGGCTGGGGTAGCTTGGGAGATGTTACAGCTTGATTCTATGTGTATTATCAGTTCATCTTTTTTTTTTCAAAATCACATTTCTTACATGTCTACCTCCCCCAGCAGCCACCATTATCATTTTATTTCGTCCCATGATGTATTCTGGGCATAGTTTTGTCACAGTGTCTCACCTTTATTTACAAATTTTATTACGAGTAAGGCCACATCTAGATTGCCATGATCAGAGATAGAACTTTAAATTTGAGACCTCAAGCAAAATTTTGCCGGGAACTGCTGTCTTCTCTTTTTTTCTTTCCTTTCTCGCTCTTGTTTTTCTAACCTCACTTTATTTCCTCCAGCTAATTATCAGTTAATATGAGTGAATTACTTGTTGATCGTTTCCCTGGCTATGGCCAGGTCTTAGGCCTTTTCCCGTGTAATTAATAGAAAAAAAAAAAGCGGGAATTATTCAGAGCCTCTTGCTCTTCCCACCTGTACAAGACAGCTGCTGTGCTGCTCTTCTAGTCCTTCATTTGCAGAATCAGGAGGTAGGGCAGAACTGAGAGTAGCCAAGATCAGCTGGAGTGAAGCCTGTTGGAGACTCCAGCAAAAAGGAGTAGGGTGGAGCAGGGCGCCGGGACTGTGCAGTATGTGGACCTGAGATATTTGAGGAGTTTGGAAAAAGAGAGAAGAGGTGTGGACTGTGGGTGGGACACAGTCAGGGGAGAGAAAGTTTCAAAGACGTTTGCATAATACTAGAGATGAAGTGCCATTTGGAGAAAGTAGAGTTTCAAACAGCCTTTAAATAAGGTTCAATAAATGTGGTGCATGGGTTTAATTGCTCCGAGGCACGTGGGATTTTCTCGGATCAAATGCCCTTTAAATAAATTTTAGTTGCCACCATTCTTCCTTATTTTAGTGGCTTACTTAAAAGAATTTTTGTCACTATAATTGTTTCATTCAATAGTCATGATGTATACGCCGTCTTGCTGCTGTTTTCATCTCTTCCATTTCATACTGATGACCAGTGAAATAATTGCTCAGATCAGTCGTTGAAATAGCAGTCTTTGAAAATCCATAGACAATTGTAATTAACCAGACCCTCCAAATTGAGCAGTATACATGTCTCTCATGCCCTGTCCATAGGTCAGACTGGGGGAATGTGCTAAATTGCTCCAATGTGTTTGACTCTTTGCAACCCCATGGACTGTAGCCCACCAGGCTGCTCTGTCCATGGGATTCTCCAGGCAAGAATACTGGAGTGGGTTGCCATTTCCTACTCCAGGGGATCTTCCCGACCCAGGACTCGAACCTGCATCTCCTATGTCTCCTGCATTGGCAGGCGGGTTCTTTACCACTAGCGCCACCTGAGAAGACCCATGACTTCCCCAAGTCAATTGGGAAAAGCTGACGTTTTCTCAGCTTGAGTAATAACTGGGACACAGCTGCTCTCAACAGCAGACTCGTGACAGAAAATCAGTCAAAGCAGGCTGATTCAACAACTTACACTCAAAGGGCCCTGCACTGCCTCCTGGGTGTCTCATACTTCTAGAAGCATGAAGACAGAGGCATGTCTATATCCTCAAAGACTCCTGTGAAATGAGGAGTGCTGGAAGAGATGTGTGGGGACCAGGGCCGCAGTCAGAGAAACGGAGCTTGGCTGCAAATTAAACAGCCAGTCTGCTGAGACCTGAGTCACCACCAGACACTGCAAATTATTAATACCCACTCCTGGTAAATCCTTGGAATTTGCAAGACAGCGTCTCACTGGCTGAGGAATTTTCCAGCTGATGACTTTACCCAGACTGAGAAAGGTAGGAACACGAGAATTAGTCAGGGTCTGTCCTGGGGGGACAGTCTCAGCTGCTCATTTCCTTCTTCCTGAAAGTGAAATGGCCACTGGACCACAAGTCATCCAAGGATCTCAAGGCACCGGGCAAGCTAGTGAGCCAGAGCTTTATTGTGGAGTTGGCTTTTTCGCTTGCTTTCATAATTAACAATTTGCAAATATGCCTTTCTGAAATCTTGGATTTCACTTTCTAATCAAGCCGATGACTTGGAGTTAATTGAACAAAAATCTTCCACCCAGTCACAAATAACACTTTCATTCCATAGGATTCCAAGATATCTTCTGGGTCCCTTAAAACTGAAGTGAATAATTACTGTATTTCTGAATCTTTTTTTCCCCATTACAAATATCCACCACCACTGGGCCCTGGGGCTGTAAGCTTAGCTACAGACAGAATATAGCAACATTACACCTGGGGTCTGAAAAAGGGAACTTGAGAGATGGACGAGTGGACAGCCATGGTCTCCTGATGTGGGTGCTCTCGTGGTATTAAGAGTTAAGCTACTGATTCCTATGAGCACATCTCTGTCACTTTTCATGTGCGTATATGTCTTATCACAACCCCCTCCAGGGAGATGTGCCTGCACCCATTTCCCAACTGTATATATCCCACTCCACCAGCTTCAAATGCCTTCTCTGGTAAGAAAGGAGGGAAAAGGTGACATGCGGGAGGGATGTGTGATAACCATTTGTGTTATCTACCTAACTTGTGTTATCAAACTCTGTTGTGGTTCAGACCTTTATGACAGCATATTAAGAGACGAGAACATTAGATGCAACCTAAGTTTCTACAGAAAGGGTTTTGCCTTAGTTCCAGTGCTCAACCATAGACTTCAACCACGGGACCATCAGGCATCTGGGACCCTCTGATCAACAGCAGGAAGCAGAGCAGGGTACAGACAGCACTCAGAGCTGGGAGAGCGTGCAGAGCAGGAGGGTATTCTCAGTGGCACGGGTGGAAAGTGGTGCCCCAGTCTTCTCCTCCCCACCTCTATGCCCTGTTGGTGAATTACCTTTAGCTTCTGCCATACGGTGATGCTTGATATTTTCTGAAATAATAACAGAGACCCTGAGTCATCAGCTACCATTTCCTCCCTGGACAGGTCACTTCACAGGCACTGCCTCTGGTCCTTATAGCTCAGCGCAGCCTGGGGAACCTCAACGTTGTTCTACAGATTCCACCACCTAGAATCTCCCATGGTCTCTCAGAAGGTCCACTCTTATTCTGTCCTCCTCGTGAATGAGAAAGGGACTGTATCTCAGTTGAGAGACCCTTTATGCTCCAGGAAAACGGTTAGCTTCTTTTGTTCTTTCTTCTCCAGAGTGAATAATTCTATTAACATTTACTCATGAACTTCTTCACAAACTTTCCTGTCATCTTTTTTTGCCTCCTTCTTGGGCTCCAAAATCACTGCAGATGCTGATTGCAGCCAGGAAATTAAAAGACGCTTACTCCTTGGAAGGAAAGTTATGACCAACCTAGATAGCATATTAAAAAGCAGAGATATCACTTTGCCAACAAAGGTCCGTCTAGTCAAGGCTATGGTTTTTCCCGTGGTCATGTATGGACGTGAGAGTTGGACTGTGAAGAAAGCTGATCACCGAAGAATTGATGCTTTTAAACTGTGGTGCTGGAGAAGACTCTTGAGAGTCCCTTGGACTGCAAGGAGATCCAACCAGTCCATTCTAAAGGAGATCAATCCTGGGTGTTCATTGGAAGGACTGATGCTAAAGCTGAAACTCCAATACTTTGGCCACCTCATGCGACAAGTTGTCTCACTGGAAAAGAGTCTGATGCTAGGAAGGATTGGGGGTGGGAGGAGATGGGGACGACAGAGAATGAGATGGCTGGATGGCATCACCGACTCGATGGACATGAGTTTGAGTGAACTTTGGGAATTGGTGATGGACAGGGAGGCCTGGTGTGCTGTGATTCATGGGGTCGCGGAGAATCAGACACGACTGAGCGACTGAACTAAACTGAACTGAACTGTGCTTAGAAAGGAGAAGACAATGGCAAGCCACTCCAGTACTCTTGCCTGGAAAATTCCATGGATGGAGGAACCTGGTAGGCTGCAGTCCATGGGGTCGCTAAGGGTTGGACGCGACTGAGCGACTTCACTTTCACTTTTCACTTTCACACATTGGAGAAGAAAATGGCTACCCACTCCAGTGTTCTTGCCTGGAGAATCCCAGGGACAGGGGAGCCTGGTGGGCTGCCATCTATGGGGTCACACAGAGTCGGACATGACTGAAGTGACTTAGCAGCAGCAGAAGTGCTTAGAAAACTGGGCTAATGGTTCTTGAGGCCCTGTCTAATACACAATGATCTCATTTTTGCTATATATTTCTCATTAGTATAGCATGTCTAAATAGATTCTAATTCAACTTTAGAGCTGAATTGAAAATTGTATTAACATGGTCATTTGATACATAACTGTGTTAATTTAATCTACATTTCTGCCCCCATAGCTAATGTTTTTCTAGTTATAAAATCATAGTTAGAAAAATTAAAAGATCTAATAAACCAGTTCTCAAACCTTTGACCACTAAAATTGAGAAACACACCAAGTTCTGAACAACATCCAGGCTTCATCGTCTTTGTGTATATTCTTTCTTTCTCTGCAGGGTGTTACAGGAAAACAAAACAAAAATTATGGATTGGAGCCCTTAAACCAATGCTTTTGTCTTTATGAACTCAGCTGAGTCATTTAAACCTTCTGTGTCCCCATTTCCTCATTTATAAAATAATAGGAATATAAATAATTTGATTATATCAAGTGGGATTTCCAAAGTTCTTTTTCTTTTTTTGCCATGGAACCCTTTCTTAAAAGAAATCTTTAAGTGGAAGCACAACGCGCATGGACAGAGGAGCCTGGTGGGCTACAGTCCATGGGATCACAAAAGTCAGACATCACCAAACGGCTAAATGATCATCACCTCCACAATGCATATAACAGATGAAAGCAGAGCTCTCTGGTTGAAGCAAGGATGGTGGGACCCTCAAGACTCACCCACTTAACCCCCCCACCCAACTGTCACCTATTTCCACCTCATTTTAACAGCGTATGGTTTCATATACAAGCATAGCTTGAGTATGTGTGAGCATTTACATTCATAGTACATCTCGATAGGAATGCATGTAAGTGTGTGAGTTTATGTGTGCTTCCATGAGTAGATTGAAGAACTCCAAATTTCCCCCACCCACCTTCTATCTGAGACTAGAAGTGAGATCTAAGGTTACAAACTCACTGGTCACTAGCCTGACACAGAATGGCAGCCCCATGCCCATTACCCCCGAGGATTCCTGGCACCTGCTCTCCTGGGAGGGACAACATGGCAGCTCCTTTGTGCTCTAGGAGCTTCCCTGATAGCTCAGCTGGTAAAGAATCCAACTGCAATGCAAGAGACCCCAGTTGGATCCCTCGGTCAGGAATATCCCCTGGAGAAGGGATAGGCTACCCACTCGAGTATTCTTGGGCTTTCCTGGTGGTTCAGCTGCTAAAGGATCCGCCTGCAATGTGGGAGACCTGGGTTCTATCCCTGGGATGGGAAGATCCCCTGGAGAAGGGAACGGCTGACTCTTGAGAGTCCCTTGTACTGCAAGGAGATCCAATCAGTCCATTCTAAAGGAGATCAATCCTGGGTGTTCATTGGAAGGACTGATGCTAAAGCTGAAACTGCAATACTTTGGCCACCTCATGTGACGAGTTGACTCACTGGAAAAGAGTCTGATGCTGGGAAAGGTTGGGGGCGGGAGGAGAAGGGGACGACGGAGAATGAGATGGCTGGACGGCATCACCGACGCTATGGACATGAGTTTGAGTGAACTCTGGGAGCTGGTGATGGACAGGGAGGCCTGCCGTGCTGTGGTTCATGGGGTCGCGGAGAGTCGGACACGACTGAGCGACTGAACTGAACTGAACTGAACCCACTCCAGTATTCTGGCCTGGAGAATTCCCTGGACTGTATAGACCGTGGGGTCGCAGAGTGCGACACATCTGAACGACTTTCACTTTGCGCTCTAGGAGATGCAGCAGCCCCTCCCCTGCCAGTCGAGGAGAGGACCAGAGGCCAGAACTTCCGCTGGTGACCATCACAGCCGCTGCTCCACCAGACGCGATGATCTCCTTGTGGTCGTTGATTCCACACCACCCATTGCTGTTCCGAAGCGCAGGTGGGGCGCAGGGACGGCCTTTGCCAACAGCGCCCCCAGCAGGCCGTGCCGCTGCATCGCCCTCTCTCGGGGGCAGCTGCAATCTCAAGGCACGGCGGGAAGAATGCCCCCTTCAGTTTAGAGACAGAGCCACTCAGGCCTTGAGGTTTTAACATATTTCAAGAAAAACCTCTTTCAGTTTTTATTTACACTCTTTCCCGATTGCCACCCTTTTACAGGACTCAAGCAGGCGCGTGTTCAAGCCGGGGACGCATCTACATGACAAGAGATCGCACGGTCCTCAGTACAGCTCCTCCCCAGAATGATGAAAACTTAAAAAAAAACAAAAACGGAGTTAAATTCATGTGCCTGGCTTATTTCTCCCTTAATGCTCTCCCAGGAGGCCTCCCAGATAACCCTGCAGATAACCTTCAGTTCTCCAGATGTGTCCCAGGGTGTCGAAGCTCCAGCTGAGCCATCCTGGGCTCTTCCTGAGACCCTTTACACACACGTGTGGATGAATCAGTGTGTGGTTACAGAATAAATCAAGAGCAGCTCATCGTCAAGATAACCACAGCTAGGGGATTGGGATCTTCCCCTCGAAGTTTTTATTTCAGGACACATATGGACACTCTAAGTGTGATAGGGAGGTATTAACTGGTGGACGAGGCAACAGGATCCTTTAGGAAGTACCATGAGGTGCTGTGCTTGGCACCCAGAGAGGGTGGGAGAAAAGAAATTGCAAAGGTATCAATAGGGGAAGGTAGGTATTGTTGAGCTGGGATCAAACTGGGAACCTTCAGAACAATCATGCTATGCTTAAGAGGAAGGGGCTTCAGATCTGGGCAGAAGTCTTACTTCACTAGCAATGACACTGCTTTAGTTTTTTGGCAGCTGGTTTCAGAAATAACACAAAACCTGTGAGTAAGAACTCTGTTTAGTATTTCCCAAAGAGTGCTGCGCACAACCGCCTGGATTATGAGATTCGCTGGAAACAGACACATGTACGACCCTGATGCTGGGGAAGACTGAACACACAAGGAGATGGGGGCAGCAGAGGATGAGATGGTTAGATAGCATCATCCACTCAATGGACATGAATTTGTGCAAACTCTCGGAGACAGAGGAGGACAGAGGAGCCAGGCATGCTATGGGGTCCATAGGTCATGGACATCCATGAGGTCCATGAGGGCAAGACAAGTTGGGACGATTTAGCAACTGACCAACAGGGAATAGGTTTGGAGACCTCCACATCCTCTTAGAGGGTCATGATGTATTCTGGCCACAGTCCACAGTAGAGATAATATTGAGTAGAGAAACTTATAACTTTTTACAATTCATTGTGTTTAAATACGTTGATAATAGAACTCAAAAACTCTAACACGATATCTTCAGAAACAACATTTTCTGGAGTGCATTTTGAGAAAGTTAGCTTAGAACAGGGGTCAGGAAATTTTTCCTATAAAAAAATCAAATAGGAAGACCTTTCCGCTTAATGGCCGTGCGGTCCGTGGCAATGACTGAGCTGTTACATGAAGACAGCTGCAGACAACACATAAACCAGCCCGCGTGGCTGGGCTCCAAGGAAACTTTGGTTGCGGACACTGATATTTAAATTTCATGTCATTTTCATGTGTCACAAAATATTATCTTTCTTTTGGCTTTTCCTAGTCTCTTAAAAAATGAAAACAAAAATAAAAACCAACTTAACTCAAGGGCTGTAGAAAAACACGTGGTGGGCTGCATTTGACCACCAGGTTGTAGTTTCCTGATCCCTGGGCTTGGAAGCAGCATCAGCCAATAAAGGAAGTGAACATTTGTGCAGATACCAGAACCAGAGTCCACGGAACAGACACCCTGTCTATTCACCACCCTATTCAACCTCCAGTGCTCTGTTTGCCACTTAGGACTGTGTTGAACTATATGGTGCATGCTCGTGAATATTTATTGAATGAAGGGATAGCCATCAATTCAATTTACCTGTCAGTAGCATGAGCAGAAGTTAGTTTGAACTGGTCCTGATCGCTGGATATGTCAGCGTAGGAGGCAAGGAACCCATGACTCTGATGTGTTCGGTACCAACAAGAATTCCACACTTTTCTGAATAGCCTTTAGTTGTGGGTAAAGACTGTTGCAGCCTCCTGGGGTACAAATAATGAGCAGATTGACTGACTAGAGTAACAACAAATGCATTGGAAAACTTGCCTTGTCTTTGCAAGATAGGAATTTATAGTCAGTGGCAACCATCTGGATCAGAATATGTATCTGTTTCTAGATACTTCTTTTACCCACAGTTGACTTTTTACTCGTTTCCTGGAAAGGCTCTGTTTTGGTGTCCCCGTGGCATGCGTTTGTCTCCATCTCCCCAAAGTTCATTGTCACCAGCCTGCTTTCTGGGCTTACTCTGAAGTTAGTTAGTCTTTCTGGGACTGTCTTGTCCTTCAGAAGTTTCCCCTGGTAACATGGAATCCCTGGATGACGAACCTTCGGCCTGGCTGCAGACTCACCTCCTCATTGACATCCTTCCTGACAAGTCCAGTTCTCCTTCCCCCGAACATGGATTCATTCATCCATCCATCCACCCATTCATTCATTTAAAAGGTGCTTACTGAGAAGATGCTTGCCCTCACACTGCTATGGCCTGGAGGGGGAAAATCACCTCCTTTCAAAGAGCTCACAATTTAATAGAAGAGCAAGAGCCACATGATGATGAGGACAACTTTGTTAACACTGGGAACCTCTCCCCCAGCTCCTGACCACACACGCTGGTATCTTCAGTTCCCTTTTCTGGGGCTGATGATAGCCTTCGACTGGTGGGATTTGGTGGTGAGGCTTCAGAATTAAGACTCCATTGGTTTGGTATCTTTCTCTCTGTTGTCTGAGACAATGATTTTACCCTCCTGAGCCTTTGTTTTTGCATCTGTAAAATGGGAAAATGAATACCTTTTGCTGTCATGAGGATTGCAAGAGAGAATGTGAAGAGCCAGGCACCAACAAGCACACTGCGACGGTCGCTAGTGTTATTACGTTTCTGCTGCAGGGACAGCCTTCAAGGCCATGCTCACTCCCGGCCACTGCCTTTGTGGGCCCCACGCCCAGGACACCCCTGAGTTCTGCAGAGAGAATGGGCTTGATTAGCAATGGTAACCCCCACCGGGCTTTCAGGTTTGACTTTCCAGAGATCTACTAAACACCTTACCACTTCTCCATCTGTTTCTCGTCTCCATATATGGTGGTCCCAGACTACAGATGTCTCCTGCCCTTGAAGAATGCAGGGCCTGTGTTTTTGTTTCTCGTTCTCCCTGCTGTTTTGGAGCAATTCTGAAAAGAGGGAGGCCAGGGACATCATTGCTCTGTCATCGAAGAACCTGGCTATCTTTTCAGATACATCGAAAAGCACAACTCAGAACAGGGTATCTTAGAAATCAAAAGTAAAAGCCGCACTCTCCCCTTCCTCCCTGCCTCTCCCCAATGTAATAAAGACACAATAGCTCGCTTATTCTGTTTCCCCGCCATCAGCACATTCCTCCCGTGGGTCCCTCAGGCCCTGCTCACGGATGAAGCAGTCAAGGCTGGAGTTTGACTGACTGGAAGGAAGGGGGGATGGAATCGAGGGAGGAGAGCTTTACCACAAACCAGCTGCTCTTCCGAGGTTGATTTCCATTTTGGAAAATAGCAGAAGCAATTACCGTGGCTCATTAGAAGGCCTAACACACTGGCTGCAAAACTATATTTGGAAAACCGAATTCACTTAGCTCCCAAGTGGTGAGAGGGTGTGAACGGGCGGCAGGGAGAGGAAATGACAGACAGGGGCTGGCCACGTGGTGACTCGAATCTGCAAACAGGTGATCTGATTGAACTGTGCGAGGAAGGAGAGACGGATAGAGCCAGGATGCCAGTCTGCGTGGACCTGTGTCCTGATGCTCTGACGCTTGGAAAACTCCAGCCTGTTAGAAACCTGAAAACTGAGGTTGCTCACGGAGAAGCCCTTCTTCCCAAGTAAGGGGGTCGAGCTAGAGTCTCTTTCATGAGTCCTTCTGAGAAAGCCCAGCTACCACCTCGGATGCGCAGGGAGCAGGGGTGGGCTTCTGCTGTTACCCCTGAATTTACCATTCAATTACATGAGGGCCATGGGCCTTGGGAACAACGTTCCATTCTTATCTCCCTCCTGCTTTCCGACCAGCAAGTGTCCACGACACAGTCTGCTAACTCCTGTCTTGTATTTGCTCATAACTAAAGGAAGGGTTTGGGGACAGGAAGGACCTATTTTGGGCAAGAAAAGGCATGGTTCAGGAAGCTTGTCGGGTGGGACTACCCCAGAGAAAACTTGAAAAAAAAACTCACCTCTGCTGTCTATGGCTGGATGAGGGTACCTGGAGCCCTTCATCCCAGGAATATATCTTTTATAAGTTGTGCGATGGAACTATTTCATTTGTACTTAATCCTCACTGTTTTTATGGTTCTTTATAATTTGCAAAGTACTTGATATTTTGCCAGAGCTGTCAAGAGCTGTTTCCTGCTTTAAAAAAAAATAGAGAGGAGTTTCCCTTCAGCAGAGCAGAAGTGGGGAGAATGGGCTTTGTTCAGCATTTGCATTGATAGGCAGCGGACAGGAGCCAGCCACCTTGGGATTCCACAGCCTTGTTAATTTGTATTAACCTCCCCTGTGCTGTTGATGACCCCTGGATTTATCATAAAATATATCATTTAAAATCCAGGTACCTATTATTGTTTCTATTTTACAGAGGAATAAAATGAAGTTCAAGAAATTTTTATGACTTGCCCAGGGCCACCCATCTACATGGGGCTTCCCTGATGACTCAGTGGTTAGAAACCCACCTGCCAATGCAGGAGACACAGGTTGAAAAAGCTGTACGATTGCGTCTGATGTACTCCCCTGGTAAGGAAGCTCTGAGCACTAGTTTTAAGGCAGTTTTTCCCCAAAGGGGCTCCTAATACTGAATAGTGATTAGACAAATCACTCAAACCCTTTCTGGAGGAAGTCTAACTTCAGAACTCACAGAGACTTGATGATGCTGGAGAGCCCAGAACAGGGGCCCTGGAGCAGAGCACGAGGGCTACTTGATCTGAGCAGAAGTGAGCAGACAGATGCTGTGTCGTCAGGGCTACTATCAGGTCATAGAGCTCTGTTTGTTCAGTTGCCCAGTTGTGTCTGACTCTTTGTGACTCCATAGACTGTAGCATGCCAGGCTCCTCTCTCCATGGAATTCTCCAGGCAAGAATATGGAGTGGGTTGCCATGTCCTTCTCCAGCATAAAGCTCTGACCGGACCCCAAATAGTGAGAGCCATATTCCATATCCCAGGGGAACCTCTAGAAGAGTTGCCTGAGCCCTTGCTTGCTTGTGTATTGCTTACAAATGCCCACTCATTGAGGTAACCCCACTGTCTCTACTGTTTGCAAACTGAAAGGACTCAATATAAAAAAATAGCTCGAGAGATTCATTGAATACTCCTGAAGCATTTATTTTACAATAAGAATATAAATAAGATAAAGAACGAACATACTTGTCACTAAAGAAGTGGTAAAATAGACAGACTGTGCTCCTCTTTGCATGGAGCTGGTGTCCTAGTCAGTTAATCGAACAGCTATGAAGAAATCATAAGATGGTCTCAGATGAGAGGAGTGTTGTATTCAAGGATGATGGGAGAGGGTAGCACTTGGCTTACTTGGCTGGGGCAGATGTCAATAATGATGGGCATTTTTCTAGATCACACATATGTTCATTAATATATTCTATTTGTTTTTCTCTTTCTTACTTCACTCTGTATGACAGACCCTAGGTTCATCCACATCTCTATAAATGACCTAATTCCGTTCCTTTTCATGGTTGAGTAATATTCCATTGTATATGTGGACACAGGGGAGGGATTCGGGGAGGGTGGGCTGAACCGGGAGATTAGGATTGACATATATACACTACCATGTATAAAATAGATAGCTAGTGGAGACCAGTTGTAAAGCACAGGAGAGTCAGCTCAGTGCTCTGTGATGACCTAGGGAGGTGGGACTGAGGTGCAAGGTAGGAGGTCCAAGAGGGAGGAGATCTATGTATACATACAGCTGGTTCACGTCATTGTAAGCAGGAACTAACACACCATTGGAAAGCAGTTATACTCCAGGTAAAAAAATATATATGTGTGGGCAGCCCTTTGTTCTTTTCATCACTTGGGGCTTGTTTCTTTCCTACCTGGACAGGTAGGAGGACTACAGCAAAGGGTGCAGGGCCAGGCAAGTTTTGCAAATTATGAGGGACTCCTGGAGGCAGAAGCATCCCATTGCTACTGTCTGACAGCTGTCTGAATATCTATCTTCCCCAGAGACTGGAGGGGAGAGGAGTGAGAGAAGACAGGGAGCACGAGGAAGGGAAGGTGGTCCTCCCCAAATCCATTAGCAATGGATGTAAGACTTGCTCCCAAATTTAAACCGTTCACTAAGGGCAGGTTTCCTTAGGATCGTGTTTAGATGCTCATGATCTTCAACTGCTCAGAGTTCCTTTCCCCTTCTCTGCTTCCTTCTGCCTGGGTCTCTCTCCTCCCTCAATCTCGCCGCCTCCCTCAGCTCCTCTTCCTTTCTTGCCTCTCTCCCTCACATCATGTTATCCTTATTGTCAGTAGAATGAGCTGCATGCATGCCAAATCAGGTCATTCACAAACATAGAACAAACGTCTGTCACTCCAGACTTACCATGATGACTAAGGCATGGCCCTTCTGTCTGTGAAACGTGTGCCCATTAGTTACGTGGGATCACAGCCCGCGAAGCCTCTCAAGCCTATACCTTAGCTTCCTGCAGGTGAGCATTCCTCCAATACACATCCGTTGGAGTGTCTTTGAGTGATTTATTATGGTGGCTTGTCTAAAACCAAGACAAAGTCAGCCTTTCCATTTAATCCCCACCCCTCCTCCAGCATACACACAAAGCCATTTTCTGGTGTTGAGGGTTTAACTATAAATATTTGTTCTGGCTGAAACCTGCTAGAGGATATTTACCTAAAATGAGATAACTAACAACACTCCATTAAAGAAAATAAGCATGAACGGAGGCGATTTTTCAAGAAAAATCGCTAACCAAACATTAAACTCTATTTACGATTTTCAGAATTCTCCTTTGGATGTTTTAAATTCATCATGCACTTTTACCTTGTAAAAACCAGGTCAATTTTCCATCCAATCTGATGTTAACATATACCTGGTGACAACTAAGAGAAAGAAAAGGTGCGAAGGAAATAATAGTAATTTTTAAAAAAAGGATAAGGGATTCCCAGGTGGCTCAGTGGTAAAGAATTCACCTGCCAGTGCAAGAGATATGGGTTCGATCCCTGGATTGGAAATTTCCCTTGGAAAAGGAAATGGCAACCTGCTCCACTATTCTTGCTTGGAAAATCCTCTGGACAGAAGAGCCTGGTGGCCTGCACTCCATGGGGTCACAAAGAATCGGACATGATTGAACATCAGGCACACAGGCAAAAAGGCAAAGAGGATAAAATGAATTTTTGAAATATCTATTTATCTTTAAAATGGTCTTGTTTTCAAATGGTGTCGTCCATGTTAAAGCATAGGTCCAACCTGAGTTTCACAGATAACTAAAGCAAAGTCAAAAGGTACATATGTATGAATGAGAAAATTGGTAATGAAGAATATCATTTAATACTTAATACTGAACACAGATTCCAAAAAGCTAGAGTCTTTATTTTAATTTCTGCAGAAAAGTCCAGAGTAATTTTAAAAGACTTCTGAAACCTAATGAGAAAAACATAAACATAAGCACAAACTACTTAACTGTACAACTTGTTTCTATTTTGATCATTAGGCTAGGTCTATTTTCATTGAGAATTTTTATTTTAAAAAAAAATTAAGGCAGGTGAAACCACAAATGTTAAAATGAGAAAGTCAGACCTGTATTCAGTTCAGTTCAGTTCAGTTCAGTTGCTCAGTCGTGTCCGACTCTCCGTGACCCCATGAATCACAGCACACCAGGCCTCCCTGTCCATCACCAACTCCTGGAGTACACTCAAACTCATGTCCACAGAGTCGGTGATGCCATCCAGCCATCTCACTCTCGGCCGTCCCCTTCTCCTCCCGCCCCCAACCTTTCCCAGCATCAGAGTCTTTTCTAGTGAGTCAACTCGTCACATGAGGTGGCCAATTAATTGCCCCCAAATAACTATAATACCCAATTGACTCCCATTGTAAATGCCAGTTAATTATTAAAACATCAGTAGTGTTATCACCTTTGTTATTATTTTGTTCATTTCTTTGATCATTAGTTTTCTGGTTCAGCCATCTTACATGGTTGTAATAGAAATTCATTACCATGTGATGGTTGTTGGGCTGCCTATGGGAAATGACTTGATAGTCTCGCAAACACTGAATCATGCAGAAAATTAACACTCATTTTCATGCACGTTTCCTTGCATGTTGATGACCTAGAAACACATGCTTACACTCCATATTTTTCCTTGTTGCTCTTGATTTGTTTCTTCTCTGGTAGGAATAGAACAATATGGGCTTCCTCCAGGGAACAAAACAACACCTAACTCTGTGACATGGAAGGGCGAGAGGAGCAGATGGATGTGAGCTGTACTGCGAGGAGACTGGCAGGCTGCACACAGAGGGGAAGTGCAGCTACCTGGCATCGCACCTGGGCATTGCCAACCATCTTGGCGGTTGGGCTGCTGAGAAATGGGAAGGCGTGGGCCAGAAGGAGAGTGGGAGCCAACCATGGCTGCAGAGCATTCTCGAGAGAGAGGATGTTCTAGGAAGCTTGCTCCTGGGGCCATGGAGCTCAGAAGCTCAGTCTTTACCCCACCCTCACCACATGGAAGAGGGGAATGACTTACATGGATGCCATTTCTTCACTTCATCAAATGCCTCCTGGCTTATCACGGTGGACAAGAAGACCAACTAAACTAGTCCTTTATTCATTGGACATCATCTTTCTTAGTCTCTAGAGTGAGGCCAGGGACAACAGCTTTGTACTATGAGTGGACTTTTCGGAAAGCGATCCACACTTCTTCAGCAGAGCTGTACCGAAGAACCTGCTGCAGTGATGGGAATGTTCCACATCTCCACTGCCCTCCCTAAGTAGCCACGAGGTAATGTGTGGCTGTTGAACACTTGAAACGGGCTACCTGAACTGAGGAGCTAAGTTTTTTATTTTGTATGATTTCAATTCATTTAAAATTAAATGTAAATTCAATTCAACTTGCACTTTCCATAATAAAAATTGTGGTTGTTCCAAGATTAAAACTTTGGTCCTTATCTCCCCCTTTTTCCTTCTATTATAACTTTAAAATCTTCTCACTGAGAATCTACTAATTGCAAAGCTTGGCTCAAGGTACCATGTGAGACTAATCCAGTAAGATCCATGCCCTTTGCTCCCATGTTATCTTCTCTGTGGAAATTTTCTCAGAACTTTCTCACATGACCATCTCTTCCTTTGCTTTCCCATCGCTCTTTATTTGCTTCACTCATCTGGCTTTTATTTCATACTATCTTGGTTGGGAATTCCCTGAAACAATATCCCAAATCTTGATTGAAAACAGGATCTGGACTGGGCAAAACAATCTCCACTTCCAAGTTTGATTTTGTTACCCATCTGTATTTAATCTTTCATTCAAAAGTAAGGTTCAACAATTATATCAGCCTTGTAATTGATCAGGAAATTGTGACAATCTTTTCAATTACAACACCACCTTATACTAATATAAATATATTTTGGAGTTATGCAAAATGTTGGTTAATATTTGGAGATGTTGCAAGATGACAGGGAAAATGAAATAAAAATCCACTTCTAACCATGTTAGAACAAGACAAACATTTCAGGCATTTACTTTTATCTAATTCATTTCAATGAACATGTATTGACAGATCACAATATGCAAAACACAGTTCTATTATACTTGCCAATTCAGGAGACATAAGAGATGCAAGTTTGATCCCTGAGTTGGGAAGATCCCCTGGAGGAAGGCATGGCAACCACTCTAGTGTTCTTGCCTGGAGAATCCCATGGACAGAGGAGCCTGGTGGGCTACAGTTCGTGGGGTCGCACAGAGTCGGACACGGCTGAAGCAACTTAGCCTGTGCACCCATGCATTTTTATCCCCTCTAGCCTATACCATGCCACTTCAAATTGGGTGGGGGGTGGGATAGAAATTGACCTTGCTGGGAGTTCCCTGGCAGGCCACGGGTTAAGACACTGCGCCTCCACTGCAGAAGGCACAGGCTCAATTCCTATCTGGGGAACTAAGATCCTACATGCCTCACCGTTTGGCCAAAAAACAGGGGAAAAAAAGAGGAAAAAAACAAAATTGGCCTTACTGCCTCCCTTCTGCGTGTAGCACCAATCAGTCAAAATAGTGCTCATCTCTGTGGATATCTGTACTTTAAATGGATATAAGTGGGAGCTGGGGAGAATATTTTCACTGAGTAAATGGCAGTGGAAACCTCTCTGAGCTCCTCCAGACTCTTTCTCTGTGATACAAAGTGCTCCCAGAAGACATAGGAATTGTAACAGAAATCCAAGCCTGACCTGAGGTACTAGGTCCTCAAATGTTGACCTCTCCTGGGCAAATAAGTAGTGCGGGACGGTATTTGGGTAAGAAAAATACAGAGGAGCCATGAGTAACCAGTAGATCTCTGGAATCAAATAACATAAAATGAATATCAGGCATTTCCTGGGGAAGGACGGAAATGTCATTCTGCCTATTGGCTCATCTTAGGACCATATCAAATTTAGAAAAACCTCATACCTTTCTGTGTTAAAGAATCTGCCAGGAATGCAGAAGACCTGGCTTCAATCCCTGGGACAGGAAGATCCCCTGGAGAGGGGAATGGCAAGTCGCTCCGGTATTATTGCCTAGAGAATTCCATGGACAGAGGAGCCTGGTGGGCTACAGTCCATGGGGTCGCAAAGAGTCAGACACGACTGGGCGACTAACTCCTTTCACTTTCACCACTTTCTGCATCATTGTGGAGACATATCACACTCACATTCAACTTATACGCACTCAACCACGTTTTCGGACAAGCCAACAGTCACAGCAACCACCGCTCTCACTTAACATGGCCCCTAAAGTCAACTACTTCAACTGATGCTCAAGAAACAGAGATGCGTTTCAATAATGAAAAAAAAACAAAACAAAACTGGCTCTATTGGCTCCATTGAAAGATGGTGTGATATATGCAAAGCTTACACGCTGTTCTCCATGGGCGATTTAGCAGCTCTTTTTCAGTGGAAAAGAAGCTGATGTCTCAGTGCCCCTAGCACGTCTATAGGCAGCTGGGGAATCAGACTAGTGGCTCTCAGAGGCTGCTCTTCTAGACCATCAGAGGATGAGGGCACCAGGAAGGCTAGGTCTCTATGGAAACCACCTTCCCCTTCCTTTCTATCCTGCATACTCCTTCTTCTTCCCTCTTTTCCATTTCTCTTATCAGAGAGCTTTCCTCACTTCACAAGATGGGGCAGTAGGGGTGATGCAGTGAAGCTTTCATTGATTGGGAAAGTTGGTACCATGCACTTCGGGTGGGATCTCTCAACCCAGATAAACCACGTGGATCCCTCAGGGCTCCTGAGCCCCGGTGCAATACAGTAGCTACATCCGGCTAGGCACCATCACAGCTTGGTGGTTTCTTAAGCATGGGTCATCCTCACTATAAATTCAAGTTCGGGTTATTTCTAGGCAGGTCACCATGAAGACTATTTTTATCTATGCCGAACAGTAGCCCTTCTTCCAGCTGAATGATTACCAGGTTTTTAAGAGGATAGAAGTTATATTTATTTTTACTGTTGTGCAGAATTAGGGAAGAAATATGTAATTAGAAAAAAAAAAAAAATCCAGATCTCCTGAAAGAAAATGGGAGGCAAGAGGGAAGTGGGAACTTGTGGCATGATGGCAAGTTGCTAGTCCATCAGGGAAGCGTTGTGACTGCTCCAGAAAAACGAGGTCACCAGGAAAACCTTTGCTTAGACACTAAATTAAGAATAAGGTCCCCATTGTTTGTCTTACGGTGGCCAGAGTTCATGAGTGTCTTGCTTTGTCCCCAAGGGCTGTGTTTCTCCACTCTAGGCCAGCTCTGATGAAGAGGAAGCCATATATCTTCTAAGAATATTTCTGTCTTGTGCTTAACTCAGTAACAATCACGGAGGGAAAGGAGGTTATGTGAGCTTCCCATGGATATCTGGATGGGAGTGACTCAGCTGACACAAAGGATTCCCTGTGAAACATATCCAAGTAAATGGAGTTGAGTTGATTCTTGTGATTCCCCTAGGTTTCACCAGCTCAGCTATCCTCAGAGATGGTGACTCCATAACTATATGCAGATGTCCAAACCACATGGTAGGAGATGCCCCCACATGAAACAAAGCAGCGCAAAACCCTTCCACTGCAAATGGATTAGATGTGGAATGTTTTAATGATGGAGTCATTTCTGATGCAAATAGCTTCCTCATTGTTCCATTTTCCAAATAAAAGATTATTCTTGTTGCTAGTTAGTGTGTTAGTTTCAAAACCTCTTATCTTTAAAACCCTCCAGAGCAGCAAATTGATAGCAATGAAGAAAATCAACTCTGAGGCAAACTAGTTTATGGATTCACTCAGAATTTAGCAAATGTGGAAATTAGCACATTTAAAAAAGATATCTAGCCATTTAATCCTAGAAACACATTTCTTATACTCAGCCCATACACACACAAACACACGCACACACATACACGCATGCTCTTAGATTTCTACTTTTCAGGAAGTGTTCATTATAGCCCCATCGTAACCATAGGAAATATTTAACCTTAACATGGGGAAAAGCAGGTCATTTCCCTAAGCGAGGGATTAGACTAGCATACACATTCCCATTTTTGGATCTCACAAAAAATCAATTTTGATCTCCTCTCTGAAATATGAGTGAAACTGGAGTGTCTAAGTGGCAAAGTAGAACCACGGTGGGGGTAAATTGGAGGGAGAACAAATGTCTTTGGCATTGATCAGTAGGTTCTATCTGCCTTTGGAGTTGCCTGAGACACAGAATGCTTGCCGCCCCTTCTTCAATTTTTATCCAATCAGTTACCATAGTTTCTGTTAATAAACAAAATAAATAAATAATATTAATAATTAATATTATCTCTTGAGTTGGACTGTGAAGAAAGCTGATAGCCAAAGAATTGATGCTTTTGAACTGTGGTGCTGGAGAAGACTCTTGAGAGTCCCTTGGACTGCAAGGAGATCCAACCAGTCCATTCTAAAGGAGATCAATCCTGGATGTCCACTGAAAGGACTGATGCTAAAGCTGAAACTCCAATACTTTGGCCACCTCATGCAACGAGTTGACTCCCTGGAAAAGACTCTGATGCTGGGAGGGATTGAGGTGGGAGGAGACGGGGACAACAGAGAATGAGATGGCTGGATGGTATCACCGACTTGATGAACATGAGTTTGAGTGAACTCCGGGAGTTGATGATGGACAGGGAGGCCTGGCGTGCTGTGATTCATGGGGTCGCAAAGAGTCGGTCACGACTGAGCAACTGAACTGAACTGAACTTCCCTCTAATTTTTTATTCACCCCTCAAGGCGCTGAGCCAGTTAGCTGGAAAATAGTAGTTATTCAATAAAATATTTCATGGACAAATGGATTTTTCTCATTCACTTCAAGGCTTCAAATACTTGTCCAGCTCTATCTCTCCACAGATATTGGGGTGCAGGAAGTTTAGAAATACCACTATGGTACTTACTACAGGAATTATTTCTCCTATTTCCTTAACAGCCTTGGCATTATATGCGAGAGTGGGTTATGAGACCTGAAATTACTTATCAGTAAACAATGTGAATTGGGATCAAATACAAATGGGAAGAAGAGAGGACTTTAAGGTCCAGGTCCACTCTGACATCACAGAAACCCATAAGCATCCTCCTCTTTCACTCTTTCTTTCAGGAACAGCAGCCAGTAAGTGTGACGGTCACTCAGATGCAAAGGGACAGAAAAAGGCCACTGGAAGCTTCAGACAGAGAAATGCTTCTCTGACTCTGATACAACTCTCTCAAGAGCCGCTGCCCACACCAGTTTTTGTTTTCATCAATAACTTTTATCACCAGGTCCTGTGTTACAAACATAAGTTATGGATAAGGAATCGGTAACAGAAGTTCCATAGCTTCTCTGGAGCAGGTAAAATGAAAGGAAACTGTATTCCTTGATAGAAATGTTTCCCCCTAACAAAAGTAAAGGCAGAAAGAAAAAAATTTCCCTTGATGCCTGTCCCCCTTGTTCCTGCTTCCTCACCTTGAAAGCAAACTATTGAAAATGTTCACAGAAAGAAGGTTCTGCTCAGCCTTTGGGAGAATACAGCACCGAATTTATGTTCTGTGATGCCCTGAGTTGACAGAGCCAGTAAATCTACTGCATTCAAACAAAACCAGTCCGGGAGGGAACAGTAGGCCCAGCCATCGAGAAATGAGGCTAGGGCACCACACAGCTCTCATCTGAATCACCATACTTGAGCATACTATACTGGAGGGTGGAGGGTGTCCCAGGCTTGGAAGAAACTAGACTCATTTGACCTGCATGAAAACCTGTGGTTTTCTGCTTGACCGAAATGAGACAGTAGGAAATGTCCAATTACACATAGGATAGACTTCAGAGCATTTCAGCAAAACTCTAGTATAGTGACATTGACGCACCATTATATCAGCTCTGCAAAGTCAGATCCTTTGGAAAAGCCAGATCTTGTGTAATATTCACATAACACACATGTGTCCAAAATCAGCCCCGGGGACTTGCTCATAATCTTCTCAGATGTCCCAGTTCTCTGTTTTGTCTCCTAGAACCACTTCGTCCCTTTCAACACATGACAACCCACCAAAGAAGAACCTCATGGCCTTCTTACGTCTTTCCCTTTTTTTTTCTGATGGAAGACTCATTGTCGTTACTGAGTTTTCTGTTCTCCCACACAAGATGGTACCCAGTATTCACTGTTCTGGGCAAATCATTTGGTAAAGCGCTTCCACAAGTGTATTCAGATGATGGGTAATACGAGGGTTCTTGAACCACTGATGGGAGACTTGGGTCTGGTAATCCAGAGACTGTGAGGGTTGTGCCTTTGGTCTTCGCTATGTGAAACAGCTATGCAGTCAGAATGCAGAATGAATCTTCTGGGGCCACTGGACCCAGATATGATAATGAAACATGACTAAGAAGATCCTCATAAGGTACAGAAGTAGAAGAAAGAGGTTTGAAGGATCCAGGAAGGATCTTAACCCTCAGTGTTGATGGCAAGGAGAGTGGCTTTAACAGGAAGTGGATGCCTTCCATTGTATTCTTAGTCTTTTGGGTCAAGCTGGTATAGATCAGGGGTCAACAAGCCTGGGGCCCCTGGAGCCAAATGGCCCCGTGTCCGTTTTTATATGCCTATGAGTCAAGAATGATTTTTACATTTTTAAATTGTTGGGGGAAAAAATCAAAAGAAGAATAATATTTTGTGACATGAAAATGATATCAAATTTACATTTCAGTGTCCATAAGTAGTTGTATTTGAACTCCAGGAGTTGGTGATGGACAGGGAGGCCTGGCGTGCTGTGATTCATGGGGTCGCGGAGAGTCAGACATGACTGAGCGACTGAACTGAACTGAACTGAAGTAGTTGTATTGGAGCAAAATCACACTGTATTGACAAAGGATGATTTTGTACTACACAATCAGAGCTGAGTAGTTGCAATAGAAGAGACCATATGCCCAGCAAAGGAAAATAAAAACCTGACAAAAAGTTTTCTGACCCCTGATAAAGCTCATTCTTAAGCTTAACCTTGTTCCTTAAATAGATATCTGATGTCTTGACCAACTGACTTGACCAACATTGACTATTAGTCAGGCAAACACAAAACCACAAGATACTGCTTCACACCTACCACTGTGTGAAGGTACCACCAGGCATCCCCGGTGGCGCTAGTGGTAAAGAACCTACCTGCCAATGCAGGAGACACGAGAGATGGGGCTTTGCTCCTTCGGTCAGGAAGATCCCCTGGAGGAGGGCATGGCAACCCACTCCAATATTCAGGCCTGGAGAATCCCCATGGACAGAGGAGACTGCTGGGCTACAGTTCACAGTGTCACAAAGAGCTGGACACGACTGAAGGGACTTAGCACACACGCATGCACTTGGTAAAGAAATTTTAAGTCTGATAACACACTGCGTTGTGAGGGGGAAGAGTACTGTATTCACAACGAGGGTTCCAGCAGCTCGATGGCAGTCCCCTGACAGAGAATAAGATATTGACTCTTGTAAGTCAGGCTGGTGAGCATAAAAAAGGCAAGGGGGCATATGAGTAGAGCCCCAACAGGGTCTGCTTAGCAGCCCTGTCCAGAAGTTACAAAAAGAGCAGCAAATGAACCCAAAGAGAAGGCAATAATTAAATTCAAATGTATGAATAGGTAAAGCCACAAAAATAGAGATTGGTTCAATAAAATACTAGTAACATTTTAAAATTACAGTTAAAACATCAAAAATAAGCAATATGAGGGATTTTAAAATAGGACACTGTTATAGATCCCACAGACAAGAGATCATTAAGAGGAGAAATAAAGATTAAAGAGACAGCAAGTAGCAATTCCGCTTCCCAGGTGGCTCAGTGGTAAAGAATCTGCCTGCAATTCAGGAGCCGTGGGTTCAGTCTTTGGGTCAGGAAGATCCCCTGGAGAAAGAAATGGCAACTCACTCCAGTATTCTTGCTTGGGAAATCTCATGGACAGAGGAGGCTGGCAGGCTACGATCCATGGTTCACAAAGAGTCAGACATGACTTTAGTGACTAAACAACAAGCAGAAATTCCATTCCTAGGTATATAGTCATCAGAACCGAACACAAGTTCTTGAACATAATACATGTATATGCATGTTTATAGTGGCAATATTCACAAAAGCCAAAAGGTGGAATCAACCCAAATTTCCATCAGTGGTTCAAAGGACAAGTGGTGGTAGTCCATACAACAGAATATTCTTCAACCAGAAAAAGGAATCAAGTACTAATCCATGCTACAACATGGATGAACCTTGAAAGCATTATGCTAAGGGAAAGAAGTCAGACACACACACACAAAAAACATATACTGCATGATTTCATTTATATGAAATATTCAGAAATTGGTAAATCCATGGAGACAGAAAGTAAATTGTTGCTTGCAAGGGTTCAGGAGGAGAGAGAAGGATGGGGAGTTACTGTTTAAGGGGTTCAGGGTTTTCTTTGGAAGAGGAGATAAAAATATTCTGGAACTTGATAGAAATGTGATTGTACAGCCCGTGAAATTACGAGATGACACTGAAGTATTCATTTTGAAAAGGTTAAATGAATTTGTAAATTTACTTCAATTAAAAAAAGAGAGAGGATTAAAAAGGAGTAGAACTTTCTGGTGGTATATAAGTATGGAGCACAGACCATGTGCCAGATTGACAGTTGCCTGACTGTCAATTGTCAAAACCCTGACAATTTTTAATATTTCGATGATCTCAGCAAATGTTTCCAGCTGTTCCCGTAAGGCTGTTGCTGTTGTTCAGTCACTAAGTCGTGTCTGACTCTGCAACCCCATGGGCTGCAGTATGCCAGGCTTCCCAATCCTTTACCATCTCCCAGAATTTGCTCAAATGCATGTCAGTTGAGTCAGTGATGCCATCCAACCATCTCATCCTCTGTCATTACTAATACTATTCATTTTTACAGAGGAGAAAGGAGTTCATGGGAAAGAATCTGGTCAATTCTCTTTGTGTCACTTTGTATTTTGCAGAGTTGGTCCAGAATATCTCTTTTGAGAAACAGAACCCAGAAATGTAGATAAGCTTACTTTAAGACTTGGAGATGTCTCAGCTAACGGAAGTGGGCCAGGGTGGAGTGAGGTGCTCTGACATTCCAAATATAGCCCGTGCTTGGCCACTTAGGAAGATGGATTCGTTGCTAGCAACAAGTACTTAGCGCGTGTGTGATTTGGCATGTCTTGAGCTGTGAAGTAGATGCAATGCAGGCAAAAAATTGATGATGTTACAGGGAGGGGTTGTGCGGGGTGCTAATTGCCATCTGCAATGCCTGGAGGAGGTGGGGGAGAAGAGTGAAGAATCTCTTTCTTTTTAATAGATTTTCAAGATGGGAAAATCATATTTCAACCCCCAAGCATTTGGGAACAATTGTACATAGATAGAAAGTATACCTAACATGAAGCTGGGAAAACTGGAACTTTGCAGATTCTTAGGTGTCAGAAGAAAAAGATCAGAGCATTTCAGTTGCCAATGGTCCCCTTACTCCTTCCAGCCACTTATATGGAGCCCCAAAAAGACAGCGAAAAGCAGAATAGCAAGTACTGATGGCTGTTGGATTTCTAATAATCACCTAGGGTGACTTCTATGATCCCTGGAAAAGTATACAAAAGATGCTCGGTGAGATGGGAGCAGAGAAGTGAAGGAAGTCTAAATCTCAACCCTATAGGCATGTCATAAAGCTAATTCTTTGGCCCGGTTTAGAATTTACATTAGAAGGTACATTAGCAAAATCTCTGAGACTCATGTATGTTATTCCATACAATTATATCTGTAGAAGTAGGTTAATATTTAATCTTTAATTTTACCAAGGAGAAAATTACATTACAAATGTTATAGTGCAAATTAGCATAGAATCATATGTCCAAAAATTGAGGACTTTTGACTAAGTCCTGCCTGGAAGAAAGCCGACTGTTGAAAGGAAAGGGAGAAGAGGAAGAAGTATTAAAATAAAATTAAAAGTAGAGAAACTTAGCCTCACACTTCCTTTCTTAAACCCTGAAACCCTGAGTTTTTATATCATCCATTCATCACATTGATCAGCACTTGATCTGTTGATTTAAACTCTGCGTTCAAGTCCTTTCTGCCACTTTCCTGCCTTCATTAAACCTGGGCTATTTCCTTTCCTTTTTCTTTCTTGTAAGTATATTTTTTACTGTGGTAAAATACACATAACGTGAAATTTACCATTTTAACTATCTTCAAGTGTACAGTTCAGTGACATTGAGTGTGTTAAGCGTATGTTGAATACAACCATCATCACAACTGTGAGAGTGGAATAGAACTTTAAGGATGAGTTTTCTGAATTGGTTCTGGGAATTGACTCTCTAGTCGGATTATATTTTTAATAATTCACTCATCTGAAACCCTAATTATTTGTACACTTTTATGAATGTACAACATACTTCATTACAATTTTTAAGTAAAAAAAAATGCTAATGATTTCTATTTTCAGTACTCAAGGCAGGAGTACGTTACATGAAGAAATGGTCAAACCGCCAGTCGCCTCCCCCTTCTGCTGCACTGCCTTCCCTCTCCTACAGGAAGTGAGTAGAGTCTAGTTTACTGATGGTTCTGCACGGTATGCAGGCACCACCCCAAAGTGAACAGCTGCAGCCCTACAGCCCTTCTTTCTGGAACATCCCTGCAGGACAGTGGTGAAGGGAAATCCTCTCAGTGGGCAGAAATTTGAGCAGTGTCCCCGGGTGGTTTTCTTTGCTTAGAAGGAGAAATGACCAGATGTGTGATTGTATGATTATATCCTGATTCATGGGTGGTGGCCAATAGTTTGGCTGGATGGGCATGGACTTGGAAGGAATATGATGGGAAAACTGTTGATAAGAAGATTTGGGGAAGAAGCATGTGGATGGGTATCTTTGATAGGGCAAAAAAATGTGTGTCAGGGTCCAAGAATTCTAAAGATATCTTTCACAGACAGAAAAAGTATTGCACATGTTGATCTACTTTAAAAGGAGAACTTAAAACAAGCCAGAACTGGAGGCAGAGGAGAAAAGGCAGGTGACAGCTTAGAGGCAAATGGGCCCAGGGCTGGCTCAGATGGTATTCGAACAATTGCTGAGTTGCTCAGTCATGTCCGATTCTTTGTGACCCTGTGGACTGTAGCCCTCTATGCTCCTCTGTTTATGGGATTCTCCAGGCAAGAATACTGGAGTGGGTTGCTGTTTCCTACTCTAGGAGATTTTTTTCCGACCCAACTATCAAACCCTGCCAATCTCTTGCATTGGCAGGAGTGTTCTTTACCACTAGCGCCACCTGGGAAGTCCGTTCCCCCAGGCAGGAGATGCTGAGTGAGATTGCTTCCAGTCTGTTTTTGCTGTTATTCTCACAACTGTTCCTTTCAGTTTTTATCTGAAAGATTTGCCCCCAATACAGGGAGGATGTGGGGTGGAAACCTATATTGACATTGCAGATCTTGAAAAAGTGCTCCAGAGTCCTAAGCAGGCAGACTGGACTCAGTTTGGGGCCAAATCATTGCGGAAGGGAACATCCTGCATCCTTCCTTCTCAAATTAGAGCCCAATGCTACTATCTGGGCCAACAGATCTATTTTTAGGAAAGAGGCTCCCTTCTCTCCTTAACAACCAATTTCCTCTAAACTGTATGCTGTGTCCCAGTGCTGGGCACTGTCTCAGATCACCAGCCACAGCAGACCTCACCACTAACTCCGCCCACCCCAGCCACTCCTCCACACAGGGGCCCCTGGAGGTTAAAAGAGTTCATTTTTAAATGAAAGGGCCACTGGAAAAAGCTTTTATTCTCATATGGGAAAAACCTCATAAAGCCTTTACTTCTCTTGATTAGCGTTCACAACCCAGGATGCTTCCTCTGGCCGATTTGCTGTTGATCTTATAAAACAGATCTGTCTTCTTGATCTGATTTTCCCCCGCCCTGTGCATTTGTTCTACTTAAACCTTTCAGCACATTTGTTAACTTGAGTGGCACCGAAAAAAACCGCCACCCCATTAATGTGGAGTCATACAGTCCAGGGGATGTGCCTCATTCATTTCATTGGGGCTGCTTGGTTCCTTCCCAGATGTTCCCTTTCAGCAGATAACCATTGTTTTTTAAAACTTGGGATAATTATAGCTCTGTAAACCTAGAGGACAAGATTGGTTGGCTCCAGCCAGCTCTTCGCTCCTTATGTAATAGCTTCATTGTTTAGTAATTGCCCTATTCACGGAGCAAAGGGATCCACGTCAGCCAAGACATCTATTCAGAACACTTCCCCTGTGCTGGATGAACAGGAGCTGGAGCGGTCCTACCCAGAGAACCAAAACCTCTGTGAGAGACTTGCTGCAAGTTTGACCTGGGCTGCTTTTCTCTGCTCAAATGCAACCCTCCTTCAGAAATGGCTTCACCTTTTCTTTAGTAACAAATCGGCCCCCAGATGGGTCGTTCCCTCTGCTGATAAATCCTGAATGAGTTGGGTGGCCCACGTGGATGATGAGGAAATCCTGGACCACTGAGTAATGAGATGAAGTGTGTAGGATGAGACACAGCATGGGGCAGTGGTCTATGCCTGCTGTCCCTGTTGGGGAGGAAGAAAGTTTCCTCTGTCCTTTGAGGTTATCCTTCTGGTCTCAGAATTAAATTGACATCAGACAGATGAACAGGAGAAAAATCAAACAAAAGTTTAATAACACTTATCCATGGGTGAAGGACATGTACATTGGAAGAACTGATGCTGAAGCTGAAGTTCCAAAACTTTGGCCACATGATGCGAAGAACTGACTCGTTGGAAAAGACCCTGATGCTGGGAAAGATTGAAGGCAGGAGGAGAAGGGGCTGACAGAGGATGAGATGGTTGGATGGCATCAGCAACTTGATGGAGTTGAGTTTGAGCAGGCTCCGGAAGTTGGTGATGGACAGGGAAGCCTGGCACACACCAGTCCATGAGGTCACAAAGAGTTGGACATGACTGAGCGACTGAACTGAACTGAAACCTGGGTGAGCGGCTTCCCAGGTGGTGTTAACAGTAAAGAACCTACTTCCCAATGCAAGAGACATAAGAGATGTGGCTTTGATCCCTGGGTTGGGAAGATCTTCTGGAGGAGGGCATGACAACCCACTCTAGTAGTCTTGCCTGGGGAATCTCACGGACAGGTGACTGGCAGGCTACAGTCTATAAGGGTAGGAAAGAGTTGGACATGACCGAAGTGACTGAGCACTCATGCATACATGGGTGAAACCCAGGTATGAGTCATTCTCCAGAACAGACAAAACCCTCAGCTACGATCTTCAGCTAAAATCAAAACGGAATGTTGAGGGTAGTAGTTTGGAACTTCAAAGGGAAGGCAGTCAACTGACACGGAGGTGGATGAGTAAATGGTGGGTAAATAAGTACCGGACCAGGCAGAGACGATGGGACGTGGAGTGAACTCTGACCTTTGTATCTTTATATCTAGCCTCTGCCTAGATATCCCCCACCAGGCCCAGCCTGTTTTCTCTGATGACATCTTTGGTGATAGCTCTATTCCGGGTGTGTGTCCTCTATCTGTACAAAAAAGATCTTCACGAGCAAGATAGTCACGATAACGTGATCACTGACCTAGAGCCAGACATCTTGGAATGTGAAGTCAAGTGGGCCTTAGAAAGCATCACTACGAACAAAGCTAGTGGAGGTGATGGAATTCCAGTTGAGCTATTTCAAGTCTTGAAAGATGATGCTGTGAAAGTGCTGCACTCAATATGCCAGCAGATTTGGAAAACTCAGCAGTGGCCACAGGACTGGAAGAAGTCAGTCTTCATTCCAATCCCAAAGAAAGGCAATGCCAAAGAATGCTCAAACTACCGCACAATTGCCCTCATCTCACACGCTAGCAAAGTCATGCTCAAAATTCTCCAAGCCAGGCTTCAGCAATATGTGAACCGTGAACTCCCAGATGTTCAAGCAGGTTTTAGAAAAGGCAGAGGCACCAGAGATCAAATTGCCAACATCCGCCAGATCATGGAGAAAGCAAGAGAGTTTCAGAAAAACATCTATTTCTGCTTCATTGACTATGCCAAAGCCTTTGACTGTGTGGATCACAATAAACTGTGGAACATTCTGAAAGAGATGGGAATCCCAGACCACCTGACCTGCCTCTTGAGAAACCTGTATGCAGGTCAGGAAGCAACAGTTAGAACTGGACATGGAACAACAGACTGGTTCCAAATAGGAAAAGGTGTACGTCAAGGTTGTATATTGTCGCCTTGCTTATTTAACTTATATGCAGAGTACATCATGAGGAATGCTGGGCTGGAAGAAGCACAAGCTGGAATCAAGATTGCTGGGAGAAATATCAATAACCTCAGATATGCAGATGACACTACCCTTATGGCAGAAAGTGAAGAGGAACTCAAAAGCCTCTTGATGAAAGTGAAAGAGGAGAGTGAAAAGGTTGGCTTGAAGCTCAACATTCAGAAAACAAAGATCATGGCATCTGGTCCCATCACTTCATGGGAAGTAGATGGAAAAACAGTGGAAACAGTGTCAGACTTTGTTTTTTGGGGCTCCAAAATCACTGCAGATGCTGATTGCAGCCATGAAATTAAAAGACGCTTGCTCCTTGGAAGGAAAGTTATGACCAACCTTGATAGTATATAAAAAAGCAGAGACATTACTTTGCCAACCAAGGTCCGTCTAGTCAAGGCAATGGTTTTTCCAGTGGTCATGTATGGATGTGAGAGTTGGACTGTGAAGAAGGCTGATCGCCGAAGAATCGATGCTTTTGAACTGTGGTGTTGGAGAAGACTCTTGAGAGTCCCTTATACTGCAAGGAGATCCAACCAGTCCATTCTAAAGGAGATCAATCCTGGATGTTCATTGGAGGGACTGATGCTAAAGCTGAAACTGCAATACTTTGGCCACCTCATGCGACGAGTTGACTCACTGGAAAAGACTCTGATGCTGGGAAAGGTTGGGGGCGGGAGGAGAAGGGGACAACAGAGAATGAGATGGATGGATGGCATCACCGACTCTGTGGACATGAGTTTGACTGTACTCCGGGAGTTGGTGATGGACAGGGAGGCCTGGCATGCTGTGATTCATGGGGTCGCGGAGAGTCGGACACGACTGAGCGACTGAATTGAACTGAACTGTCCTCTATCTGAATTCTTTTAGGTGATAAGGGGCAAGGTCAAAGTTTCTTCCTGAGACTTTTGGGCCTTGACTGTTTTCAGCTTGAAGTAATCCACATGCCAAAGAGACATTTTGGAGTGATGAGTTTTGCTGCTGTTCTACATTCTAAAGGATAAGCAAAAGGAGAGATAAAAGCGCTAAGTTATTTTCTAGAAGAATCCAGAATGATTTCTGGGAGCTCTCCTGGGGACTCTGGGGTGGGGGAGCTGCACAATGCAGGAAGAGGTAGAGAGCTTTCAGACTTTGTGGAGGGGCTTCACCAGGAAGTCTAGACCTCTGTTTCCCAGCCTAGAGGATCCCAGTGAACGCCAGAACCCAGTTTCCACTGGCTGTTGCTCATATGGGCTGATATGGAGCATGTGCCCCAGGGAAAGCAGCTCCCGCCCCTCTGGTGTTTCAGAGATTCCCCGGGAAATCTACTTAGAGGGTAAAGACCTTGAGCCACAGAGAACCAATGTCCTCTAACATTCCTGGTGGGTCCAAGAGCCCGGGGCTGAGCCATCAGGAAATGGCAAAGCACCCCAGTACACAAGCCACACTTGCACCTCCTCAGCCCTCTCCCTGTCCTGATCCTTCAGACCCAGGAGAGCACACAGCAGAGAACAAGAGAAAAAAGCAGAGGGAGCTCTAAAACCTAACGATAAACAGTGATACAGGACAGCCACTGAAGCTGGTTTAATATGGACTCAGAAGGTACAGAAACGCTATGACCCATCCTTGAGAATCAATGTGCTCGTGATTATTAGAAATATGTCTGTTTCTTTTCCTATCTTTCTACATACAGACAGACACATATTCTTTTCATCATATGTGTATATATTTTGTAGGAATATAGATCTATATATGCACATATACATGTACATGTATTGGAGAAGGAAATGGCAACCCACTCCAGCGTTCTTGCCTGGAGAATCCCAAGGACGGGGGAGCCTGGTGGGCTTCCGTCTATGGGGTCACACAGAGTCGGACACGACTGAAGTGACTTAGCAGTATATATATGTATGTAAGTGTATGGGCTTCCTTGGTGGCTCAGGTGGTAAGGAATCTTAAGGACATTTTATATATATATAGCAACATGATTTGGGCATAAAAATTAATTTAGAGTGAAAATATTTGAAATCTTATCTGAACTTCCCTTATCTGACCAAAGCAGAGCCTTCGAAAAAATATAGCTGCCACCAACCTACTTCCAAGGGGTTCCCTGCAAATTCTAGGAAGGAAACAGGTGGCCCATTCCCAGCAGTGTCAAGGAAAACCCAACAGAACTGGGTGTAGTGAAGCCCGATTTTCCCAGTGAAGCCCCCTGCCCTTTTAAGCTGATATATAAGCCATTACCTCTGAGTACTAAGCAAGTTACTCATTACCGAGAGCCTCCCTGCTGCTGCTGCTGCTGCTAAGTTGCTTCAGTCGTGTCCGACTCTGTGCGACCCCATAGATGGCAGCCCACCAGGCTTCCCCATCCCTGGGATTCTCCAGGCAAGAACACTGGAATGGGTTGCCATTTCCTTCTCCAGTGCATGAAAGTGAAAAGTGAAAGTGAAGTCGCTCAGTCGTATCTGATTCTTAGCGACCCCATGGACTGCAGCCTACCAGGCTCCTCCATCCATGGGATTTTCCAGGCAAGAGTACTGGAGTGGGGTGCCATTGCCTTCTCCCCAGGCACACGCCAATAAACCTTGTCTTTTCTCCTGTTCAGCTGTCTATTGTCAGTTAATTTGCAGGTCCTGACCATTTAACATAAGTGGGTGGAAGAAGAGATTTTCCCAAGAGTTTTAATGTGCAAATACACACACACACACACACACACACACACACACACATACACTGTTGACAGTGACTTCAGGCGCTTTCAGATCTTAAAACATTCTGACTTCCTGTTTTACAATGCCGCACTGTCACCCCCACCCTGACACACACGTTGCACACTTGCCACTAGGAGCGACTCTCCCCCCACCAGGCTCTGCTTCTGTCGGGCGGCATCAGCTGTGTTCCATCTGGTCCGCTGGGCACTGACACCTCCAACCACAGCTAAGGCCCCCAGCCTTTGGGACACCAGAGTCGTCAGCGAGCCTTCTGTTGTTGACAGGAACTGGGCGGGCAGGGAAGTCCTCTATTCCTTGTGTGATTTTCGGTGAGACACCTTATTTTTAAGCACACAGTTTTACTTGTTTTGCTTTGTTTTCTTCCCTTGCAAATCTTGCCTTCTCCCCATAGGGCTCATGCCTGTATCTGACGTGACCCAGAGAGTTCCCATTCCCCATTAGGAACCCCCAGCTCCTGCAGGCACCTGGTCTGCAGTCCTTGGGGCACTGTGAACACCGCCTGGCACCAGGCCCAAGTCCACAGTCATGGATCCATAAATCTAAAATCCAGAAGTCCCTGAAAACAGAGAGATTGTTTATAACCACCTTGGTGGCCAAATGTGAAGTGATACAAGGCTGCATTTATCCCCCTGGTGTGGATATTCATGTACTATTTTTGCTGATATACGACTGTGGAAATATTGATGTGTTTGATCCCAGGGGTTGCCTCTGACCTCTTTGGATGTTATCAGACAGTTGGTTTACGCACCACATTTATGCCTTGCTAAAATCGGAAATGTTCTGAATTCTGAAACCTGTCTGTCTTCCAGGGCTTCAGATACGTGACTGCGGCCTTCGAATGTTTCAGTATGTGTGCTGATTGAAATCCGACCCGCTCCCCTCTCCTCACACTTGCGTTTCCTTGCAGGTCAAGTTCGCCATCACTTGACTCTACAATAACAACTGTCCCCAGGTTTCACACAGACTCAGTGTGACCAGTGGCGATGACCCACACAAGGTCCAAAGCTGGGCCCTCACTGCACATGGGAGTTTATGACACAAAACTCATCCTTAGCATCAAGTTAAGAAAAAATAATAGACACAGTGTTTTCACGGCAGGCACTTGGGTCCAGCGAGTTAATGGGAAAAACTTAACAATACTGAAAAATAAAATTGTTTTTAATCTTCCTAGTAGTCAGTTGGGCTTTCCTGGTTGCTCACTGGTAAAAAATTTTCCTGCCAATACAGGAGATGTGGGTTTGATCTCTGGGTTGGGGAGATCTCCTGGAGAAAGAAATCGCAACCCACTCCAGTATTCTTACCTGGGAAATCCCATGGACAGAGAAGCTTGGAGGGCTACAGTCCATGAGGGTTGCAAAAGAGTCAGACATGACTGAGCAACTAAAAAACAAGTAGTCCGTTACAAACACCTGATTGGATGAAAACTGATGCTCCAGCCACTCTGGATCAATCTGGTGGGTGTTTTTAAATAATTTTTGTTATTTTACTTCTCCTCCTTTTCCCCTTCCCTTCTGCAGTGCCCAAGGTCTGGACTCTGCCCTCCTGGTGTTCCACACGGACATGCTTGGATTCATCAAACCTCATTCAAGGACCTGTATCTACCTTTACATTTGCATTCAGGATTTCTACTCCTTCAGAAGGCACCTCCCCCCAGATTGATAAGGTCCAGACTGCACAAAATAAGGATGCTCTCTGGGGATCTGACAGGCATTCCTGGCCCCAACCTGGGGACCAACCGGGGGGATCCCTGCCATCTTGAGTTTTTCACCTTCTTCCTGTGGATCATATACATGGCAGACCTTCCTTGTGCTGGTAACGATGGCTTCTCACTACATGACTTCAGTATTTTATGTTAAAATGCTTCCTCCTTCTCAGAAGTCAGAGGCCAGAGAAAATAAGTGATTTAAAGGAAAGCCTGTCTCTCAGTTAGGCATTTTTGCTCTCAGTTATAAATGAGAAAGATGATGCTCAAAGAGCTGAATGAGTCATTTATCTAAGATCACAGAACTGGTTAGAAGCCTGGTCAGAATTTGAACCCAGGTCTTCAACTTCTTAACTGCTGCTTCTTGCTGTTCAGTCGCTCAGTCAAGTCCAACTCTTTGCAACCCATGGCAGCACTCCAGGCTCCCCTGTCCTTCATCATCTCCCAGAGTTTGCCCAAACTCATGTCCATTGAGTCGGTGATGCGATCCAACCATCTCATCCTCTGTCACCTCCTTTTCCTTCTGCCCTCAGCCCTTCCCAGCATCAGAGTCTTTTCCAGTGACTCTTTTCCACTTTTTCTCATCAGGTGGCCAAAGTATTGGTGTTTCAGCTTCAGCATCAGTCCTTCCAATAATGAATATTCAGGGTTGATTTCCTTTAGGATTGACTGGTTTGATCTCCTTGCAGTCCAGGTGAATCTCAAGAGTCTTTCCCAGCTGTTTATTACTTTATCCCATATTCCTAATCCACCAGAGGCATTCATTTGGAGAAAGAAAGAAATTGGATCTTTCTGGTCAGAGCTGTCTTCCAAGGCAAGGCAGTGCTAGTGGTAAAGAATCTCCCTCCAATGCAGGAGACATAAGAGATGCAGGTTCGATCCCTGGGTCAGGAAGATTCCCTAGAGAAGGAAGTGGCAACCCACTTCAGTATTCTTGCCTGGAGAATCCCATGGACAGAGGACCCTGGCAGACTACAGTCCATGGGGTCGCAAGGAGTCAGACACTACTGAAGCGACTTAATATGGTCACAGCTAATTAAGAAGCACATTGGCTTTTGAGAAGCCAAGATCTCATGTTCTCAGCATTTTCAGTAAAGACATAATTTTTGAGGCTGTGTCCTCTCCTTTCACTTTTTTACATGAATGGATGTTTCAGTAGGAATGGGATTCCTACATTTCAGATGTTAATGTGCCTACCCCATTTAATAATGTTTTAGCTTAATTTTTAAAGAGTGCTGAAGATGCTTGGTGGGCTTCCCTGGTGACTCAGAGGTTAAAGCGTCTGCCTCCAATGCGGGAGACCCGGGTTCGATCCCTGGGTCGGGAAGATCCCCTGGAGAAGGAAATGGTAACCCACTCCAGTATTCTTGCCTGGAGAATCCCATGGACGGAGAAGCCTGGTAAGCTACAGTCCACGGGGTCGCAAAGAGTCGGACACGACTGAGCGACGGAACAGAACAGAACGGAACGGAAGATGCTTGGTAGGGTTGTTGTAATAAAGTACGGCAAACAGGTGACTTAAACAACAGAAACTTGCTGAATTCATGGTTCTGGAAGTTAGAATTCTGACATGGAGGTGTTGCTGGGGCCAAGCTCCCTCTGAAGTCCCCAGGGAAAAAGCTGTCCCCACCTCTCTGTTAGTTTCTAGTAGCTTCTTGGATTGTGACAGCATAGTTCCAATCCTTTTTTTTTTTTTTCTTTTAATTCATACTTCTTTCCAACTTCCTCAGTTTTCCCCTACAGTCCTTTATTTTTTCCAGTATCCCATCCAGGATACATCGTATTTGGTTGTCATGATTCCCTAGGTGCCTCTTGGCTGAGACAGTTTCTTAGACTTGCCGTGCAGTTTTTGCTGGTTTTTTTTTTTTTTTTAAATTTTTTGGCCACACCATGCAGAATGTGGGATTTGAGTTCCCTGACCAGGGCTCGAACCCAGGCCCCTGTATTGAAAGTGTGGAGTTTTAGCCAGTAGACCAGCAGGGAGGTCCCCCAATCTTCACATGATGTTCTCCAGTGTGCATGTGTGTTTACATCCAAATCACCACTTTATACAAGGACACAAGTCATATTGGATTAGGGGAACCCTCTACTGCTGCAGGACTTCATCTTTTCTAACTGTGTCTGCAGTGATCCTATTTCCACATATGGTCAAGTTCTGAGAGCAGGGCTTTTACACGTGAATTCTGGGGGACACATTTGAACCCATAATGACCTATCCTCTGGCCCCCTAAAATTTTTGTCCTCACATGCAAATCACATTCATCTTATCCCAACAGCCCTGAGAGTCTTCAATTACTCCAACATCAACTCTAAGTCCTAAATCTCATCTAAATAAGGTATGGGTGAAAGAGTAAGATTTACCCAGGGCAAAATTCCTTTCCACCTGGGAACCTGTGAAACCAGACCACAAGTTACCTGCTTCCAAAACACAACAATGGGACAGTCAAAGCACAGACCTTTCTATTCCAAAAGGGAGAAATCAGAAGGAAAAAGGGTTATGGATCCTGAGAAAGTCTGAAACCCAGCAGAGTAAATTCCACTAGATTTTCAGGCTTGAGAATCATCCTCTTCTGCTCAGTGCTTTGTCCTTTGAGCCCACCCTCATTAGGAAGGGTAATCTGCTTCACTCAAAGTCAACTAATGTAAACATTAGTCACATCTTAAAAAAAAAAAAAATGCTTTCCCAGCAACATCTAGACTGGAGTTTTACCAAACAAGTGGGCATCATAACCCAGACAAGCTGACACATAAAATTAGCCATCACAGATATTTTTTGAAAAAAGTACTACAATGTGTCCAGGATGGGGGAAATTCAGGAAAAGACACTTAGAAAAGCGGAGGAGACTTTCAGGCCGTTAGACATGGGGGACATACCAGTGTGGCAGGATCCAGTGGGATCAGCTGAAAAGTGTGTGAAGAGTAGTTTTCATCTGTCCCAGTAGCTTGGATCAGAGAAACGGACAGAAATGATAGTGTGGAGGAGGGAAGTCGGGGTTATGGCACAAGGAGAAGACCTACGGGAGAACAGCTGGTCTGCAGTGGGGTATGCTGGCAGAGAATGATGGGCTGAATGTCTGTGTCATCCCCCGCCAATCCCCGTATTCATATGCTGGAGCCCTAACCCCCAGTGTGACGGTATTTGGAGGTAGATCTTTGGGAGGTGAAGTCATGAGGGTGGAGCCTCCATGATGGGATTAGCGCCCTTTACGAAAAGCGTAAGAGACACCAGAGCTTCCTTTCTCTGCCACTTGAGCGGGAAGAGCTAAGAGCAGAAAGTCTCTGAGAACTGAATCTGCCCCACCCCCACTTTCTCTTGGACTTGCATGTTTTAGAACTCTTGAGAAATCAATATCTGTTGTTTAAACCACTCAGGCTTTGATTTTTTTTTTCTTAATAATTTTTATTTATTTAGTTTTGGCTGTGCTGGGTCTTCATTGCTGTGCGGACTTTTCTCTAGTTGCGGAGAGGGGTACACAGGCTTCTCATCATGATGGCTTCTTTTGTTGCAGAGCACAGGCTCTAAGGCGCGTGGGCTTCAGTAGTTGGGGCACATGGATTTAGTAGTTGAGGATCCCAGGCTCTAGAGCACAGGCTCAGGAGTTGGGGTGCACAGGTTTAGTTGCTCTGCGGCATGTGGGATCTTCCCGGATCAGGGATTCGACTCATGTCTCCTGCATTGGCAGGCGGGTTCTTTACCACCGAGCCACCGGGGAAGCCCAGGCTTTGATGCTTTTTCATAGCAGCAGGAGCTAAGACACAGAGGAAGCCACCCACGGCCTCTCGAGTGCCTCCCCAGGGCAGTATTTTATCATATTGCTCTTGCCTCCCTATCTCCCAACAAGACCTCAGCTTCCATGGGTTGCTCTTATGAGAGGCTGTCTCTTCAGCAACCAGCACAGGACCTGGTGTCCTGAAGGTGCTTAAGGAAGAGTTGTTGAATGGAGATGTTAGTGGACTCTATCCAGCTTTTTAAAACGTAGCGATGGCAATGATATTTTGTAAGGGTGGAAGGAGATGCATGCAATTTAGTTAGTGGGGTGCAGGAAACCTATCTTGAAGCTGTATTTGCCAGGCAAGCACACTGCTTTGCCCTCAAAGGTGTGGTTGTTTGGATTGGCTTGGGGAAGGCTGACGGCTGGAAAGAGAAATGTGTTAAAACCCTCCCAGCCACCCCTTGGCGCCTACAAAAGCCTGGCAGGTTGTGTGAGCCTGCGTTAAGATAAAGTGACTTTTTCAGGAGACCAGCCTGCAAGTGCTTTTCTGTTCCTAGTCTGTAACCAGAGATCTTAATCTCCACACAGAGCAGAGGTTCATGTCTAGACAGTCTTCAGTCTAAAGAGCATGGAGGGAGAAGGAAGGAAGGAAGGAACACTTTTTGAAGGGGTCAGAGAATGGAGGTAGAGCTTGTGGTCCCAAGGAGAAATGCCTGCCCCCTGGGTGGGGCAGCACTGACCCACTTAAATCCTTCTTGGAGCTCTCAGACTGTTCGTCTGTCAGGGGCCTGTCTACTTTCTGCAAAGGAGGGCAGCGTGGAAGTGGGCAGCTGGACTTATGATGATATTTCCATGTCAGGCTGCTCGGCACCCACACATTACACATCACACGTGACATTAGATTCCCCTGTGTTGCTAATGTCATTCGGGGCCTCCTTCCTTTGAAGAAGACTTGGGAGAGGACCAGAGGGCAATCAGTGCCTCTAGCTTCCCACTGACAGCGAGGCAGCTCCAAACTGGTACCCCTGATTTCCATTTCAAAACTGCGTTCAATTTAGTTGATTTAAAGGACTTGACTTTGCTCTGTGAAATGACTGTGGCCGGCGAGCTCCGCCCGTGTCTCTTTGAAAGACATAAACACGCTCCCTGCGGGGACTGATGGAGCTCCTCCACCCATTGTTTATCTAAAAACAGCGTTTTATTATTGTCGCTCAATTAGTCCAGACAGCGGACACAAATGACTCTCCACGGCTCCATGCCTGCCCTGCGCATCACATATAAATGCCAAAGACGGCTCTAATAGCTGGCTAATAAAATCAAAATGTGCCTGTACTGACTCCACGATTACTCAAATCGTCACCCTTTCTTCTGAAATCTCTTCTTAATCTAATTACGTACAATATTTTCACTTTAGTAAAAGAACATTAAACTGAGTAATCAACAATTCTGTTCTCAATTTATTTATGAGCAGCCAACCAAGGTTCTTCTGAACGTAAACTTTGGAGGGGAGTTTATTTTCTATAAACAAATGAGCATATTTTTCCCCCTCAAGGTCAAAATATTATTGCCTGTGTAGGATTTTTTCCTGTAAATTTTTTTTTCCTAAAAATTGCACAATCTGTCATTTCAGAGACACCCACGAAAAGCCACTCCTAATCATTTGCAGAAGATAAGTTTGTCCCTGTTTATACTCACTGCTGTGAAAATGCTATTATACGCAAATGTTTCATATGTTTCACAAACATATGCTCTCTCACACACGTACTCACCGCAGAGGCAGTGTCTGAAGTAGGAAAGGTCTTTTGAAAAAGACAGGAAAAGGAATGCATTGAGCCCCTTAACATTTCCCATTTTTCAAATCCGTCTTGGAAGCACGGGAGACTGATACTTAAAAATCACATGTGCCATCGATTGCGTCCGAATACGACTCTGTGAATGGAAAGATGCCTGCTGTCTGCCTAGGGCCTCTGGTTGATGACCAAGCAGGCTGGGGGTCAGAGAAGGAAGGAGATTGAAGGAAGGTGAGCAACCACATTAGTGACAAGCGGACGGCTGGGACCGAAGTGTGCCAGTCACATCCCTGGACCGGTGTGTGACTGAAGCCCAAAATCCGAGAGCTGGGGTAGTGAGGCTTCGTCCTCCTAGTGGGGGTCATCAGGAGATGCTGCAGGTGAGGATAGGTGTCGAGTTCAGCTGCTTTGCGTGGCCTCCCTTCCCCTCAAATCCTTCCACCCGCATCCTTCCCCCCAGACGTACACACGTGTGCACTTCGGTAACAGAACATTTGTAAAGCTTTCATTGAGTTTAAGGTTGGAACACCTCCAGGCCAAACATAAAGAAACTCTCCAGGCTGGCGCTCTGCTCCCTCAGGGCCCCTGCCAGGCTCCCTCTGGTTCCTGATGTGGATCGGGAACCGGCATTACCTCACGTCTCAAAACTCTGTCTCTGGGCAGGCTCGCTCTTGCCCCTCGGTGCTCCCTCCTCGGGGTGAGAAGAAGGCAGATGGGGGGGGGCGGGTACGGGGTGGAGAAGGTGATGCTGGCCCAGTAGAGGAATTCCTCTTTCCATCCTGAGAAATTACACTGTCAGAGGCGGAAGGCCACAGTGAAGGAGGCTCCCAAACCACTCCAATGGCAGAGGTTGGAGGCGGTGAGCCGACCTGGGGTTGGGAGTTCGGGCTCTGCCCTCCTGAGCGGGCTTCGTGCTCATTCCATTGGACCAGCCTCCACCATTTCATGGGACGAACAGGAAGCCTGAGGTCATCGACAGAAGTGCCTAACTGTCAAACAGCCTTACCTTTGGTGCCCAGCAAATGCCTCTGCCGCGTACCCAGCACTGACCTTGGGCACATGTCATGGCTCCTTCCGTCTCAGCTTCTTTATCTACAAATATTTCTTATGATTCCTAGCTTTGCCTTCTGGGCATGTGGGACACGCTGAAAAGCACAGTGTGTCCTCGATGTAGTTTCTCATCGGAATGATGGTCAGTGCCAAGGAGCAGGAAGGGGTGTCCGGCGTCCGATTAGGGAGTGAGAGAATGAGTGCCTTGGCAGGAACACAGTGTTATTCCATCAGGTATAAGCTGTGACTCAGGGCTCATCTGCCCTGTGCACGCCTTTAAGAGAGAATACAGTTTTTATAATATCACAGTCCTCCACATAGGTGTCAGCTGGCCGGTTTCCCTTCGCTCTCCGTCTGCCCTCACGGGCTGAACCGCCACTCCATCTGGAAGCGGTTGCCAGTGAGCTGCTCAGTTGAGGGATGGGCTTCCTGTGTTTCCACAGCCCATTTCAACGGTATCAAACTGGGGCTTGAAAAGCTTTTCCTCAGGAAGCCACACGAATGACCCGCCAGACAAGTTGATCATCCTGGAGCGATTCACCCTGAATTTTTAAGCTCTCACCCTTCTTTTAGGTCTGTCTCCTTTTGTCTTCTGAAACCACAAAGCAGTTAGAGATTCTAATCTCTCAACCCAAGTCACTTTGTCATCGTAGTCAGATGTCACCTGGGGTCACCATCGCCTGTCTGTGGTGGAAAGTTCCAAGTGGCTGCAGTTGCTTTTGTGATCTGCCAGTTGACGTGGAGAGCACGCCCTGGAACCCAACAGGAAGGTGGTTTTCTGAGGCGGGTTAAAAATATATTTATGTTTGTTTATATCCGATAGATTATTTTTAGTCTGAGGCAGAGGCCTGACAAGGATCTGGAGGCCTGTGACGGTGTGGCTTAACCAGCGGGATTTGCACCTGCACAAAGCCAGGAGTTTGGGTGTTTCTGCTTCCAGGTGGTTGCCTCACGTTCCTGACTCCCTACCGGTCTCCCAAAGGCTTCAGGACCAGGTAAAATGGATCCCAGAGTTGCCTTTGCAGCTAATTTCTGTCTCTCAGGCAGGCCACCTCGAGGCAAGCCACACTTGAGAAGCCAAGGGCTGCGTTTCAGGATCCTCCTTGAGGTTAAGGCACAAGGGATGTGCCTTCAGAAGTCTGTGCAAAGCTGGGCTCTGTTGCTAATGATGGCGACGTATGTGGCTTCCCAGCTCATGCACCACCATCCCACAACAACCCCCACCTCCGTGCAGTCAAGCAGGGGCATGGGGACCAGAACAAGCGGAGATGAACAGCACACCCCCAGGGGACCACAGGCTGACAATAACTCTGGGATCGGTGCCAGGGTTGGGGGCACTCACGAAATCACCAGTGACCACGTGGGTCCTCCTGTCCCTGCACCCCCATGGACTGCTCCTGCGGGTTCTCTTGGACCTGCTCTGTGATGACCTGCCAGCCCGGGGCTCTTGGGTCCAGACACGATACAGCCGATGCAGTCAGTGCTCGGCCCACACCCCCAGGGGCCCCCTTCTCATTTTCCTGCTCCAGCTCCAGGCGTGCCGAGCAGCACCTGTGTCACTTTGGCAGCAGGTTACCCTCCGGGATCTGGAACTACTTTGCCTGCTTGAGAAAAGTAACAATGAGAATTTGCATCCTTCCAGGGATGACACGGAGAAGGCAATGGCAAGCCACTCCAGTACTCTTGCCTAGAACATCCCATGGACGGAGGAGCCTGGTAGGCTGCAGTCCATGGGGTCGCACAGAGTCGGAGGCGACTGAGCGACTTCACTTTCACTTTTCACTTTCACGCTTTGGAGAAGGAAATGGCAACCCACTCCAGTGTTCTTGCCTGGAGAATCCCAGGGATGGCGGAGCTTGGTGGGCTGCAGTCCATGGGGTCGCAGAGAGTTGGACACGACTGAACAACAAAGGGATGACAGCCCTTAACCAGCAGATGACAGATGGAAGTAGGACATAAATACTCCGGCTTCTCTGGGTCCGAATCAGGACCATGGTAGGGGCCACGAGGAGGCGCTGGAGGGAGTGTCAGTCCCCTCATCACTTCCCTCCCTGGGGCTTTGCACCATGCTACACCCTTACTCAGTACCCTTCTCTGGGCCTGGCTTCCCAAACCTCCTACCGGATTCTCCTGGGGACGTTGCTTAAATGAGCCATTCAGTGCCTGCTTGTGGTAAATCTAACCTAAGTAAGAACAACACAAGGCATGGAGGGCAATGTCTGTTCCATGACCCAGGCTGACTTAAAAAAAAATTGTGTACAAAGTGAGAGCTGCAAGTTGAGTTTTATTTGGGGCAAAATAGGGACTGCAGCCCGGGAGAGAGCACCTCTGAGAAACTGCTCCAGAGAGGCAGGCGGCAAGGTTAATATACATGTGATTTGGATGAAGGGGGAATACAGGCAATCAAGCACGTGTTTTTCCAGAAGGTTTCTACTAGTTTTGTGGAGTCTTTGCTAGTCACAAGGAACAGTCATCACCCTGAAGGATTTTGGCGCCTTTCTAGATATAAGGAGATATAAGAATTGGGCTGATGAGATCAGCTCCTGAAAATATCTAACTATCTGAACACCTGTCCTACCAGGTTTCTGCCCCCTCAGCACAGAGCGCCTCATTACTGATCTCCACCCTGAACTCTTTTCATTGAAGGTCAGCAGTTGGCGCAGAAGCTCGTGGCTTAATCCCTGGAGAGGTAGATGGCAAGTGCCCGTGGCAAGTGCCAATTTGTAGTTGACACCCAGAATCAACCCAGTTTCCCCTCAGCTCACGTTGTTTGTCATCTCCTTAAAGTTCAGGCTTCCCAGATCAGCCCCCAAAGATTCTTCGAGTGAAAGAATCTCTCATGCTGCTGTTGTACAAGCATAATGGACAACTGTTTTCCTGTGCCACAGAGTCTTCCGTAAGATCTCGACTCAAAGTCAGCACCAGGACCCCCGGGGGACATTCTACTTCCTAAGTCTTAACTCTGAGTAACATAGGCCTCGGCCAAAGCTTCCAACCACACAATCACCTCGTGTGTCTCCCTTCCTTGACCCAGCAAAAATGAAAGGCAATGGGGGCCTTATGCGGCCTTCACTGACTTTGGAAAACTTTTCAAAAATAGTTTTAGTTTCTTTCTTATCGTCTCCCCAGAGTCTGATAATTCCTGGAAGGAGGACTATAGGTTCATTGATTCTTGGGGACTCCAGCAGAAAATCAGTCCTGTAGTTCAAGAAAGCTGGACAGAAGCCCCACGTGCTCCCCAGTTGGAAGCTGTCAGCCGCCCCCTGCCCCCCGGGCCCTTTGAGCCTTAGCATTAACTCCTGCTTCTCCGTGGAGCAGGCAGCCACAAACACTACACAGTCAGGGAAGAAAATGGTACAAACTGGGAGAATGCCAGTTCCTCCAGCTTGTCCTTCCTCCTCTTTATATAAAGTCCAAGAGCATCAAGTTTAGGAGAAACACCAATGTTGGTTTCAACATGACATGTACCATGGGCTTGCCGTGATCACTGTTGGTCTTGACTCAACTTTGGAATCATCACGAAAATACCAGCTTGGGCCGGAAGAACTACAGGCAAACACTCCAAACTCCTGTGAGTGATTCTGTCTTGGCGCTCACCACGCGTATCAGGGCTTGGGTGTGGGGATGGGGAGCGGGGAGGGAGAATCAGGAAGAGGGGAGTCAGGCACGCCCTCCCCATCCCCCCAGATCTTGGGCTGAGGTTCACCTATCAAGGCCTGACGGCCTAGTCATGGTGGACTGGGACCTGGGTATTCATTCAGGCTCTAATCCTAGAGAGGATGATTCCTAGGTGTGTCAAGGGAAGGAGAAGCCCCCTGGGAAGGAGAGAGGTGGCCTGAGGGAGAAGACAGAAGCGGGTGGGGTGGAGGGCAGCAAGAAAACACACCCTGGGTAGGCACTCAGTTATTCAAGTTGGGCCAAGAATGTCCTTCAGGGCCTGGCTTTTCCCCGCAACCCGCAGACCCGAGGGAGGCCCGGGAGGCACGGCCACCCTCAGCAGGACTGTTTGGGTTGGAGGAGCGATTGTCTTGAATGCCAACTTCAGCAAAACTCTTGAGGACTCTGCCAACCCAGGTGTGGCAAACAATGAAATGTTTTTTTTTTTTCCTTTCTTTTCCTTTCTCTTTCCTTTCTTGCCAGAGCAAGGGAATTCTGTGCTTGCCATGGCGTTTTAATTAATTTTTGATGAAAAAAAAAAGGGGGGGATTGTGGGTAAAGGAGTTAAAATTAAAGCCTGCTATATAAAAGCAAAGCAATTTCTGGAAGGTCATGAGCTGCTGCTGGCAAGTGCGTCCAGGAGTGGGAAACAATGTGCTTGCTGTTTCGGGAGCAAACCGGCAGAGCACGGCCAGGCTGGAGGGGCTCCCTTGGCGTGAGTCAACGCTGGGTTCGGTCAGGGCATCACACGAGCCTCTCTGAAGCCGACCGAGGAGGTCGGGCTGCAGGAGCAGCGGCCCATCCATAATCCTAGGGCCTGTTCTATGGTCTTTGCTCCTCAGTGCTTCCATGGGAAGGAGGTGGAGGGGTGAGGAGGGAGGAGGCTCTTTCTTCATCACCCAGCACAGCACTCGGCATGCCATAGCGCGGGCTTGCGGAGGATAGCCGAGCTCCCCAAAGCTGTCTTAGTCTCAAACTTCTCACTGAAGAGGCTCAAGCAAGAGCCAGGGGAAAAACATATAGGGATCTCCTTAATTTCTATCATAAACTATAAAAATTAGATATGCCAGTAAGATTTGTGAGAAAGGCAAGAAAAGAAGAGTTTATATGAGCAATCCACAATGTATTTCTCCACGTTAGGGGCAGAAAACCAGTTTGGTATAGTGGATAAGAACAGATGTGAGCCCTGGGTCCAGGCTGCCTGGGCCAGTGGCCTTGCTCTGACATTTTGGGCAAGTTAAACCTCATTTATAAATTGATCATATTAACAGGACCTATCTCATAGGATTGTTGGAACAATTAAATGAGTTGACATATACACTGCCCATACAACAATGCCTGATACATAGTAAGTGCTATTTAAGTATTGTTATTGTTATTATTCGGAGAAAGCAATGGCACCCCACTCCAGTACTCTTGCCTGGAAAACCCCATGGATGGAGGAGCCTGGTAGGCTGCAGTCCATGGGGTCGCGAAGAGTCGGACACAACTGAGCGCCTTCACTTTCACTTTTCACTTTCACACATTGAAGAAGGAAATGGCAACCCACTCCAGTGTTCTTGCCTGGAGAATCCCAGGGACAGGGGAGCCTGGTGGGCTGCTGTCTATGGGGTTGCACGGAGTCGGACACGACTGAAGCAACTTAGCAGCAGCAGCAGCAGCCTTGTTATTATTATTTATTGCTTTGGGTCAGTCATCTCACTAGGAACTTTACATAGCTTGTTTTGTGTTTCACATACAACGTCTCTATCAAACACTATTTATTTTATTATTGAAAAAACTGAATCTAAGCAAGATGCAGTCACTTGTGCATCAGGTGACTGCTGGACACTTGTATCTGAGCCTAGATCTGTCTGACTCCAACGTCTGTGCTTTTCTAAGTTCCACTCAAGGTGACATGTTTGGAACCTTCCCTGCTCGCCGTCCTGTCAGCATTCTCTCAACCACCAAAGCTTAGAAAAACATAGCACTGAGGTTAGCTTCCCCCAGACTCTGACCAAGGAGAAGTTGTATCTCCGTCAGAGAAAATTCTGAGCACCAGTAATGGTTCTAGCTGCAGCGGAGTATTTAGAGGAAATGAATTTAGCAAGTCTCAGTTAGAGACCTCTCAAGATTTCAAGGATTAGATGAGAAAAATATGAAGCAGTTGAATAATCATTCTTCTGCTCTGATTGGGAGGCCAAATTCCCTTTATGTAATGAAGATGATAGTTCCAGGGCTCAGGAATAGAGTTCTCAGCTACCACATATCAAAAAACAATAGAGCTTCAAAAATATCCAATCAACCTAGCCCAACTCCAGGGAAATTAAGTCTGAGCCACTGGGTATAGACAGCCATGTGTCCTGTGAGTAAAACCATATCCCATGAGACCTAACCGTGGAGACTGGCAGGAGAAAAGAGAGACCAAAGTGGGACTGTTGCTAGAGACCAGAATTGCATTATAGTTCTTCTGATTTGACCTCGTGCTATTCTCTCGACCTGATAATTCTGAGATGAACCTCTCTGGTTGTATCCAGGAACTATTCCTTCTGTACAATGGTCACTAGCTCAGATGACCTTTTTTTTTTAACTTTTTATTTTCTATTGGGGTATAGCTGATTAACAGTGTTATGATAATTTCAGGTGAACAGCGAAGGGACTCTGCCAAACATATACATGTATCCATTCTCCCCTAAACTCCTCTCTCATCCAGGCTGCCACATAACATTGAGCAGAGTTCCCTGTGCTGTACAGTAGGTCCTTGTTTGTTATCCATTTTAAATGGATACACATGGTGTACAAGTCCACCCCAAGCTCCCTGTCTTTTGCCCCCATCCTGATGACCTTTTAACATATTGAAGCCATCTGGGCCTTCGTGTGGACATTTCCAAGTGCTGTTTCTATGTACACCTGTTTTGCAATCTCACCTAAGAATCTGTACAGCTGATATGTCTTGCCCTACTTTGGGGATTGAAACAGCTAGTTGGAAGAAAAATGTTTTTTTTTTTTCTTTAATTTCAATAGACTTTAAGACCTTCCTAATGAAGTATTGCATACATACAGAAAAGCACATAGATCGTTAAGTTTATACCTCAATGAACTTTCACAAAATGAACATACCTGTGTAATTACCACCCAGCTCAACAAAAAGAACAATATCAGCATCCAAGAAATCCCCAGCAGGTTCACATCGATTATTACCACTTCTCTCCAAAGGTGCCCACACCTGAGCTGTAACACCGTAGGTCAGTTTTATTTGCATTGAGGCCACAACTAAGTAGAATTGTACTTTATATATTCTTTCTGGTCTGGCTACTTGGCATTATATTTGAAAGCTTTTCATGTATATGTATAATAGGAGTTCATTTATTTTCACTGCTGTATAGTATTCCATTTTACAATATATTTATTCATTCTGTTGTCCATTTAATGGACATTTGGGTTGGTTACAGTTTGAGACTATTATGAATAGTTCTTTCTTGACTTATAAGTGAGGAAGGGGACCCCATTGGTGACTGCTGAGTATAGGCACAGTCAGACATGCCCTGTGTATGACTTAGGGCCTCTGACCATCAAGAGATTCCTTAAAGGAAAGTTATCTCCCCACTGTTTTGTCAGTTCTTGAAATGCTTTAGATCAAGACAAAGATTTTCAAAGAAATATCTCTAAGAGAGGAGACCTCTGGAGAGGAAAACAAGCAAAAGCAAAATGAATGTGAGGAGAAACCATTGGGGGTGGGCCCTGGTACCTGGGCGGAAGTGGAATTCCAAAAGAGATGGAGCAGGATGAAGGGAAAGCCTGGGGGCAGATGCAGAGTGAAGCTGGTAGTGCTCCCATGGGAATTCACCTCCACATCATCCGTCTCATAGAAGTGATGACTTAGGTCTCTGCTTTGAAGGTCTTTAGAGAAAAAGCCACACTCAAGGGACAAGAAAGTGCTGCCACTTTTCTTAGAGTCTGAGAGCAATGAAAAGAAGTGGGCAGAATACCAACGACCGTCAAAATTCAAGCTCCTCCTTCCCGAGTGAAATGCTCCTGATGGGCAACAGCTATCTAATCAGCGACTATTTCTAGCACCCTCTGGGTTGGGCCAAGAGAATATGTGTAGAATCAGGATTTGTCACTCTGAGCCACAGCAATTAAGAAGAAGACAGAGCTTCTCCACCCTCAATTTTTCTTTCCTTGGCTGGATACTAAGCACATCTAATTCCCATGAGACAGATGTTAGCCTCTCAACCCTCGACTTATCTCATTGGGGAAGTTGGTGCCCACCTGGCACACCTGCATTGGACTGTTCTGTTAATGAGACATAGACTCCTGCTGTAAGTCACTAAAGGTTGGGTTTATTTGTTACGGCAGCTAGTGTTACCCTCACCAACGCAGTTGGCTTCTGAAATAACTCACAGTATCCACAGAAAGGGGAAAAAAAGAACAATGTCGTTATATTACTGCCATTTGATTTGATAGAAGATAAAAAATGAGAAGGGAGGTGAACTCAAAAGAACTTTCCTCAAACTTTCTTAAGTCATTGGAGAATATTCACTGTTAGTATAAAAATAGGACAATGATAACGTCAACATATAATATCTGTGCCTAATAGATTTACACTCCCCCAATTTGCACTTTAATTTCCTGGAATTGGCTCATGACACATTCTTATGTGGGATTCAACATTTAGCAACAAATAAGAGTCCCTTTTCTCTTGGCACTTCTTATTCCTCCCTCCCCCTCACCCCAGTCCTCCCCACTGCTTTCTTCTTCCCACAAAGCTCATTTTTGGCAAAATAATTTTCATAAACCACACATTTTAATGAATTAAGCGTAGCCCCAGAGTCACACTCGCCTTTTCCCAGAGTCCCCCAGCTGACACACGCCTCCAGCTATGGGAATTCTCCCTTACCCCTCTAGGAAAGAAAAAAAAATGCATTAAAAATTCTATCTATAAGTAGAGAAGCTATGCAGAATGCGATGGCTCTTCCACTTTTTGTTTTTGGAAAATGCAAGAAGGAAGATGATTTTCAAACATTGTATGTCTTCTAAGAAACTAAAAAATCTAGCGCTCTTTTGCTTTTGGCAGTAGCAGAACTGGTTATGATCATATTCCCTCTTTATCCTTTTCAGCGGGAGCTTCATGGAATGGTTGCTGTCTTGTCAGAGAAGAAAGTTGAGGTGTTTGACAACAGGGAAATTTTAAAGAATTTCAAAGAAGAAAAGGACCTTATCAGTCACAGTTCCAACTTCTTATTTTAATAGCGAAGTTCATGCAGGTGGTTTAAGTTGTCCAAAGTCATACCATCAGCTGACAGCCTTTGGACAGTACAGCTACAGTTGACCTTTATAGTTCACATCACATGGAGTTTCAGGCAAGTGACCTTCCTGGGTCATCATGTCAGACAGCTGACAGTGATAGAACCACTTCTGTCAACAGATTAGGGATCACGTGAGCGCTAAGAAGAACGCCAGGTCTTAGGAGCTAGCCCCTCACTACTGAATCCATGTCGTTAAATCCAACAAACTTTCTTTCTTCTTTGCGGGGGGGTGGGGAGGTGCTGACTACACACTAGATGCTTGACTAGACAAAGACATGACCCCTGCCCCCAGAAAGCACACAGCTCCCCGAGGGCAGATGAATAAGCAGACAATTCCAACGTGGTACGAGGAATGCTCCTAGCAGGCAATCACTTTCACAGCAAGGGTGGCTTTTCCCAGGAAGAACACAGCAATAGAGCAGCAGTGCCTCGCTGAATCATTCAGCGAGGAGGCACCAACAGCTTTGCCTCCCAACTTGGGAGCATCTTACCCAGCCTCCTCCCACCCACCATCCCCGCCTGTAGGTTTGGAACCGAGAAAGACTTTGGGAACTAAAGATCATAGGCTAATAGGATGCTAGAGGGAAGCCACCCTCACTGCCCACCACCAGAGGTAGTTTGTGTTATTCCTGAGCCCTGCACTTCATTTCATGACTCCAGCTCCTGCCACTTTGCTGGGTTTGAAAGTGTTGCTTATCCGGAGAGCTCCGAGATTGTTTTTGGCAAAGAACTCGAGGCAGGCGGTTCCAACCCTCCTCGCTGTCTCTCTCTTATTGCCAAAATATAAGACTCTTGGTTTTATGGGAAATGCATGTGGATTCCCCTTCCAATGGTAACCTGAGACTGCAGTTAACATGAAGTAGGAGAGGAAGACTGGGAATCGGGAGAACAAGGATTTGGCTCTGAACTGACTGCTCGTTAAAATCATCTCTTAGGTTTCTAACAATCCTGGCTCCACATACACTCAAAATGTTACTTCGTTTTAGAGAATGAGTACGTGTTACACGCCAGTCATCTTCATAGGGAATGGGATAAAATGATGAAAATCCCAACCCCCTAACAAGTAGATTCCCTAGAGGGTTAAGCAGTTGAGGTGTGGGATCTCAGAGCTGTGCATGGACGTCTGTGAAGCTCAGAAGAATGGTGCCATGTACCTTCTGATTCACTAAAGAGAACCAGAGCAGGCCACCCAAAAATATGTCCCTTTGGCATACGGTTTTGAACGGAAAGCACTTGAGAAGCAGCAGCGGCAGGAAGGGCTCCCCCCATACCCCTCTTTCTCTCTGAAAGTAGGACACAGACTTTCCGTGAGAAAGGTGCTCATCCTTCACCAGAAAGAAGTGAATATTCTTGCACCCAAGAAGGGGAGTTGATACAGAGATCTGAAACAAACCTACGAGGATAACCTTTATCTTCCATTGGCCTCCACTGTACATTTCCTAGTCACTGCCCCTAATTTACTGCTCCTAGCCCAAACCTCTTTCTCCTTTGTCTTGTCACAGCTCCACAGTGTATCTTTCTTTGAGGAAATGGCATATAAGCTCTCAGGACGGTCTACTTTTTGGATCTTCCTTTCTATGAAGGCTCCCATGTCATGTAAAAATATTAAAATCAAATAAAATGTGTTGCTTTTCTCCTGTTAATCTGTTTTTTGTTGGTTTAATTCTCAGACCGGGTCAGAACTTAAGAGGGTAGGAAAAAAAAAGTCTTTCTTCCTCTCTACCACTTTTTTCTCTTCCCTGAGAAGCTGGCCTACATGGACCACAACCAAAAAAACTCATAAGCTTCCATCAATGGAGAGCACTTCAGGAGATCAGAGGGAGAGAGAAAGCATTCAGGGGCGTTTATTTCCCTCTCTGGAAAGTGAAAGTGAAGTCGCTCAGTCATGTCCGACTCTTTGCGACCCCATGGACTGTAGCCTACCAGGTTCCTCCATCCAGGGGATTTTCCAGGCAAGAATACTGAAGTGGGTTGCTATTTCCTTCTCTAGGAGATCTTCCCAACCCAGGGATTGAACCCGGGTCTCCCGCATTGCAGGCAGGCGCTTTACCGTCTGAGCCCCCAGGGAAGCTAGGGCTTCCCCTCCCTCTCTGGAAGGATGGCTCAACTGAAAGCCACGGCTCATCCTCAACTGTCCCACTCACGACCTCACCTTTTCCCTGGGGACAGCCGCTGCCGCCAGCCCTGGACTTCTACACTAGCTCTTGTGGTTCCACTCAACTCCACCCACATGTTTATAATTAGTCCCTTGTCGATAAATTCTCCTTTAGTCTAGACTGATCAGAGGGCGCCATCTGTTTCCTGCTGGGACCCTGGCTAATACAGACACGAAGGCCACGTTTGAGATGTGTGTACCTCGGAGGTAGATGGGAATAGCGAGATGAAGAGAAGGAAGGGGCAGGGCACAAACATGGGAAAGTCATCCCAGAGGAAAACACAGCTACGTCTTGGAAAGTATCTTGTACATAAGGAACTTCCAACTAAGGAGATGATGAGAGGGAGAGATCATTTCAGAGAGCAGGCAAGGAGAAATACTCAACAAAGGTAATTATCAAAAGTGATATGTAAACTCAATCCAAAACAATCATAAAATGTATTTGCTCATTCAACAGATACTTTTTGAGTGCTTGTGTTGTGCCTATTTTTTCATTCCTTATGTGGACAGCTGTCATGAAGCTGAGAAAAAGGGCTTATACTGTGAAAATAATTCATGCTGTCTTCCTTTTTTTCTTTGTATTCTTCATCATCTTTCTGGCCTTCTTTCCCTCCAGCTTTCTTTCCCCAGTATGTATATAGCTTCTACTTCCAGAAGGAAAAACATCCCCAAAGTCAGATTTTAAAGACAGGATGAAAAAACTTGCCTGAATTATTGATTCATAGCTTTATAATGCACCCAGGATAGTAAGGACATTTATAGATTTCATGAGCTGTTTAATATCTATTTGTGGAGCACCGCCATGTGCAGTCATCTTGGACTCATTATGTTTCTTTGGCTGCCCAATGAGTCATAATGAGCCTCTGAACATGTAAAATAATGGGTTAGAACTAGAGGGAATGAAGTAACAGGCAAAGTCAGATATAAAATTATTATTACACACAGTATGTAAGAGTGATCAAGACAAGAAGGGGATACAGGGCTTATTATTACAAATGCTCAAGTGCACACAAGCTTTAAAGAGAGCTTGCAGTGAAGGGGGGGTAGGTGGGGAGCCCTAGGAACAGGATCCTTACAAGTGATGGGTTGCAGATCTATTTTCCATTAATATTCAAGCAAGAGGGGGCAGGGAGCTCAAATTATGGGGAAGAAATAGAAAAGCCAATGGAGACCCTTTTGAGAAGATGGAGCCCTATACTGAGAGGATGAAAGTGACTTTATACTCCAGCGCTTAAAATGAAGAGGAAGAGATCATTCCTAAACAGGGCACAAGAAATAGCTTCAGTTCTCTCCCTATTAACCTCTGGGCTTCCAAAGAAAGCCAGCTAAAGCAAAACAGGACCAAAAATTCTATTTGAACACAATGTAAAGTATCTTCTGTAATGAGAGCCATATTTTGGAAAAGTATTCATGTAATTTTCCCTTTGAGTCTGCAAGTATAGGTCCTTCTTGCTAATTGGTTCCAGGGTCATCTGTCCAGAGGTCTGTGGGTATGTTACATGCAGTATGCAAAGAGAAAGAAAGAGCTGATATTCAGGCTTTTGATATTCAAAATCTAAAAAAAAAAAATTTTTTTTGAAGCAAGATAATAGTCTTGCAAAAAGACCATTTTTTCCCCTCAGATCCATGGGAATTCCTTTATCTCCTCCTTTGACCTGCTAAGCACCAACCAGAAGCACCCAGAATCTTGGTGTTCTCCTGCAGATAGAAAAGTTATTCCCCTGGAGATACAACCTGCTTGTTGTTTCAGGGGAGGAGGAGATGCCTCAAAGGAGAGCAGGTAAGTCCTGCCCTTCCTGTCCAGGAGATGATGAGTGGATGTAGGGAGCTGGGGGAGGGCTTGATTTAGGAACATCCCAGAGGAGCTGACGCTGACGCCAAGGGCCAAGCACTGAGACAACAAAGAAGAGCCCAGCATGTTAGGAGGACAGCGTGGAGTTCGAGCCAAGGTCTGCTGTGCACTGGTAGGGGATCAGGTCAGACTCTTTATGGTAGTGAGAGATGGAACAAACCAACAGGAGGAAATAGTTCAGTTCAGGTCAGTCGCTCAGCCGTGTCCAACTCTTTGCGACCCCGTGGATGGCAGCACGCCAGGCCTCCCTGTCCTCACCAACTCCCGGAGCTTGCTCAAACTCATGTCCATTGTGTCAGTGATGCCATCCAACCATCTCATCCTCTGTCGTCCCCTTCTCCTCCTGCCTTCAATCTTTCCCAGCATCAGGTTCTTTTCAAATGAGTCAGCTCTTCACATCAGGTGGCCAAAGTATTGGAGTTTCAGCTTCAACATCAGTCCTTCCAATGAATATTCGGGACTGATCTCCTTTAGGATGGACTGGTTGGATCTCCTTGAGATCCAAGGGACTCTAAACTTCTCCAACACCACTGTTCAAAAGCATCAGTTCTTCAGCGCTCAGCTTTCTTTGTAGTCCAACTCTCACATCCATACATGACTACTGGAAAAATCATAGCTTTGACTAGACAGACCTTTGTTGGTAAAGGAAATAATTAGGCCATGTTTAAAAATAGAACCCTGACCTAAAATCTGCCCAGAAGGCCAACTCTTTATCTACGATAATCAGCCTAGGCAGGCAGCCTAATACAAGTCAGTCTTGTGGGAAGGAAGCCAGATTGCTATCCCCAGTGAGACTCCAGGAAGCTAAACAATAACTTCTATAATAATCAGCCCAAAATGGCCAGGACTTGATTAATAACTGACATCTTTCCTAACCTTTGTCCCCACCTCCATCTTAGGGCCAACCAGAAAAAATCAAAAGCATATACCCCCCAACCAATCACATAGGATACCCTGCCTCTAGTGAGCCTATCTACAGCTTCCTCACACCAATCAGTTCACACATTTCCTGCCTTCCCTTTTTCCCACTATAAAGCTTTCTTACTCCTCTCCCTGCCCTTGAGTCTGCCAAAATGCAAGTGATGTTGGCTGACTCCCTTGATATATAGCAAGCTCAAAATAAATAGCCTTTGCTTTTCTCATCAGATTGGTCTTCATTTATTTCCATAGTAGAGAAGCTTATCTTAAAGCAAGTTGTTCTAATCTAGGGGCCCTATGGCAGGGAAATTTAGTCAGAATGTTTCTGTCTCCCCGAAATTCATTCTGGCTTCCCTGGTGGCTCTGTAGTAAAGAATTCACCTACCAATGCAGAAGATGTGGGTTCGATCCTTGGGTTGGGAAGATCCCCTGGAGAAGGAAATGGCAACCCACTCCAGTATTATTCTTGCCTGGAAAATCCCATGAGCAGAGGAGCTTGGCAGGCTATAGTCCGTGGGGTTGCAAACGGTGAGACATGGAGCAACTAACACACACACACACACACACACACTTAAATGACTACACCGTTGACTTTGTTGTTACGTCCCCAATAGTTGACTCATCCAGAAGAGCAGATCAGTTACATGCAAAATATTGAAACTGTATTTTCTCTGTATGCTTTAATTGTAGTATAAGCAAAATGTTCAAACCCAACAGAATCAAAAACTAACATATTTTTCCATTCTTGTGCTAAACGGTTCTGGGATAAAGCATAATTTCCTGGTTTTGAGCTGAACAATGCTGGAACCAGGCAAAAATTACTAAACTATCAATAAATACTTGCTCCTGGCCCATTAGACAGTGTAAGTACTAAAATAGGGAGCATATTAGTCCTGTAGCCAGCAACTTTACTGGATGCATTGATTAGTTCTAGTAGTTTTTTGGTGGGGATTTCAGGGTTTCCTATAAATAGTATCATGTCATCTATAAATAGTAACAGTTTTACTTTCTCCCTTCCAAGTTGGATGCCTTTTATTTCCTTTTCTTGTATGGTTGCTGTGGCTAGAACTTCCAATACTATATGAAGTGGAAATGGTAGAGTGGGCATCCTTGTCTTGTTATTGATTTTAAAGAAAAAGCTTTCACCTTTCTATTATTGCATAAGATGCTACCTGTGGTTTGTCATAAATGGCCTTTGTCAGGTTGAAATAAGTTCCCTTTATGTCACCTTTGTTGAGAGTTTTCATCAGGAATAGGTGTTGAGTTTTGTCAGATGCTCTTTCTGCATCTACGTGGAGATGATCATACATAGGGAATATAGGTAATATTTTAAAATAATTTTAAATGGCATATAATCTATAAAAATATGGAATCACAGTGTCGTACATGTGAAACTAAAATAATATTGTACATGAACTAAACTTTGAATAAATAAATAAAATTCAAATAAAATGGCTAACTTACTAGGACTACCAGTCTCTTCATCAAAGCTCGCTTTTAGATGCTCACATCTCTGTGCCTACCAACCCACAGCTATCGTGCATTAAAATTCTGCCTAATCCCAGCTAGTTCCCTGCCTTGCAAAATCCACCATAAAGCTACTCAGCGCAAGCCTAAGTAATCTACCCCAAGTAATCTTCCCCTGAGTTCTCCCCTCTGAGGTGCTTCTAGATTCTGTCAAGGTGAATTCCCCTCTTATTGCAATAAGGCCAAATAAACCTCGCTTTTCTCCACCAGCATTTTTTTCTTCTGGCAGTCTTTTAGGATAAGCCATAGCCGATACTTTTTGGTACTGTATGGTCCGGCTGTGGAAGCCTAAAGAAAAACAGCCACGGAACATGCACATGGCAACAGGGAACAGATGAACTCGTTCTGAGCAAAAGGGCCTGCAACTCAGGAGGTCGGAGACCAAAAGTCGACACAGGAGAAACGATAAACACAGACTGTCGTGGCAAATGCAGGGGCGGTTTCTGTACGTGTCAGAAACTAATCACCCACTTTTACTTTCCCTTATTCCCTGCACACAGAAAGAGCAAGAGTTAAATTAAAGAAGGGTATAAAAAGGAACATAGCAAGCACCTGCATAAATGTGAGCATAGATACAACAGGTAACAGGGAGCACACAAGACAGAGGGCTCGTTTTTCACTCTTTTCATTCTTTTTATTCAAGTGACTCCATATGTTAGAAAAAAAAAGAGCGGGGGGGATGAGGAAGAAGAGAAAAAGAAGGTGGCCCCAATTTTCCTAAGGCCCTTTAGCTGAGATAACTCCACACTCTCCTTTCCAAGCCTGCACAAAGAGAGGCTGAAAGGATGGGACTTCCCTGGTGGTCCAGTGGTTAAGAATTGGCCTTCCAATGCAGGGGACACCGGTTTGATTCCTGGTTGGGGAACTAAAAATTCCACGTGCCACGGCACCCTCACGCCACAATTCCTGAGTCTGATAAGCCACATGAGACAATGAAGATCCTGCGAGCCACATCCAAGACCCCACACAGCCAAATAAATTAATTAATTTCACAAAGGAGGAGGGGCCCCCACGGACGATGAAAGAAACCTGAAGGGCACGTGGATCCAGGCTCCCAGGCTTCACAGGCTCCCTTCGCTCATCACTTGGTCCTGACTCATGGCTCCAGGGCCCAGCTGCGGTGCCTCAGTTGCGAAAGAGGGCTCAGAGTTGGACTTCTTGTTTTCCACATAAACCTTTAACCTGTATCTTGACACCTGTAATGAATTATGCATTTTTTTTTGTTGTTACGTTGCTAAGACATGTCCAACTCTTAGCAACCCCACGGACTGAAGCACGCCTCCTGTCCATGGAACCAATGATGCCATCCAACCATCTCATCCTCTGCCGTTCCCTTCTCCTCCTGCCCTCAGTCTTTCCCAGCATCAAGGTTTTTTCCAATGAGTCAGCTCTTCACATCAGGTGGCGAAAGTATTGGAGCTTCAGCACCAGTCCTTCCCTTACCCAGGTCTATAAATCTCCTCCGTGTCACCACCAACCCTGAATGCTTTATTCCCTCTGCCAGTCTGTCCAGTGAGAACTGGCTTCTATATTTAGCTTCCAGATGCATGGCTATGGAGTCGTGGAAGTAGCCAGAACTCTCTCAGCTCCACCTCAGTAGAGCTGTCATCTCCCCACTGCTGGCTCTGATCACAGCTCCCTGATTTCTTGGACCGTGACTGCCCTGTGTCAGGCCTCTGGAAGGACCTCAGCCTGCACAGAAGCAGGTCCACCTCGTTTGCTCTCCGCCCCATGACCACCCACCTGGGAGGCCCAGAGCTGCCAAACTTCCTGGTGTGACCCGGCAGAAAGGGCCTGGATTCCTTATGCAGGCAGACACAGGTCTGCTTCTGTTTCTCTCCTTCTACTGCCTCCTTCTAGGCCAGTCCCCAGGAGAAGGCAATGGCATCCCACTCCAGTACTCTTGCCTGGAAAATCCCATGGACGGAGGAGCCTGGTAGGCTGCAGTCCATGGGGCTGTGAAGAGTCGGACACGACTGAGCGACTTCACTTTCACTTATCACTTTCATGAATTGGAGAAGGAAATGGCAACCCACTTCAGTGTTCTTGCCTGGAGAATCCCAGGGATGGAGGAGCCTGGGGGGGATGCTGTCTATGGGGTCGCACAGAGTCGGACACGACTGAAGCGACTTAGCAGCAGCAGGTCAGTCCCCAAACATCTATCCTCCAAACATCCCTTTGCCTAAATGAGTGAGTCCTTCAACCTTGTACATCTCCTTACGTCATCACTGCAGTATCATCTTGTTACATACAAATTACTTGAAAGAAATAAGATTGCATAACTTGGGGCGGGGGGAGAAATGTGATGGAAAGATAAATATCTAAATACTTAATGTTGAGAAAATATTGCACTTCTGTGTAACTCCATAGAGCTGAAACTATCAGTGGAAATTATAAGAAGGAAACTCTTAGCTAAAATAAAGGAGACTTTCCTAACAGTGATGGAAAATTAACAACCCACTTGTAGAATTTTTAAATTTGGGTGCAAATTATTTGGATGTATTCTTTTTGTGAGGGTTGCCCAGGTGGCTTAATGGAAAAGAATCTGCCTACCAATGCAGGAGATGCAGGAGACACAGGTTCAATCCCTGAGTCGGGAAGATCCCCTGGAGAAAGGAATGGCACCTTGGTCCAGTATTCTTGCCTGGAAAATTCCATGGACAGAGGAGCCTAGCAGGCTACAGTCCATGGGGTCACAAAGAGTCGGACACAACAGAGCATGGTAACTTGTAACTTATATTAAGCAATGCACTTAGGTCTTAGCACTCGTCTGTATGTATGCTATGTCTCAGATACAAGTCACTGAAAATGAGCAGGTCCATCCCTTCACTGTTTGAGCCCAAACAACACTTCACTGGAGCCATCATGGGAGACTCACACCCAGGACGGAAAGCTGGACAGCATCTCAGTTTCCTCAGACTTTACGATTCTATTTCCTGGTTCTTCCTAAGATAGGGAACTAACACAGTATGCAGGCTCCTGCCAACAAAATCAGCCCTTGAGAAACCACAGAAGCAAGAGGGAAAGCTGGGTTCTGGGCAGTGAGAATGACAGTGACCGCACAGAACCGTGAATCACCACTGGCCTGTCTTCAGTCAGTGTGAATGTGGGGTGTGGGGCTGAGAAAGGTGGCTGGAAGGAACAGAGAGAGAAGAAGATGGAAGAAAGCTTTGAAAATTCTGCTCTGGTCTCCCTGCCTCCACCACACCTCCCAGGAGCCTGAGGACAACCCATGACCACCCCTTCCGCACAGAAATTGGTTGCAGAGTGCTGGTGCTTATCGTCCGAGGTCTCTGGGGTGTTGGGGCGGGGCTACTATTTGAGCAGAAGAAACCCTGGTGGTGGGTAGTGGAATTAAGAGTGCATAGCTGCCCTCAGGCTTGTCCTCCCTACACCCCCACCCCCACCCCCAGGCTGGTGAGCAATCCTTGGAGATGGCCCCCTCCCAGTACAGACCCTGGAAGAGCTTAGAGTTCAACCAAACCACAGAGGTTTCTGGTGGAATGATGACTGGTGGTCCTGGGGTGACCAAGTCTCCCCCCGAGGGCTCATGACCTCTCCCCTTAAGCTCACCTAGGAAGGACTTTGACCATTCCCCAAAGCACAGCACTAGAAAATACTAGTTGGTATTCCCGGGGGCACCGTGAGCTCATCTGACCACAACTAGACCCCTGAGGAGTTCCGATGCTGAAAAAACTGGTATTTGCATAACAAATAGCATCTGATAACAAAGTATTAAAGGGCTAGGATTTCAACTGATCATGAAAAACATAAGTTCAGTTCAGTTCAGTTCAGTCGCTCAGTCGTGTCCGACTCTCCGCGACCCCATGAATCACAGCACGCCAGGCCTCCCTGTCCATCACCAACTCCCGGAGTTCACTCAAACTCATGTCCACAGAGTCGGTGATGCCATCCAGCCATCTCATTCTCCGTCGTCCCCTTCTCCTCCCGCCCCCAACCTTTCCCAGCATCAGAGTCTTTTCCAGTGAGTCAACTCGTCGCATGAGGTGGCCAAAGTATTGCAGTTTCAGCTTTAGCATCAGTCCCTCCAATGAACATCCAGGATTGATCTCCTTTAGAATGGACTGGTTGGATCTCCTTGCAGTATAAGGGACTCTCAAGAGTCTTCTCCAACACCACAGTTCAAAAGCATCGATTCTTCGGCGATCAGCCTTCTTCACAGTCCAACTCTCACATCCATACATGACCACGGGAAAAACCATTGCCTTGACTAGACGGACCTTGGTTGGCAAAGTAATGTCTCTGCTTTTTTATATACTATCAAGGTTGGTCATAACTTTCCTTCCAAGGAGCAAGCGTCTTTTAATTTCATGGCTGCAATCAGCATCTGCAGTGATTTTGGAGCCCAAAAAAACAAAGTCTGACACTGTTTCCACTGTTTTTCCATCTATTTCCCATGAAGTGACGGGACCAGATGCCATGATCTTTGTTTTCTGAATGTTGAGCTTCAAACCAACCTTTTCACTCTCCTCTTTCACTTTCATCAAGAGGCTTTTGAGTTCCTCTTCACTTTCTGCCATAAGGGTGGTATCATCTGCATATCTGAGGTTATTGATATTTCTCCCAGCAATCTTGATTCCAGCTTGTGCTTCTTCCAGCCCAGCATTCCTCACGATGTACTCTGCATATAAGTTAAATAAGCAAAGTGACAATATACAACCTTGACGTACACCTTTTCCTATTTGGAACCAGTCTGTTGTTCCGTGTCCAGTTCTAATTGTTGCTTCCTGACCTGCATACAGGTTTCTCAAGAGGCAGGTCAGGTGGTCTGGGATTCCCATCTCTTTCAGAATGTTCCACAGTTTATTGTGATCCACACAGTCAAAGGCTTTGGCATAGTCAATGAAGCAGAAATAGATGTTTTTCTGAAACTCTCTTGCTTTCTCCATGATCCAGCGGATGTTGGCAATTTGATCTCTGGTGCCTCTGCCTTTTCTAAAACCTGCTTGAACATCTGGGAGTTCACGGTTCACATATTGCTGAAGCCTGGCTTGGAGAATTTTGAGCATGACTTTGCTAGCGTGTGAGATGAGGGCAATTGTCCGGTAGTTTGAGCATTCTTTGGCATTGCCTTTCTTTGGGATTGGAATGAAGACTGACCTCTTCCAGTCCTGTGGCCACTGCTGAGTTTTCCAAATCTGCTGGCATATTGAGTGCAGCACTTTCACAGCATCATCTTTCAAGACTTGTAATAGCTCAACTGGAATTCCATCACCTCCACTAGCTTTGTTAGTAGTGATGCTTTCTAAGGCCCACTTGACTTCACATTCCAAGATGTCTGGCTCTAGGTCAGTGATCACGTTATCGTGACTATCTTGGTCGGGAAGATCTTTTTTGTACAGTTCTTCTGTGTATTCTTGCCACCTCTTCTTAATATCTTCTGCTTCTGTTAGGTCCATACCATTTCTGTCCTTTATCGAGCCCATCTTTGCATGAAATGTTCCCTTGGAATCTCTAATTTTCTTGAAGAGGTCTCTTGTTTTTCCTATTCTGTTGTTTTCCTCTATTTCTTTGCATTGATCACCGAGGAAGTCTTTCTTATCTCTCCTTGCTATTCTTTGGAACTCTGCATTCAGATGCTTATATCTTTCCTTTTCTCCTTTGCTTTTCGCTTCTCTTCTTTTCACAGCTATTTGTAAGGCCTCCTCAGACAGCCATTTCGCTCTTTTGCATTTCTTTTCCATGGGGATGGTCTTGGTCCCTGCCTCCTGTACAATGTCACGAACCTCCGTCCAGAGTTCATCAGGCACTCTATCTATCAGATCTAGTCCCTTAAATCTATTTCTCACTTCCACTGTATAATCATAAGGGATTTGATTGAGGTCATATCTGAATGGTCTAGTGGTTTTCCCTACTTTCTTCAATTTAAGTCTGAACTTCGCAATAAGGAATTCATGATCTGAGCCACAGTCAGCTCCTGGTCTTGTTTTTGCTAACTGTATACAGCTTCTCCATCTTTGGCTGCAAAGAATATAATCAATCTGATTTCGGTGTTGACCATCTGGTGATGTCCATGTGTAGAGTCTTCTCTTGTGTTGTTGGAAGAGGGTGTTTGCTATGACCAGTGCATTCTCTTGACAAAACTCTATTAGCCTTTGCCCTGCTTCATTCCGTGCTCCAAGGCCAAATTTGCCAGTTACTCCAGGTGTTTCTTGACTTCCTACTTTTGCATTCCAGTCCCCTATAATGAAAAGGACATCTTTTTTGGGTGTTAGTTCTAAAAGGTCTTGTAGGTCTTCATAGAACCGATTAACTTCAGCTTCTTCAGCATTACTGGTTGGGGCATGGGCCTGGATTACTGTAATATTGAATGGTTTGCCTTGGAAACGAACAGAAATCATCCTGTCATTTTTAAGATTGCATCCAAGTACTGCATTTCGGACTCTTTTGTTGACCATGATGGCTACTCCATTTCTTCTAAGGGATTCCTGCCCACAGTAGTAGATATAATGGTCATCTGAGTTAAATTCACCCATTCCAGTCCATTTTAATTCACTGATTCCTAGAATGTCGACGTTCACTCTTGCCATCTCCTGTTTGACCACTTCCAATTTGCCTTGATTCATGGACCTAACATTCCAGGTTCCTATGCAATATTGCTCTTTACAGCACCGGACCTTGCTTCTATCACTGGTCACATCCACAACTGGGTATTGGTTTTGCTTTTGCTCCATCCCTTTATTCCTTCTATAGTTATTTCTCCACTGAGCTCCAGTAGCATACTGGGCACCTACCGACCTGGGGAATTCCTCATTCAGTATCCTATCATTTTGCCCTTTGTTACTGTTCATGGGGTTCTCAAGGCAAGTATACTGAAGTGGTTTGCCATTCCCTTCTCCAGTGGACCACATTCGGCTGTGCTCCATGTGATCAGATTGGCTAGTTTCCTGTGATTATGATTTCAGTTTGTCTGCCCTCTGGTGCCCCCTAGCAATACCTACCGTCTTATTTGGGTTTCTCTTACCTTGGTCGTGGAAAATCTCTTCACAGCCGCCCCAGCAAAGTGCAGCCGCTGTACCTTACCTTGGACGAGGGGTATCTCCTCAAGGCCGCCCCTCCTGACCTTGAACGTGGAGTAGCTCCTCTCGGCCCTCCTGCGCCCGCGCAGCCACCGCCTGTTGGACGTGGGGTAGCTCCTCTCGGCCGCCGGCCCTGGCCTCAGGCGTGGGGTAGCTCCTCACGGCCGCACCTCTTTGTGTGGTTCGTTGCGCCGGGGCCGGCGTCTCTCGCGTCGCGTCTGCGCCGCCGGGGCCGGCGTCTCTCGCGTCGCGTCTGCGCCGCCGGGGCCGGCGTCTCTCGCGTCGCGTCTGCGCCGCCGGGGCCGGCGTCTCTCGCGTCGCGTCTGCGCCGCCGGGGCCGGCGTCTCTCGCGTCGCGTCTGCGCCGCCGGGGCCGGCGTCTCTCGCGTCGCGTCTGCGCCGCCGGGGCCGGCGTCTCTCGCGTCGCGTCTGCGCCGCCGGGGCCGGCGTCTCTCGCGTCGCGTCTGCGCCGCCGGGGCCGGCGTCTCTCGCGTCGCGTCTGCGCCGCCGGGGCCGGCGTCTCTCGCGTCGCGTCTGCGCCGCCGGGGCCGGCGTCTCTCGCGTCGCGTCTGCGCCGCCGGGGCCGGCGTCTCTCGCGTCGCGTCTGCGCCGCCGGGGCCGGCGTCTCTCAAAGCAAAGACATAAAGACCTCCCACATACATACCGGATGAAGACAAGTTTCTGCCACCCAGTGATAACTCCAGGTTCTGTGCAGTTATTATCATTCTTACCACTCAGAATCCATTTTGTTTTCAACAAAATGTGGTGAAAAAATTGTGACGAAAAATAAGGAAGTTGAAGCACTACATACGAGAACACTGTAGGTTCGGTTATCCTGTTATTCTAAATGCTGTATACAGGCTATTCATTTACTTCTCCCGACATGGGCTGGGAACTATTATTAAGGCCATTTTACAGATGAGAAAGTAGAGGCACAAATTGGTTGACTGGTCGACAATTACAGGCAGAGCTGGGATTTGAACCTATGCAGAGTCTAGCTTGTATCACTGAGCTCGCTCTCAGGCTGGATGAAGGAGCCCAATGGAAGGGGAAGCGGTGGCTTGAGGGTAGTTAAGGAGTGAACCCAGGGATGGAGTATTAGATTAAGGAGCCCTTCCTGAAAACATAGGAATGGATAAGGAATAGAAGCTACAATAGGAAATACAAGACACATATAGAGGCTGAAGTCAGAGTGTCAACATTCAGACCTGGAAAGTGGAAAACAGGTAGAAAATAGAATTCTATAATATCTATGTTGTTGTTTAACCGCTAAGTCGTGTCCAACTCTTTGTGACCCCATGGACAGTAGCCTGCCAGGCTCCTCTGTCCATGGGATTTTCCAGGCAAGAATACTGGAGTGGGTTGCCATTTCCTTCTCCAGAGGATCTTCTTGACCCAGGGGTCCAATCTCCGTCTCCTACATCGGTGGTGGATTCTTTGCCACTGAGCCGCCAGAGAAGCCTAAAACCAAACTGTGAGTTCCTAACACCTCCCCTGAATGAATTTCAGTGTCTACACTCTCTACCTGTCCTGTGGTGGGGGATTTATCAACAAAATCCTGAACCCTGAAGTCACCAGCCCAGTGGCTTTCATTTAAGGGGTCTCCTTGTCCAAGTCCAGGGTCGGTACCAAGAGAGAAGCAGGGTGGAAAAAGCGGAGCCACGTGAAGTAGGCAGAGGTCAGCTCTCCAAAGTAGCTGGCTAAATGCACACATGGACTGCAGCCCACGAGCCAATCCCGCCTGCCGCCTCTTGTTCTGAACCATCTTTTATAGGGGCCAGAGATACGCCCATTCGTTTACTAGTTGTCTGCGGCCGGTTCTGCCCTACGACCACAGGGTAGTTGGGACAGACACCGGATGGCCCACAAAGAGAACAAATTATTTACTACCTGGCCCTTTACAGAAAAAGTTTGCTGACCCCTGCCCTAAGTTAGTGTTTCTCGGTCAAAATGCGGCAGGCCGTTTTAGCCCTTGCTTGTCCCCATCCCTCCATCGACCCTCAGAGGACTCTCCCACTCACTGCCCCCGTCCCACTCCCTGCCACCTACGGCCTCCACGTGGCTCGCTAACTGGGATTCATCCACCACCTGGGGGCTCCCAGTGGAACGTTCAGTGCCTTTGTTGGCATCTGAGCAACGAGAAGGGTGGTTTCTGTTCTCCTGCGAGGTGCTGTGTGTGTGTGAAAGTCGCTCAGTAATGTCTGATTCTGTGATCCCATGGACTGTAGCCCGCCAGGCTCCTCTGTCTCATGGGATTCTCCAGGCAAGCAGAATGGGGTGGGTAGCCATTTCATTCTCCAAGAGATCTTTCCGACCCAAGGATTGAACCTGGGTTTCCTGCACTGCAGGCAGATTCCTTATCATCTGAGCCACCAGGGAAGCCTCTGCAAGGTGCTGCCCATCTGTAAATCCAGCCTCCTTGATGCTGGGTGAAGGGAAGGGGAAAAGCCGTGAACAAGCAGGGGGGCAGTTCCTTCAGCCATAAGGTCACTCAGTTTACACAAAGAAGAGAGAGAACTTGACCTACTGCTAAAGGGGGGAAAAATACAGTGGAAGCTGGGGCTGGAGGGAAAGAAGGGGCTCTCTGGCTGATCTGTTGGCCTTGCGCGGACTCCATCCCCCTGCCAAGAGAACGTTTCACTGCCTGAGAGGAGCAGGCGGCTCCCCCACTGCAGGGGCTCATGACTTGGCTGGGTGTTCGGCTTTGCTGACACACTTTCTTTCAAGTTAGCTGAGCACACAAATCACCTCACACTTATTTGCAAAGTCCATATGTGCGATAGAGGCGAGACGGTCAGACTGAACTCGGGAGAAAGGGGTGAAGAGAAGGAAGAGATGGAGGGACAGGGATGTCTGGCCAGACGCAGACGGAGTCTTTCGCAAATCAGGCCACGGTTTACAGAAGGAGTTAAAATTAAACCAAGGACTCAGCTGCAAGCTCTCTGACATTGGACATGGCTCCCTCCGCCACCCCTGGAATGCAGTGCAAGGAACAGCACAGAGCACGTGACATCACATCCAAAGATGCATGAATCACGGAATCACATTGAGGGAGAAGCAATGAATTCCAGACGCTACAGAACTAGGCTGGAGGTGGATCCACACTCACTCTCTCTCTTTTATTAAACATGATTTTTTAAAAAAATTTCATTTATGTATTGGGCTTCCCAGGTGGCTCAGTGGTAAAGAAAATCTGCCTGCCAATGCAGGAGGTGCAAGAGATTGTGGATATCAGGAAGGTCCCCTGGAGAAGGAAATGGCAACCTACTCCAGTATTCTTGCCTGAAGAAGCCCATGGACAGAGGAGCCTGGTGGGATCCAGGCTCCTCTGGGTCCTCCCCACGTGTCCATGGGGTCACAAAGAGTCAGACGTGACTGAGTACATACACACATATTCATTTATTTGGTTTTTTTTTTGGCTGTGCTGGGTCTTTGTTGCCCTGCGGGCTTTTCTCTAGTCCCAGAGAAGGGGCTAGTCTCTAGCTGCGGTGAGCAGGCTTCTCATTGAGGTGGCCTCTCTTGTTTTGGAGCACAGGCTCTAGGGAGTGTGGGCTTCTGTAGTTGTGCACGTCGGCTCAGGGTTGTGGCTCACGGGCTCTAGAACGTAGGCTCAACAGCTGTGGTGCATGGGCTTAGTTGCTCCATGGCTGTGGGATCTTCCTGGATCAGGGATCCAATACGTCTCTCCTGCACTGGCAGGCAGATTCTTTACCACGGAGCCACCGGTGAAGCCCTCTCTCTGACTCTTGCCTCTAAGTTCTCCCAATGGCTTTGCCTGTCGTGCCACATTTCTATCCAGGGGCAGCCACATCCCCTGAGAGCGACCACACGTGGGTTTGGCCGGTAGAATAAGGCGCCAAGCCCTTCCTCCACCCTCCAGCTCACTGTTACCCTGTAACACTGCCTTAGTGACTCTTCAATGTGACCCCAAAGGAACCACCAGTTTACAGAAGGGAAAAGGAGAATTTCAGAGACTTGTTTAAGGTCCCGGAGCAAGCAAACTGCTGAGAGACGCTGCACGACTGGTGTTCTGGGAGCTTCCCGCTACATCACGGCTACATGCTGACCTCCGCATTCCGTGCACCTCCCTATGTTTGGGACATTAAACAGCGACTAGAATGGCTGTTCCCTGAGGGCCAGGACTCTGTCGGTCATGCTCCTCCGGGCTTCCCTGGACTCCAGAACACTCCTTCTGCCTCATACCAGGCACTCAGTACATCCATGTTCCAAGGTCTTACATCTGCCTGTTTGTTATCTACTTGACTTGTTTCCTTAGTCGTCCTTAAAGGACTGAATTGTGGTTTTTCTTTAACATGGGGTCAAGCCAGTAACCTCATCCTCTGCCTCCTCGGGATTTCAGTGAAAATAAAATCCTGAGGTTAAGTGGAACCCACCCAATGCACCAAGCATCGATCCCTCTATAGCTTCCGGGCTGTCAGAAACGTCTCCTTTCCTGCCTGGGCATTGCTGCCTTCATTGCTGATGAGCTACCTCACTCATTATCTCCATCTGGTAGTCAGATCCCCTCCTCCCTGCTTGAATTCTGTATCTACGTGTTTAAATAAGCCAGAAAACACTCACTGCGCCAGCTCCAAATTAGTTCTTCCTCTCATGCCTTTGCTGCTTCCTGGCTCCATGCCAGACTCTCCCTCCATCAGAATTAGGAAGCGGAGCTCAGAGTCATATGTCTTCACCTAGTTAGCACTTCTCTTCTGGGATGGTTTCTCTTAGGGTGGCTCCCACACATGCCAGGCTCTGCTCCTAGTGATTCCCAAGTTGTAGTGTCAGGAGCAGGGGCCGGGCAGTGTGAGTCTGGGCTCTGACTCTTAGCACGCGGGAGGTGGGCTGGGGAGAGGGTGCATTGTGTTTTCACATGAGATATTCTGTCTCAGTGATGGAAGGAAGCAGTTTCTTGGCCATGCGTCCAGGATGTGCTTTAAGGAAGCCAAGAAGGATTGCTCATATCTCGAGAAGAGCTATATTTGAAACCTTTATACGGATAACAAAAGCTTGCCACTCCATCTTGTCCACCTCTCTAGCTGTTGTTGTTTTAATTTTAATTTTTCATCCTGAACTTCATCAAGGTACCTAGAATTCAATCACCCCAAGTCAGGGTCCCATAGAAGTCATGAGCCAGTCTTGGGAAGCCGCCTCAGCTTCATTCTTCCCCTCCATCCCCCATACCATCCTGCACGGTCTTACCGCTCTGGCAGGATCACTGACTTCCCTGTCTCTCCCTCCTTCCCTGTCCCCTCTGTTCACACGGAGCTGGGCTTGTAATAGAAGGTCAGCAAAAGCCAGTTGAGTGGATAAACAAATGAATCAAAGTTTCGTGACATCCAGATTTTTTCCTCAGACTTTGAAAAAGGATCACAGAAGCAGAAATGACCCAGGGAAATCACCTACATGACTGTCGGATTATTTTTTAGATTTTAAAATACATCGCTTTTGCAGTCCTCCTGTTCCAGGTTCCTGCTGCTTCGTACCCTCTGCCTCCCATCATGTCTTCTGAGTCTGCAGTTGATTGGAGTCCGTGGGAAGTTCTTCATACTAAGTGTAGTAGCTGCGGTTACTCACGAGCTGTGTTCACCTGGAAGTGGGGCTGGGACATCCTAGCTGTCTTCTGACCTGTCTCTCCATGGGGCCACTCATCACTTAGTGATTGCTCCATCAGCCTGGCAGGCGGATCCAAGAGGAGCCTTTCCAGAGAAGAAGCCCCAGTGTACAAGTGCTGATCAAGTCTCGGGGTCATCACATTTGTTGCTCTTCTACTGGCCGAAGCAATGCATGTGGCCAAGTCCAGAGTCAACATGGAAGGGCCCACACGAGGGCCTGTCACAGTTTAACACCACACCTCCCCTCCTTCCTAAATATGTTTTTGTCTCATATTCTGGTGGTTCAAGTGTGCTGTGTAGATGAGTTAACCTTGAATTGATCAACAACATGTACTGAATACTGACTAGAGGCCAAATGCCCTGGAAAGTGAAAGCAGAAGTGTTAGTTGCTCAGTCGTGTCTCTCTTTGTGACCCCACGGACTGTAGCCCGCCAGGCTCCTCTGTCCAGGGGATCTTCCTAACCCAAGGATCAAACTTGGGGTCTCCCGCATTGTAGGCAGACTCTTTACCATCTGAGCTACCATGGAAGCAAGTGCCCTGGAGTGACAGGAAATAAGATTCTGGCCTCAAGGACTATATATTTTATTTAGAAACCTACAAAGATACATCTTTGAAAGGATTTTAAACCTCCCATTGGTGTTATTTATGTACATCATAAATATATTATTCACCAGAGCCACTGAAGTAAGCACAGTGACACATTTAATTATCAGAGTTACTATGTGATCCGGATTGACACCTTTGTTTCCATGTGAGAAGTCTGTTGTCTGTTGATGCCAATTCTAAGTACGAGGACTCCCATAATTCTCCTAGAGAAAAAATGCCCCATGAATAAAACATAATTGTAGCTCTTTGTCATGATTATCACAATCTATATAGCTATTTTGTTTAGCATTTACTTGCTCTTAACCACTCATCTAAGTGATCATCCAAAGCTGTCCTGAGGGAGGTGAGTGAAAGACAGTGTTTTTACACAGTGTTTTACACAGTTCAGTCCTTAACCAGCAGTACTTTGGAAGTGGTTAGAAATGAAGATTCTCAGGCCCCACTCAGATCTACTGAATTGGAAACTCTGGAGGTGGAGTCTAGCAATCTGTGTTTTAACATCCCTCAGTAATTGTGATGGACACTAAGTTCTAAGAATTACTGCTATAAGGACCACAGTGTTCAGTTCGGTTCAGTTGCTCAGTTGGGCTGTGGTTTTTAATGTAGTTATACATTGAGGGACTTCCCAGGTAGCAGAGTGGTAACGAATTTGCCTGTCAGTGCAGGAGGCAAAAGAGACGAAGGTTCAACCCCTAGGTAGGGAAGATCCCTGGAGAAGGAAACGGCAACCCACTCCAGTGTTCTTGCCTGAACAATCCCACGGACAGAGGAGCCTGGCAGGCTATAGTCCATGGCCCATAAAGTCCGCCCTTTGTGTCCAAAGAGTCAGACACAACTGAGTGACTGAGCACGCACGTATGCATGCTGTACATTGAATGTATTTCCCCAAAGTTCAGAGGTTGAAATCCAATCCCCAGCATTATGGTCTTTGGAGATAAGGCCTCTGGGAGGAGATTAGATCAGGAAGGTGGAACTCTCATGAATGGAATTAGTGCCCTTATAAAAGAGACCTCAGAGAGCTCCTTTGTCCCTCCCACCATGTGAGGTTACAGTGATAAGATGGTCATCCATGAACCAAGAAACAGGTTTTCACCAGATTCCAAACCCACCAGTGCTTTGGACATCATGGCTTCTAGAGCTGTGAGAAGTCTATGGTACACTGTTTTAGCTGCCCAAACAAACCAGGACAGGAGACTTAGCTGGGGCAGATAATCCTAATTATAGGATGACTGCTCACTTGCTTGCCCTCTGGTTATTGTTGCAGTATCTACCCTAACGAGCAATGAGGGATGAAATGCAATGCTCTCCATAAAATTATCCAATTTTTCAGAGGTAAGAAAATCCTCCAGAGAATTTCTATCGTGTGGGTTTAGCATGTTATTTGTACTAATTTAGACATACCAATCAGAAACTTCTTTTTGTTCCTCTTCTATAGAAATTTCATACAGATGCTCAGAATTTCAAGTTTAAGTAACTGCTAGAGGAACTCTTCGGTGGAGTGTCTACTTTCATTCTTTTCTTTTTTTTTTCTTACTACAACCCAAGCAACACTGGTAGATGAAAAATCTGAAAATCAGGTCAGAAAGAAAATAATCATACTTCCTTGAAAAAAGTTTATTCTCAGACCCAAGATGAATATTATAAAGAATTTCATCACTCCAGAATTGTCAAGCCATCTGGCAAAAGAGCTGACTGATACAATTTCTATTTCATTGACCAGATCTTCATTTCCACTTCCTCTTTTCCTTATAATTGCAAATATTTTCCAGTTAAATCTTTGGAGTTGGCAGTGGTGGTATGGGTGGTTCATCACTAAATCACTGTTGATTTTTTCTTTTTAAAACTAAGTGGAGAGAGACGCCCGGCTCCGGCGGCGCAGACGCGGGAGACACCCGGCTCCGGCGCAACCGACCACGTGCAGAATCATGGCTGAGATGAGCTACCCCGCGCCCAGGGTTAGGGCGGTGGCCGAGAGGAGCTGTACCACGTTCAGGAGGCGGTGGCTGCTTGGGCACCGGAGAGCCGAGAGGAGCTGATCCACATTCAAAGCAGGAGGGGCGGCCTTGAGGAGATACCCCTCGTCCAAGGTAAGGTACAGCGGCTGCGCCTTGCTGGAGCAGCTGGGAAGAGATACTCCACGACCAAGTGGAATATAAGAATCCAGTGTTCTGGGGAGGAAGGAACAAGATGGCGGAGGGATAAGACGGCGAGACCACTTTCTCCCCCACAAATTCATCAAAAGAACATTTGAACGCGGAGTAAAGTCCACAAAACAACTTCTGAATACTGGCAGAGGACATCAGGCTCCCAGAAAAGCAGCCCATTGTCTTCTAAAGGAGAGAGAAGAAATCCAGCTCCACCCACCAGAACACCGACACATGCTTCCCTAACCAGGGAACCCGGACAATCACCCGTCCAACCCCACACACAGCGAAGAAACTACGTAATAAAGAGAACTCCACAAACTGCAAGAAGAGGGAAAGGCCACCCCAAGCAAAGCAATATGAGCAAGATGAAGAGGCAGAGAAATACCCAGCAAGTAAAGGAACAAGATAATTGCCCACCAACACAAACAAAAGAAGAAGATATAGGGAATTTACCTGATAAAGAATTTCAAATTTTGATGGTGAAAATGATTCAAAATCTTGAAAGCAAAATGGAGTTACAGATAAATAACCTGGAGAAAAGGATTGAGAAGATGGAAGAAAGATTTAATAAGGACTTAGAAGAAATAAAAAAGAGTCAATATACAATGAATAATGCAATAGATGAGATCAGAAACACTCTGGAGGGAACAAACAGTAGAATAACAGAGGCAGAAGACAGGATAAGCGAACTAGAAGATAGAATTGTAGAAATAAATGAAACAGGAAAAAAGAAAAACGAATTAAAAGAAATGAGGACAATATTAGAGACCTCTGGGACAATGTTAAATGCTCCAACATTCGAATCATAGGAGTCCCAGAAGAAGAAGACAAAAAGAAAGACCATGAGAGAATACTTGAGGAGATAATAGTTGAAAACTTCCCTAAAATGGGGAAAGAAATAATCTCCCAAGTCCAAGAAACCCAGAGAGTCCTCAACAGGATAAACCCAAGGCGAAATACTCCAAGACACATATTAATCAAATTAACAAAGATCAAACACAAAGAACAAATATTAAAAGCAGCAAGGGAAAAGCAGCAAATAACACATAAGGGGATTCCCATAAGGATAACAGCTGATCTTTCAACAGAAACTCTTCAGGCCAGAAGGGAGTGGCAAGACATACTTAAAGTGATGAAAGAAAATACCCTACAGCCCAGATTACTATACCCAGCAAGGATCTCATTCAAATATGAAGGAGAAATCAAAAGCTTTACAGACAAGCAAAAGCTGAGGGAATTCAGCATCACCAAACCAGCTCTCCAACAAATGCTAAAGGATCTTCTATAGACAGGAAACACAGAAAGAGTGTATAAACTTGAACCCAAAGCAATAAAGAAAATGGCTACGGGATCGTACTTATCAATAATTACCTTAAACGTAAATGGGTTGAAATTTTCAAAAAGGCTAGGAAACAATTCTCATAGCCATCAATAGTTCAGTGTTGAGTTCATGAATAGTTTTTAAAGTTTGCGACAAACTGTAGTATTTGCTATTTGAAGTACTATTTGTAATTGGCATATTACGATGTAACATTGGTCTTCATTTCCAACTTGAAACGCCTAAAAATGCCTAACAGGTTTTTAGATTTGTGAATTTTAGTTGAAATGTATTTTACGATGTTACTAAACCTGCAGAAATATTGAAATATTTCAGAGAACTTATTCACTGTACATTTAATTTATTTTATTTATAAAAGTTATGAACTGTAGAAAGTTTTACTTATTGGGTCAAATGCTTGTTGCTTCAAATGCTTGTTGCATTTGAAGTGCTAGTTACAAGAAAATCAAATACCTTCAATGTATAAATGCTATTAAGTTTATAAAGGACTCTGGAGTATAAGTAAGTTTGTTTAAAGAAATTTAGTCTGTTCAACTTGAAAAAAAATAAAATTGGATTATTTGATTTAAAAAAAATAAAATAAAACTAAGTGGAGGAAAATTAGAATTGTGAATTAAAAGTTTTACACATTCATATTTTTGATCCAACAATAGCATATCTCGAAATTTATACCAATGAAATAAATTAAGAATATGGGCAAAAAATAGCCATAAAGTATCCATTTCATCATCATTTATAATAGGAATAAAACTGAGAACAACCTAAATATTCCACAATAGAGGATTGTTTAAAAAAGTATTAATATAATTAAGCATACATAGAACTAGAAACTATAGCCATTAAAATGGTAATTGATAAGGATTATAGAAGAATATTAACTGACATGGAAATATATTTAGGATACATGATTAATAGGAAGAAGCAGATTTTAAAATAGTGTATATAGCTACTGAGCGACTGAACTGAACTGATATAGCTACTTTGCACCCATTAGGATGGCTATTATAAATTATATATATATGGCAGGAAATAATTATTGATGAAAATGTGGGAAAACTAGAAGCCTAATATATCACTAATGGGAATACATGATGATACAGGGGGTGGGAGGAGATGGGGACAACAGAGAATGAGATGGCTGGATGGCATCACCGACTTGATGGACATGAGTTTTAGTGAACTCCGGGAGTTGGTGATGGACAGGGAGGCCTGGCTGCTGTGATTCATGGGGTCACAGAGTCGGACACGACTGAGCGACTGAACTAAACTGAACTGAATTGAACCGAACAGCTACTGTAGAAAACACTTTGACATTTCCTCATAAAGCTGAAGAGAATTATCTTGTGATCCAGCAATTCCACACCTAGATATTCAATTCCAAAGAACTGAAAACAGGATTCAAATTGATACTGTGTACCAATGTTCATAGCAACATTATTCACAATAGCCCAAAGGTGGGAACACCCAAGTGTCCATCACCAGGCAAACACAATGTGGTATATTACTCAGCCATAGAAATGGAATTCTGATTCATGCTACAACATGGGTGAACCTCAGAAACATTATGCAAGAAGAAATAAGTCAGACACACGATGACAAGAAGCATTCCATGGCTCCATTGATATGATGAATAAGCACATTTACAGAAGCAGAAAGTAGAACAGTGGTTATCCGGGCTGGGAGGAGGAGGTTGGGAGAAAGAGTTATTGATTAATGGGTAGAGAACTTCTGTTTGGGATGATGAAGAAGTTCAGAAATTAAATAGCGGTGACAGTTACACAACATCATGAATATTCTTAATATCATTGAATGGTAATTTTAAAAAGGGTTAAAATGATCAATTTATGTTATGAATACTATAAAGACAGGGAAGCCTGGCGTGCTGCAGTCCATGGGGTCGCAAAGAGTCAGACACGACTGAGCAACTGAACAACAGCAATACTATAAGAAAGAAGGAAAAAAGGAGGTGCTAGAGTGGGTGAAATGGGTGAAGGGGTTAAAAAGTACAAATTTAGTTATAAAAGGAATATGTCATGGGGATATAATGTACAGCATAGTGACTATAGTTAATAATATTGTATTGCATATTTGAAAGTAGCTAGGAGGGTAGATAATTCTCATCATAAGGGAAAAAATGTGTAATTAAGAATGGTGACAGATACTAACTGGACTTATTGTGGAGATTATTTTACAGTATATACTAGTATCAAATCATTACACTGTACACATTAAACTAATTTAATGTTATGCCAATAATACCTCAAGAAAAGAAAAAAAAACAGTTAAAAAATAAAAAAAGAAAAGATTGTATGTACAATAAAGTATTTTCTACAAATAGTTGGTACACATATATATTTTTGGATTTAAGATGTCATCATTGGTAGGAAACAACTTTAGCTTAATAACAGCCCTTTAGGAAAAAAGGTAACACTGCCATAGTACATGTACCCATAGATTCGATCTGATTTCAGAAATACCAAACTTTGAAAAACTTGGGCCTTAGAAATAGGGAATGAATACATAAGCATGGAGAACAGTCTGAAAGATACTCACAGCTAGTAGTTTCAGTGATGGAATTATTTTGGTGATGGTATTCTTCATTATTCTATTTTTCTTATGTATGTATTTAAATTTTGTTTCTGTATACAGTACTGTTTTTGTAATAGCATTTTTTAAAACTAATTAAAAAATGCTTTTTCTAGAATGATTTTTTTTTTTTCTTTTTGGAATCCTACAACACACACTCCCATTCTGAAAATAATGACAGAATTAAAATCAATGTGAAAAGACCTTTCTCCTTTCCATCAGGGTATGGGAACTTGCCTTCACTAGCTCTTTTTTGCTTCATCCAACCTCCCGGTGCCTGGCATCCACATCAATATTTACACACTTCATCATTCCTCGGGTTATTTATTTCCCTTGGTCCATTTTGCACAGTGACTAAGTTTTGCAGCATGGAAGTTGACAGGATTTGTCGCTGATATCAATCTTTATTACGTTTACCGGTGAGAGCTCGGAAAATGGCGGTTCTGAAGAAGGCACAGAGTGGGAGCAGGAGGAATACTGGGCAATGAGATAAGCTGTGCTGCTTTTTTTTGAAAACGGTGTTTGTCATGCTTGCTCAGATCCTTGATTTACCTAGGTTTACATTCTCTGTGACGCAAAATCTCCCACTCTGCTCACCAGCCGCTATCACCATGAGATGAAGAAGGGATGATCCTCATGGTCCCTCACCATCCCCGGGGCCTGACCTCTGATGTACAGCCAGTGGCTCACAGAGAGCTGGGGCCCTGTTGAGAAAGCCTCATGCTATGGGTCTCCTGAAACTGAAGACACAAAGACGGCAGCAGGAAGTTGATTGTGTCTTGTACTGTGTGAGTGTGATGAGCAAGGGCTCTAGGAAGAGACCAACTCCCTGGCTCCCCTGCTTGTTAACTGTGTGTTCTTTGACAGAACTGCTGTCTGCCTCTGGTTTCCTCACCAGCAACATAAGGAATAGTTTCTACCTGTTTTATCGGTCTGGGTTCTTATAACAAAACACCATAGGGTGGCTGGCTTAAACAACAGACACTTATTTCTCACAGTTCTGGAGGCTAAGTTTAAGATCAGGGGGCCAACATGGTCGGGTTCTGGGGACACCCCCTTGCTGGTTTGTAGACAGCTGCCTTCTAACTGTGTCTTCTTGTGGTAGAGAGCAGAGAAAGAGAGAAGAAGCAAGAAGCTCTCTTAACTCTCTTCTTATAAGGGCACTAATTCTATCATGAGGGCTCTACCCTTATAACTTAATTACTTACAAAGACCTCACCCCCTCACATTATCCCATTAGGAGTCAGGGTTTCAAAATACAAGTTTCGGTGGGAACACAAATATTCAATCCATAACACTACCTCATGCAGTTGTTACGTAATTAGGTAAGTTATTGCATTTTAATACAGTCGTTAAGGAATCATGTAAGTTAATACAGTTAAAGTATGTAGAATAGAACAAGTGCTTCCCTGGTGGCTCAGTGGTAAAGCATCTGCCTCCAATGCAGGAGACACAGGAGACATGTGTTTGAGCCCTGGGTTGGGAAGATCCCCAGAGGAGGAAATGGCAACCCACTCCAGTATTCTTGCCTGGAAAATCCTATGGACAGAGGAGCCTGGCAGGCTATAGTCCATGGGGTCACAAAGAGTCGGACACAACTGAGCGGGCACACACACACACACACACACACACACACAGGAGATGAATGGAACCTAGAGCATAGACACACACTCCAAAGATTAGTTTTGTTATGGCCTCATGTGGTGTGTGGGATCTTCTCCAATCAGGGACTGAACTTGTGCCCTCTGCACTGGGAGTTGAGTTTTAACCACTGGACCACTGGGGAAGTTCAAACATTAGATTTGATATTATAACCTGGAACAGGTTCCTATGAAAGCTGGAAATTCTCCTGGTGATGTCTGTTTCTCCTTCAACCAGGAAGATCTGTGACGGGGGAGATAGCTCCTTCTGACTGCTCGTTTGTACCACAAAGAAATGGTGCTTCTAAGCTGGCCTTCATGCTGTAATTCATTAGTATTGGTTGACAGCCTCGAGCAATGAGGCTAGGCAAAAGGATGCTAGGGACCAAAATGAATGCAAAAACTTGCCTAGAGTGCAGCCAAGGGAGGTGGAGCAGGGCAGTTTCAATGGAGCTGCAAACAGCAATTGGGTTTAAAGTTCTCAGCCACTGTCACAGATTAGCTTCATCTTACATGCAGAAGAACATGTAATAAATAGCTGGGTCATATCAAGCTTTTTAGCCATTCCACCAAGCATGAAAATTATTTCCATAAGCAAAATACCTGAATTAGCTTTTGGACTATTTTTTTTTATTGAATGAATTTGTAGAAAGTAAACATATCCATGGACTTACTACCTAGATAAAGATATAGAACATTACTAGGATCTCAGAACCATCTAAATGCTCCTGGTTATTAACCACCTCCCTCCTAAGGTGACCATTCTGACTTGAATCATCACAGATCAGTTTTTCTTATTTTGGACTTTATATAAAATATATCATATATAAGTATGCTTGAAATGGAAGAGCTGAGATCAGAACCCAATCTTAAATTAGATAACACACTTATGTGTGCCCCATAATACACAAAATGATCAATTGATGCTAGTTCTCTTTTCTTCTAAATCTAGATCTGGGGCAGGGGTACTGAATGAAGAAGTGGGGTCTTATGATCTTCTTTGTGGAGCCCACAGTGAATAGTCCGGCTACTTTAACTGACCTGAGACATTGGGATGAGCAGGCCAGAGATAACAAGATAAAAAGAAGGAACCACACTGGCCATTAGAGGACAATAATCCTAGAACAGCATGGAAACAAGTAACATAACTGGCAAAAAAACAAAACAAAAGCGCGCCACTGCCAACAACCGGAAACACCTCCAAGTATGTCTCCCTCCCTTCCTTCCTTCCTCTTAGAATCCCCTCATACACTGGCTCCCCAACACCCATGAACCCACCGACTTCCTATCATTCTTCAGCAGCTCTGGACTGAATAGACGCGCTTTGGTCTAGAGACTCAGTTCTGAGCCACCAACTCCGTTAAGTGTCTGCCTCAGGCAACTCTCTGAAGTCCTTAGTGTCTCAGCTCAACCAAGAGGTACCCTTCCCTCAGCTCAGCTTCTAGAACACTGCTGGCTCAGACTCGAAAGGGGTGAAAGTGCCAAACACACACTTTCCAAAACTTGCCTTCCAGCCAGTGTGAAGACAGAATGAGAAATTGGCTGTGTCCTGATTTCGCTACAGGCTCCACACAGTCACAAAGGAACAAAAGGTCGTCTTCCTTTGCTCCGATCCCGCCCGCAGAACATCTCACACCTTTGAGAGAACAGTGAGTTGAGGAAGCTTTCCATTCTGAGGGTGAAACATCCCTTGCTCCAGGGGAGAATGAATAGATTTTGCTCTAAGACTGTGGTCCTAAAGCTACAGAAGTGGGTTTTCTAGGAGACTATGTTGTTGTTCAGTTGCTAAGTCATGTCCGACTCTGTGAGACCCATGGGCTGCAGCAAGCCAGGCTTCCCTGTCCTTCACTCTTTCCTGGAGTGTCTCAGATTGGTGTTTATTGAGTCGGTGATGCTATCTAACCATCTCTTCCTCTGCCGCCCTCTTCTCCTTTTGCCTTCAATCCTTCCCAGCGTCAGGGTCTTTTCCAAGAGTCAGCTATTCATATTAAGTGGCCAAATTATTGGAGGATATGGGTCCACTGATGGAGAGACAGGGGTGGGGAGACAGAGAAAGAGACTCTGAAACTGAGTAGCTGGACTTATAGAAATCATCCCCATCCCACCACAGGAAAGCAGCTAGTCCTCTGGTGAGGATGGCTGTGGATTTCCGGGAACTGGCTCTTGGAGCCCAGGTTCCAGTGAGGGTCCTCCAGTACTGAGTTCGGCTTCGGCGGCCACTCTGCAACCTGCCCAGAGCACACCTCAGTGCCTATCAGGTGGCAGAGGATCAACACTAAAGAGTGCACCAAGGCGCCCAAAGGGTGAACTGGTAAGGATGGTCATTTTTATATACGAAGGATCATGCCACTGTCCCATATTGCTGGCATCACATAAGTCTCTCAATTTATAACAATAATCATCAACGTTTTGATCAAACTGACACCTTCTGAACATTTTATATGAAACAGGCATTGCTCTAAGCACTTACACATATGAATGTAAGCTTCACTTAATCTTCTATAACAACCTTCTGTTAAGAATAGAGGTACTAATAGTCCCATTTTACTAATGGGGAAACTGAGACACAGAATCGTTAGTAACCTGACAAGATCAGCCAGTGACTGCGCGATGGAACCAGAGCCCAGCAGGCCAGTGTTAGCCAGTCCTGGACTTTCCTCCAACTAATGGTGGGAGTGTGGAGCCCCCATGTAATCTGATTTTAAAAAAGAACAAACTGCTATGCCTCCCATTCCCAGATGTTAGACTGAAGTTTTTACCACCTGTGCCAGCCAGGCCTGATGAGAGGTTGGGGCTTTATTTGTACAAGTGAAGTGAGTTTGAATGTAGCTATCATGATGATAGGACTGTTCATACGCAGAAGTGTCTATGGGAAAAAAAACCTCCAAATTCCCCTTCCCTGAAAGGTATTGAGGAAGGAGGAGGCAGAAAAAATATTTTCATTAGTCTGAACAGTCTTCAAGAGAATTCCATGGGGAAAAAATAAAACCCCAAACCAAACAATAACAAACATCAAAAACCCCTGAATTGTTGTTGTTTTTTTTTTCAATTTGAATTTCTCCTTACGGATGAACACAAATTCAATTAGTTTGCTACTCAATTTAAAACTTAAGCAAGAACTTTGGATAAGACTCTTGAGAGTCCCTTGGACTGCAAGGAGATCCAACCAGTCCATTCTGGAGGAGATCAATCCTGGATGTTCATTGGAAGGACTGATGCTAAAGCTGAAACTCCAATACTTTGGCCACCTCATGCGACGAGTTGACTCACTGGAAAAGACTCTGATGCTGGGAAGGATTGGGGGCGGGAGGAGAAGGGGACGACAGAGAATGAGATGGCTGGATGGCATCACCGACTCAACGGACATGAGTTTGAGTGAACTCCAGGAGTTGGTGATGGACAGGGAGGCCTGGTGTGCTTTGATTCATGGGGTCGCAAAGAGTCAGACACGACTGAGCGACTGAACTGAACTGAACTGAAGCAAGAACTTCAATATAACTGGCAGATTTTCAACCGAATATCTATTATTTCTGTAAATTATACTGTCCAAGGCAAATTTTCCCAAATATTTTTATCAGCAATTTTAAGGGGCAGAGAATCAGGTGGACAATAGTTCAAACTGAATGCAATTAGCAATTACGAAGTGAATGAAAAACTTGGGTTCTTAAGTTCTACAAGTTTAGTCTAAGAGGAGGTACCAGAAAAACACACAGCTAAGGGCTGAACAGGATGTCCCAAAACAAAGCATGGCTGTGCAAAACTACATCCCCTCGAATGAATGATAGCTACTATTATCATAATTTATTGAGATCTATGTGTTAGCACCTAGGTACTTTATACATGCTATGTCATTTAATCTTCACTTTCAGATGAGAAAATTGAGACCAGAGAGGTTAGTGACTTGCCCACAACCCCACAGCTAGCAAATGACAGAACCAAGTCTCAAAGTCAAGTCTGTCTGATCCCATCACCCTTGCTCCTACCACTTTTAAAGACACACAGAGCAGTGGACTCTTGGACCATGAGTAGAAGTGGTAACGTACAAGTCCTCAACAGAGATCAATTTAAGGTCAGTTTAGCCGGGAGGATCCTGTGCAGATGTCAAGGTAAAGGGGCACATGTATAAACTTAAAAAATAAAATGCTGTCACCAGCAGTAACACACACACACACAAAACCACTTAAATTTTAAAAATAACAACAATAAAGAAAAACCCAATAGGGAAGGATGAGGGCATGTTGACCCCTATTTCAACTTCCCTGGTTTCTTCCTCCCAACTCATGTAGGGAATAGACAGATAATAACGGGAGGGCACAGGCACTTAATCAGAGATTTTACAAACCACTAAATCAAAAGAGACTGTGAAATTCCCGCCCGGGGAAGCTAACAGTGAGATTAAGTGGATTAGTCTACTGTACAGGAATCCGGGGAACGCGGCTGCATGTGCTTTTGTTGCGGATTACTCAGCAGTAACATTATGGTTTTACATCTCCCAGAACCATATGGCCATGTGCCCTTCTGCAGTGAGGAAGAGCAGCGCTGGCCTGCCACTGTCCCTACCCTATGCTGGCCGACTTCAGGAGGGGAGATGCTGACATTTTATGGATGGTTTGTGCAGGGACTACGTTGGGAATGAGAAGGAGGCCAGGCTAATCACACCCAAAATTTCCATGATCAGAGCCTGGTTCCTGACTGCTGAGGGAGAAAAATAAATAAATAAAGCATTTGGAATTAGGAGTTCTGGCATCATCTTTGCAAAGAAAATGGGAGAAGGCCTTTTGACAGCACCGTTCCCAAACTTCGGAGGAAACTGCTGACTGCTGATGGCAAGACGTGTCCTTTCTGAGCAGCTTTCCTTTTGGTGTTAACTGCTCCAGCAGTAGCGCGTGGAATTAACTGGAAAAGCACACAACTTGCTCGTTTTCAGAGATCCTCATCCAAACTCCAAAAAGCTAGAGCACTGGATAGATATGTGTAGAAATGATGACCTGCCAGAGTTAACAGTTGACATCAGCAGCCTATAATAAATAATTAATACAGCCCTGGGAGGTATAAAGCCAGTGACATGGTATCTCTTCCTTGGCTCTAAGTGGAACTCCAGAGAACCTACTTTGAACAGTAATGTGTTCACAGTATGTGGGAATTAACTGCTCAATATAATAAGTACTATTGAATTTCCCATCTCCATGCAGATAAAGGGTAACTGCCACCCAAAACATAGTAGTAGCAGTAACTGAGTTGGGGGGGGCAGGAAAGAACCCTGTTTTTTATCACCACCTTAAAATGTTATAGGTTAAAATAATCTTAAAGGGTTTAAAAAACAGCAATTAAATCTTCCATGTCTGTTTTCCAAGACTGCAGCCGAGAAAACGAGGGCCTAAGAGCCATCCGGCGCTAGCCTTGTTAATAACGCTCTGTGAAAAATCTCATTAATTCAGTCTGGCTCTTCAGATCAGCCGCTAAATCCTTGTATTGTCACTCATCCTCTGGCCTTTTCAGGATTTCCATAGCCTAACTAGCAGTATCTCCATGGAAACCAAGCAGTCCTGCTTTGCACATCCCGGAACTTTTTGTTCCTGACAAAGCTTAACAAATCACATGCAGGATGGAGAGTTTAACATAGCGAACTAAACCCTGACCCACACTTAGAAATGATAAACCCAAGCATACCAGCTTTATTATAAATGATTTCCTTACAAGATACTTAACCAAGCCGGTGAAATGTTGAACCAGACAAGTTTCAAGAACAAGGTACTGGGGAGAGAAGGGGTGGGGGGCAAAAAAAAAAAAAAAGGTAAATAGATAAATAAGAAACCTAGGCATGTTCAGCTGTAGGTTTTGTGATCTCATTTTCTGTCTAATTGACTTAAATTGAAAGCAACTAATGGAGAAAAAGAGTGAGAGGAATGCTATTTCTGGATCATTCCTGAGCCTGAGATATGGCCTTCCTTTCCCACTCTGAGTCAGAAAGGGAAAACTTAAACCCATGCCCTGGCTTTCCCTAACTCCTGTGGAGGATGGCCTTGGGAATCTAACAGGTCTCCAAGCCTGGCGACTACTTCCTGGCTGTTCAGCATTGGTTCATTTGAGTGGAGGCTCACGGTTCTTGGAAAGGTGAAGACACTGCGGGTCCTAGAAAGTGAGGCTGGCTTCACTGGGGAGGGAGACTGAGTTCTGACACCAGGGTGACAAAAAGGTAGACAGAGGACAGAGTTCTCCAGCATCCTGTCTCCATTTGAAGTCTCAGCATCCCTATTCATTCCTACTGTTTACCTGGCAAGGCTCCCTTTCCACCCTCCTCCTCCTTGGTCTTCTGTCCAGCTGATGGAGCCAGGTTGGAGGTCCTCCCCACAGGGAGCATTGACCCCAGAGAAAGGAGAAGAAGGAAGGCAGCCAGAGGCAGACAAGGACCCCTCAGAGAGTCCACACACACAATGTTGGCTTTCAGTTCTTCACAGAGCCAAAGTGGAGATGGCTGATTTACAAAAGATGTCCTGACTTACGAACTGCCTCCTCAGTTTTGTGGCTCAGGTGGTAAAGAATCTGCCTACAATGCAGATTGAATCCTGGGTTCAATCCCTGGATTGGGAAGATCCCCTGGAGAAGGGAAAGGCTACCCACTCCAGTATTCTGGCCTGGAGAATTCCATGGAACATACATGGGGTCACAAAAAGTCGGACACAACTGAAAAGGTCTTCCTCCTGGCTCTGAGACTTAGCAATGTTTTAGAGACGCCATGATACTTGCAGCCTTGGGAGTGCCTGGCTTACCAGACCAGACAGGCCCAGACTGACCTCTGTGTTGGCAGCAACGTCTGAGCCGTCATGACCAAGGAATTCGGCAGCATGATGCCATCGGATGTTTACAACAACGGCCACTTCTGGACACAATGTACATGTTCTACAGATATTTGCTGGTTAACTGAAATGGTGCCTTAAGATCCTACTTTGATCCTTCAAAGCAACAGTAAATGAGGTCTGGTCTCATCTCAGCCTTCAGTGAACTTTCCTGCATTCTTTGCCTTTGAAAGGTGAGAAGCCAAACAATAATCATACAGTGATAATAGCAAAAACAATAATCATGATAATAATAGTAGCTGGCTCCTCTCCAGTTCTTATTCTGTAACACGAGGTAGTCTTCTGAGTGTTTCCCATGTAAGAGCTCCTTTAATCCTCACAACTATCATCCAGAAAAGATGCTATTAACATGTCCATATTATTAACTTCATTTTATCCATGAAATCGCTGAGACACAAAGAGCTTAACTAACTTGCCCAAGTGCACAGAGCTGGTTAGTGGTAGAACTGGGCTTTGAGTATAGTCAGACACATTTTATCTTTTGCTGTCTTGTTATATTATTCATTCTAACTACCCCAAACCAAAATAACCAGCTAATTATAATAGCTAACAACTACTAAGTGTGAGCGACTGAACTGAATTGAACAACTACTAAGTGTCTGGTGTATGCAGGCTCCATGCCAACTTTACATGCGTCCTCTCCCTTACCTTCACATCAGTCCTTGAGGGTGATATTCTGAGGTAAATTAGCATCATTTTATAGATGACGAAACTGAAACACAGAGAGTTTAGGTAACTCAGCCAAAGTCATGTAACAACTAAATGACAGACCGTGAGTCAGTCACTAAGTGATGTCTGACTCTTTGTGACCCCGTGGACTATAGCCTGCCAGGCTCCCTCAGTCCATGCAATTCTCCAGGCAAGAATACTGGATCTTACTGACCCAGGTATTGAACATGGGTCTCCTGTATTGCAGGCAGATTCTTTACCGTCAGAGCCACCAAGGAGGCTAGAACCGGATTCAGACCCAAGCAGCATGGTTTCTAGGAGCTTCTGTCAGCCAGGACCCTCATTTCTGTGATCATTCCTGGCAAGATGCAGAATAATGTTCCATGGAACCATTATTCCAGGTAGATATTCAATTCCTGAATGCCCCTACTCAGCCCACCAGATGACCCTGTATGATTGTATTTTTCTTTCCAAGACCCCCTTTCAAAGGGCTTCTGTTCAAGGGTCCCCAAACAAGTTGAGGCCCAGGAGTGAGCCAATGAGCAGGACCTCCCCATCCTCTGGTCCTAATAGGTCACCTCTGAGCAGGCAGGTTCTCTCATCCCCTCCTGGGAAACCTGGGGAACCACCCATCTTTCTGCTTGCACATAGGACTGTCATGGAGCTCAGCTGAGTCTAGCTCTTGGCATGGATGCTGGGAGATCAGACAGTGCTCGCTGGAGAGAGGGACACTGCCAATGCTCAGGGACCTAAAATTAGACCTACCAGCTGTGTTTTGGTTTTGCAGGCACGTGCATGTCTGCTCCATTCTTGAGCATGCCGGGTGTTGAAATATATATGAAACCTGCTCTCTGAAGTACAGGGAAAGCACGACATTCTTGCACTTTTTCTTTAATTTATTGTTTCCCTTCTGAGGCCCCTAACTCCTTCACTGCCCAGAGAATGACACTTGTTCCACGGCCATTGTCTTTGATGGGTCACTGCCTGCAAAGAGAGCATCAACATGCACCTTTAAGAAACCCAGCTAGTCTCTCTGCAGACTGAGCACAGAGCATGTGATTCTGATCCTCAGTCCTGGCTCTCTGCTTCCTGGATCACAGCCTCTTCTGGAAGATATGCCTGCTGAACTTAGCCAGAAGGGCCCATGGCCAAGCCCCAGGTGGGTCAAATGCTGGTACTTGGCCTGGGAGTGAACAGGGTTCACTGTGGCTGCGAGACATAAGGTAGAGAGGACCGGGGTCCATATCCCGTGAGGATGACCCCAGATGAGGGCAAGCCAAGCACTAGGGAAGGTCAAAGGTGGATCTAAGAGAGCAGGCAGGACACCCCAAGTCCATTCAGACTGCAGTAACAATACCACAGATTAGGTGTCTTATAAACAACAGACATTCATTTCTCATAGTTCTTGAGGGTGGGAAGCTCAAGATCAGGTACTGGCAGACTTGGTGTCTGGGGAGCACCTACTTTCTGGTTCATAGATGGCCGTTTTTTGCTGTGTCCTTATACAGTGGAAGTGGTGAGGCTGCTCTCTGGAGTCTCTTTCATAAAGGCACTAATCCCCCTCAAGAGGGCTCCACCCTCATGACCTAATCACCTTCTAAAGCCCCTATTTCTTACTACCATCACCTTAGGGGTTAGGATTTCAACATAAGAATTTGGGAAGGACACAAACATTCAGACCATATCAGCACCCAAAATGAAAGAATAAGCAACAGATCTAGCAAGAAGGAGTTGGGATTAGCAGTTTCATTTTCATTTCATGAATAACTAAAAAAAAAAACAAAACACGATGGAGCAAAATATCCTAATATTGATTGCCTCATTTACACCAACTGAGCACACAGAGAAATGAGACTTTTCCAGAGGAATTTCATCCAAGAGAGTGAGAACCTCCTATAGCTAGATGGCCCAACAGAACTTTCTATGATGATGGAAATGTCCTGCAGCCACACTAACCAATGAGGGAGCCATTAGCCACATGTGGCAATCAAGGATGTGAAATGTGGCTCGCATGACCAGAGAACTGAAGTTTAAATTTAACTGTATAAATGTAAATACAAGTGGCCTCCAATGGCTAATGTGGAGAAGGAAATGGAAACCCACTCCAGTGTTCTTGCCTGGAGAATCCCAGGGATGGGGGAGCCTGGTGGGCTACCGTCTATGAGGTCACACAAAGTCGGACATGACTGAAGTGACTTTCAGCAACAGCAGCCAATGGCTAATGGCTGCCATTAAGGCATTGGGAAGAGAAGGAAACTTGGCTAGTGTACATGTGATACACCCACAGGTTGGGATCAATGCCAGGGACAACTTCAGGCTTTCCATTTCAACTCCTGCCTCCACACAGAGCGGCCCTCAGTCCACCCCAGTTCAGTTCAGTTCAGTTGCTCAGTCATATCCGACTCTTTGTGACCCCATGAATCGCAGCACGCCAGGCCTCCCTATCCATCACCAACTCCCGAGAGTTTACTCAAACTCATGTCCATCGAGTCGGTGATGCCATCCAGCCATCTCATTCTCTGTTGTCCCCTTCTCCTCCTGCCCCCAATCCCTCCCAGCATCAGGGTCTTTTCCAACAAGTCAACTCTTTGCATGAGGTGGCCAAAGCATTGGAGTTTCAGCATCAGTCCTTCCAATGAACACCCAGGACTGGTCTCCTTTAGGATGGACTGGTTGGATCTCCTTGCAATCCAAGGGACTCTCAAGAGTCTTCTCCAGCACCACAGTTCAAAAGCATCAATTCTTCGGCGATCAGCTTTCTTCACAGTCCAACTCTCACATCCATACATGACCACTGGAAAAACCATAGCCTTGACTAGACGGACCTTTGTTGGCAAAGTAATATCTTTGCTTTTTAATATGCTATCTAGGTTGGTCATAACTTTCCTTTCAAGGAGTAAGCGTCTTTTAATTTCATGGCTGTAATCAGCATCTGCAGTGATTTTGGAGCCTGACTTACAGCCCCCTTCCTGGTCCCCTCATGGGAAGACAAGCCCGTTTTCCCTCTAGAATCCTTTTCAGAACATAATGGCCCTGCTGTGAGGAGGTCCCTCAATGCCTGAACTGAACTTTCCCCATTAAGGGTAAGCCCATCGCCTTTAGGGGAGTCCTTCCTGACTTGAGCGGTGGTCTCATGTTGGCATCACACCCAGTCTCCTCTCTCGGATGTCCCCTCCTCAAAGCCACCACCACCACTGCCACCACTCTATTTCCGACGTCATCACCTCTCACCTGCATGGCTACAGCCTCCTGTCTCGGAGCTCTGCTCAACACTGACCTGTGAGCACAGCTGTCCAGATGATCGCTTTAGAATGTGAATTGGGGCCTCTCCCTCCGAGGCGTTAAATCACTCTGGGGCTTCCCCAGCTGCATGCTGGCTCTGCTTTCTCTCCATCACTTCTCACCCCGCTCCCCCGGTCACCTCCCCTCAGGCCCTCCCTATTACGTCACCCTGGCACTTAACACTCTAAATCCCTGAGGGGAGGGGCCTGTCCCTTGTGGTCAGAGCTGAGGATACAAGACTTGGTATATAGAAGGTACTTAATAAAAATGTATTGAGTGAATGAGTGATGAGTGAACACTGGATTGGTGTATCAGGGCCATGATAAGCGCATTTATTACTAGTGTTTCACTTCTACTAAGAGTAATAATGTAGTCTACCCCTTCAAAGTACTCAATGTGCATGAAAGACATTTTTACATTGATCTTAAAATTAAAATGAAATATATGTATCTGAAGGGCTGAAAGAGACCATATATCTCAAGCCTGTGACTCCCTCGTCCCTAAGGCTGTATCTTGGGTTTAGATCTCAAAATGTGCCAGAGTCCTTTCCTAGCTATGATTATACACAAGTATGGGCCATTTTGGAACTAAGGTCTTCATAAAGAAAAGAGTGTTTAGAGTTTGGGCACCAAGATTTCAACTTATTAAAACCTTACACAATTTTTTTAAGTAAAATAAAGCAATAAAGATAGCACAATAAATCATAAAGTTATATTTGGTATTTCCAGTCCTTAAATGAGAATATGGTCCAAGCCCCATTTTCAAATTCTCATTCACACTTCCTCACTCACTCCAAACCCTTCAAAATCTTCATGTCGCTTAGTTCCAATGATGTTATCACTATGAAAGGTGCTTTTGTTCTGTATCTGGCCAAATACTTTGTCTTTCGGATCTTAAGGCTAAGGGTTGTGATGTCTACCAGATGGTTCCTGTCCCTCAGGGCTCACTGTGGTCCCAAAGAGAGTCATCTGTTTGATCAAGGTGGGGAGATCTTTGGGAAGCCTTTAATTAATAAATGCTCATGATTCCACAGAGGGTTTTTCCAAACCCCTCCTTTGAACCTGGAGTTATAAACCTTCTTTCCTGCCCATGATGACCTGGTACTTGGCCATGGAGGAGGAATGCAGACATTTCGCCACGCTCTGCCAGCCACTAACCCATGGAGGGTCCTTCTGTCCAGTAGACCTCGGGATCTCACGTGAAGGCCCTGCTTCACTGCCCTCACCTTGCGTAGTTTCCCCCAGTGCCAGTGTTATGGGCTAAACTGTGTCCCCTTCAAATACATTCGAGTCCTATGCCCAGTACTTCAGCATGTAATTATATTTGGAAGTAGAGTCTTAAGGTAAAATGAGGCCACATGGGTGGGCCTTAATCCTATTTGACTGGTGTCCTTATAGGAAAAGATTAGAATATAGACAGAGAGGAAGACTGCGTGAAGACACAGGGAAAAGACCGTCACCTACAAGTCAGGGACAGAGGCCTCAGCCGAAATCAACCTTGATCCCAGACTTTGGCCCCCAGAACTGGGAGGAAGTAAATTTCTAAAGCATGAGACCCCACATCTGTAGTATTTTGCTTTGGCGACTTCAGCAGATGAGTACAAAACACAAGTCACAAAGTCCTCTCTCCGCCCTGGGTGTTACTTACCTGTCTATGCCCTTCCCCGTTCCCAGTTCCTTTTCCTGATTGATTTTATCAAAGACGACCAGAACATTTGAGGATAATCAAATTAAAATCCCGAGACGTGAAAAGGTATACTTGGAAAAACATCCACACCTGCTGGAATTTCCCGTGAAGGGGATTTGCTGCTGGAGCAGGGCATGGCCAACTTCAAAGGCCCTACATGCACAGCCAAAGTACTTTCTCTAGGAATTTAGCAGAGGTTTCTGGATAAGCCTGGAATGCCGTGAGACTGTGGTGTCCGTTTGAGTGTTAGATTGTCCTGAGGGTAGGGAAAGCCACGAGGAGGAGGCTTTGTACATGGGCATCTGTGGAAAGGGCGCTTCCCTGTTGGCTCAGTGGCAAAGAATCTGAGTGCCATTGCAGGAGACATGGGTTCGATCCCTAAGTCAGGGAGATCCCCTGAGAAGGAAGTGGCAACCGCTCCAGCGTTCTTGCCTGGGAAATTCCATGGACAGAGGAGTCTGGTGGGCCACAGTCCTTGGGGTCACAGAGTCAGATGGGACTGAGCAACTAAATAACAACAATCTGTGGAAAGAGGGAGGAAATGTGGGAGGAGCAGACCGAGTCTGACACCAGACTTGTCTCAGCTCCGGAAGAGAGAGGGTCTGGAGGCAGGGGGACGTCTCCCCAAGGGACTCTATTTCAGAGCCCCCATGACAGCGTGGCAGGCAGAGTCAGGGAGGCCATGGTGGGTTGAACCTTACCTTGGCCACACGCGAGTTTACAGCCGTGAGGAATCTGGGGGACATTACCCAGGCAAGGAATCTGGGGCAACTGTCCCCAGGTCCATAGGAGAGGCTGTGAGGGACAGGCAGGTATTGCCAGGGAGCCCCGAGGTATTGGGGGCACAATGTACCTGAAAAATCCCAGGTGCTGCTGGTGGAACCACAGCCCCACACAGGCGTGAGTGAAACCGGAGGAAACTAGACCCTAAGTTTCAGCTCATGCTGAGCTTACAGGTGACATTAGTTTATGAATTAGAATGTTCCAACGTCACTCCCCCAGGGATATCTTTGAAAGGTTTCCCGTAATAGAAATAGGAAGATGTTCATGCCTTAGATTTAGGAGATTGCATTTTGATCACTCAAAAAATCAGAGAACCACACCCTGCTTGGGAAATGGAGTTTTTCCTCTGTTTTGCTCAGATTGGTTCTAATGAACCCCAATAGGTGTGAATGAACTTTAAGGGTCCTCCAAGCTTGATTTAAGTGTATCTGACCATGGACAAACTTCCACATACGGACCTCAAAATAGGTTTTCCCTGAGGCCGTAATGTTCCCTTCATAGCCTCACTCACTTTCCTGCCCAGTGTAGGCTCTGAGGTCCACGGCTCCAAGTGTCTCTCAGGTCCTTTGATGTCCGTCCTGCACCCACTACCCTTCCATGAGCCCTGCTCAGCAGACACAACCCTCAGACCAACTTAACCATCCCTCACTTCTGTGATAAGGAGATCATCTGTATTTCATCTCCCCATCTTTGACAACCACATCCTACTGTCCTGGCCCATCCGCAGCCCTCCACGGAGGCTGCTTTGCTCAGACAAAGGTTATCAGTGATAAACTTTATATTACAAAACCAACAGAATTTTTCCAGGGCACATTTTACTTTCTCTTTCTGAAATGTTTGGCTCTATTAACTATCTATAACTCCCCCCCACCATATCCACTTTTTAAGATATGAAGTTCCCCCTTTCTTTATAATCTTTTTAAAATTTGCCTTCCTCAATATTGCTCTCTCCTGAAACCTCCTTCAGATTGTTGCTTCCAGGCAAACCCTGCCTTATCTTTCCATGTTCAATTCAAGTATCCTATCCTAATGAACTCTTTCTTGATGCTTCCAGATAAAACGGCCACTTCCTCCTTCCCATTACTTAGCATAGACTTCCTCACAGTCCCCATAATATATTAATAGTATTGACGGTATCTGTAAGCCTCTTAACAGAAATGACTGGAGAATTCTGGCATGATCTAGATGCTCTCAAATGCACAGAAACTGAAACAACTGTGCCCACGCTAATCAAGACACATCTCAGGGCTGGTTTTCTCCTATAGGTTACTGATGTGCAGCCCCCGATTTAGAATAACATGTGGCAAACCAATTTGGAGCAGATATGGTGTCATTCAAAAGATGGAACCTCGGGATCCACTAAATCCACTCAGAGTTGCTTTTTTCTTGTGAGTCCTGTGAGCAGAGGACTCTACTGGAGGGGGGACGGCGGGGGGACTATGCTGGGTCTTTCTCTCAAAGCGCTTGCTGTGAGAGGGCTTTCCCTAGTTGCACTGAGCGGGGACTACTATCCAGTTGGGGTGCTCGGGCTTCTCATCGTGGTGGCTTCTCTTGCTGCAGAGCACAGGCTCTAGGGCGCACAGACTTCAGTAGCTGTGGCGCTTGGGCTTAGTGGCCCTGTGGCATGTGGGATCGTTCTGGACCAGAGATGGAACCCGTGTCTCCTGCATTGGCAGGAGGATTCTCAACCGCTAGACCACCAGGAAAGACCAAGCAGAGGACTCTAGGGAAGCGTTTCCTGAGGTGTGTGCCATGAAAAAAAAAAAAAAAAGCTACATACATAAACCAGTGCAATAAAAAAAAGAGGTGGTTGCAATTAACACTTTGGAACACACTGGGTGCAAGAAAATAGCAGAGGTGTCTACCTCTGCCATAAGCCATGGGCATCCTGACCCTATTTGTCCCCACACCAGTCTGACTTGAGACACAAGCTTTGGAACCGAATGAATTACAGTCAAGTTCAAGTTCTGTTTAGAGATGATTTTGATTCTGGATTTTGTTCTTTTGGACAAACTTGTTAAAGGAAATGTGCTAGTGTCATTCCAGTTTAAACTGGCTCCATGTGTGCATGAGCCACACGTGTGTGTGTATGTGTGTGTGCGTGGAATTTGTATGCATGCTAAGTCACTTCAGTCATGTTCAACTCTTTGCAACTCTATGGACTATAGCCTGTCAAGCTTCTCTGTCCATGGGATTTTCCAGGCAAGAATACTGTGGTGGGTTGCTATTCTCTTCTTTTGGGGATCTTCCCCATCCAGGGATCGAACCCAGGTCTCTTATGTCCCTTGCATTGGCAGGTAGGTTCTTTACCACTAGCATCATCTGGGAAGCCTGTGGAATTTGTTTATTGAGGTGAGAAGGGTATATACTTTACAATTGAATCAAAATTAATGGATAATGAGGACAGTAATTTGAGCATATTAAAGCTGAGTGCTGAAGAATTGCTGCTTTTCAACTGTGGCGTTGGAGAAGACTCTTGGGAGTCCCTTGGACTGCAAGGAGATCCAACCAGTCCATCCTAAAGGAGATCAGCCCTGAGTGTTCATTGGAAGGACTGATGTTGAAGCTGAAACTCCAATACTTTGGCCACCTGATGCAAAGAGCTGACTCATTTGAAAAGACCCTGATGCTGGGAAAGATTGAAGGCTGGAGGAGAAGGGGATGACAGAGGATGAGATGGTTGGATGGCATCACCGACTCAATGGACATGAGTTTGGGTAAACTCCGGGAGTTGGTGATGGACAGGGAGGCCTGGTGTGCTGCAGTCCATGGGGTCACAAAGAGTTGGACACAACTGAGCAACTGAATGGAACTGAACTGAAATCCATATATTTTCATCTAGAGTAGCCTAGTTCTTCCCTGCTCCACAGCTTCCGAACCTGGAGCACAGTTGGGCAGGCACACCAGGTTTCTTCCATGAGAAGGAGATGCTATTCCTGCCTGTGACATCCAAGCGAGGGGTTGTACTGCCCCTGGGAAGCAGGCAGGTGTGGCAGAAAATCTCTGGACAGCAGTGGAAGGCCTGTCTGACCCCCCAGTGGAGCGCAGGGAGGGCAGAGGCAGAGGTCCCAGAGTGAACGACCAGGGAGGCGAGTCTTGCCCTACCAGCCAGCTGGAGCCTGTGGGGAATCCGAACCGGAGGGCCCAGCTCCCGCTCCATCTTTGGAGCTCCAGGAAGGCCTCTCCTGTGGAATGAGCCTGGGGAGACAAGAGCCTGCCCCACAACAGGGACAGAGACAGTGTGTGCTGTCAGGGCAGAAGCCTGAGGCGGCGCTCCTGAGCCTTTCTCTGTGCCCCTGTGTCATGGAGGGGTCCAGAACAAGAAAGGTGGCCACAGGAGCTGCCTGACAACCTGCCAGGAAGGCTTCTGCCAGCAGAGCAAGATCACCAGTAGTCCCTAGTGCTACAGGGCAGAATGTTCAGGGCAGAGATTGACCAGGAAGGATAAGCTGACCCCAGGGAAGGGTATGCCGTGCTGGCAGGAGCTAAATGAGCTGAACAAATCACAGAGAACAACTGATGTGCCTGAGCCAAGAGAACAGACCACAAACGTCACTTACAGAAGTCTTCATCTGCAGAGACTAGATCGGACGAAAACCCCCTCCCTACCTGGATCATCAAAGAGACCTGGAGGATGCCAAGGGTGCCACACAGGACCCTCTCCTTGACCACCAAGATCACATTATACCAGACACCAGGGAGAAAAGAGGAGAAGCGGGAAAAGCCCAGATGATGTATTAGCTACCTATTGTTGTAGAACAAATGACTCCAAAATTTAGAGGCTTAAAAAACAATTAATCTTTATTATTTCAAGGCTTAAAAACTATAAAATTTTATGACCTTGCGGTTTCTATTTTGAGTCAGGAACCGGAGTGTGGTTTAGCTGGATGGTTCAGCCCTGGGGTCCCTCACACGCTGCAGTCAAGATCAAGATGAGTCAAGTCAACAGAGTGACTGTTATCTGGGGGCTTGACTGGGGTTGGAGGACCCTCTGCACGATGGCTCACTCACCTGGCTGGAAAGTTTGTGTTGGTCTTTGAAAGGAAACCATGGTTTCCTGGGCTGTTTGGGCACCTTCATGATGTGGCAGCCGGCTGCTCTTCAGAGAGAGAGAGATCCAAAACAGCAAGGTAGAAGGAGCCGTGTTTTAAGTGACTCTGCCTCAGAAGTCACACCAGGACTTCCACCATATTCCCACTGGTCGCAGAGAACCACGCTGGTGCAGTGTGGAAGGAGGCTACCCCAGGGTGTGAACACCAGGAAGTGAGGGTCCTTGGGGACCACCTTGAAGGCTGGCTACCACAGTAAGGAGTTTATCTTTGGAGTGAATGGCCATGACCATGCTGAATCACCATGCGAAAAAGTGACTGATTTAACCAGAAAAGACTCTATGGGTCTGCAGTTCATAGTCTCTTTGACTTTATACATTTAACAGGAAAACTTCCCATTTTTCCTGATCTACCTGACAGACTTTGCTTTTTTGGTCTCCAAAATCACCGTGGACGGTGACTGTAGCCATTAAATTAAAAACATACTTGCTCCTTGGAAGAAAAGCTATGACAAACCTAGCCAGCCTATTCAAAAGCTGAGACATCACTTTGCCGACAAAGGTCCATCTAGTCGAAGCTATGGTTTTTCCAGTGGTCATGTACGGATGTGAGAGTTGGACCATAAGGAAGGCTGAGCACCAAAGAATTGATGCTTTCGAACTGTGGTGCTGGAGAAGACTCTTGACAGTCCCTTGGACAGCAAGGAGATCAAACCAGTCAATCTGAAAGGAAATCAATCCTGAATGTTCCTTGGAAGGACTGATGCTGAAGCTGAAGCTCCAATACTTTGGCCACCTGATGCAAAGAGCCGACTCATTGTAAAAGACCCTGATGCTGGGAAAGATTGAGGGCAGGAGGAGAAGAGGGACACAGAAGATAAGATGGCTGGATGGCAGCATCGACTCAATGGACATGAGTTTGAGCAAATTCCAGGAGATAGTGAAAGACATGGAAGTCTGGCACATTGCAGTCCATGGGGCTGAAGAGTCAAACACGACTTAGCAGCTGAACAACAACACATAATGATGGGGCTTGAGAAGCAAAGCTGACATCACTTACTTGGAAAATTAGAGAAAAAAAGCTTTATATTTGCCCAGGGCTGAGTTGTGACTAGTTAAGCAAATCTCTTGTAGGTGTATACTCAAGTTCAGTCCTGTGTTTGATAAATGAGCGTTTCCTCTAGTTCATGCTTTCTTTCCATTCACATCTTTCAAGCTTAGTTCTTGATTACTCTTCTTAAAAATGGATAAAGTATTTGATCTTTCCCTTTAAGGAGTTTATACTATGGACAAGAAGTGGAAAAAACAGAAAAGTCTACTTTTGACAAGATGCAGCCCCCCACCCGCCTGCAAAGCAGCACACTCACTGGCAGGATGGGCCTCTTGTGAGGGGACAGACCGGTGAAGCAGGCTCCTTGGAAATCCATGTTCATGGACTTCAAGCACCAGGAGGAAACATCAAGTTCCTTGTGCTTCCTGACTACAGGTAGCTCAGACTCTTCACACTGGGATCCTGCTTCTCCCTGGGCAAGCCGGCCATTAAAGGGGAGAATGGCAAGGTGGCCATTAAAGCCACCTCCAGAGAGGTACTTTTGCTTACAGTCCTACTCCAGTGGCTCCGGAGAAGGAAAAAACCTCCCAGGGCACTGGGGCTGGGGAATGTGTTTTCTGAAACAGGATTCTCCCAACATATCAGAGCCCAGGCTTCCAGGATAATTGAAACCCTTGGTATTAACTGAAGAAGGGGATGGCGTGGAGGAGGTGGGGAGTGGGGAACCTTTTCCTGCCATTGCTGGAAAAGCTGAAGCTGTGGTTTTAGAGAAACAAACAGCCCAGTGTTTGGCTTTGGACCTGAGTGGGGAGGGCGGGGGGAAATGCTCGGTTCCATCCACCTTTGGGGTAGGAGACTGATGGCTCAGCCTGGTGAATCAGGAAAGGAATTCCTAAATACTTGTGATTTCAAAACGTGGAGCTTTGCAGCCAGGCACCCAGAGGCCCCCGCCTCAAGCGTGTGTTATGAATTTGTCCACCTGCAGATATCATGACTTTCCGTGGCAACTGGAACATCCACTGAGATACTCAGTAAAGAGCATTCAGTGATGATGGAAAGAAGTTACACAGGTTTGTTTGTTTGTTTGTCTGTTTTCATATTCTCTTTGCAATACCATAGGGAGAGCAGAGCAGTCCAGTAGACAGAGTGAGAACTAGAAAAAATTCTCATCTAGCACCATTTGCCTCCCAGTGGTAGCTAGTACTGTGTCTTTGGGATATTGGAGAAGGGCATGCAAACCCACTCTAGTATTCTTACCTGGAGAATCTCCATGGACAGAGAAGACTGACAGGCTACACAGTCCATGGGGTCGAAAAGAGTCAGACATGACTGAGTGACTAAGCACAGCACTTTGGGTTATTGTAAAGTGAATCCTCCCTCCCCTCTTATTCTTCCTTCCTTCCAAAGAACCCCCACAGGCCTGGGAGCTCACATTGAAAGGAATCAAAACAATTGATTTAGAGAAACATCCAGAAGAATACCGGGCAGAAGAGTGGATGATCTGGGGTACCTTAGCCTAGAGCTGACTTCCCCAAAGGCTGGGGCACTGGCCTTGGACTTCAAACACAGTATGTAGGATCCTTCCTTCCTCGTGTTCACCAACTTGACAGTGCTAAGCTTTGTGCATTATTCCTAAACAAGACTGCTGCCTTAGTTGTCTCATCTGTAAAGTAGATACAAAAATCTGACATAGGTTATGGGGCTGTAAGATTTTAATAAAAAGATATCCAGGCACAGCGCCTGGAGTGAAAACCGCACCTTCTCTCCTTGGCCTAATCTGTAATATGAAGGAAACCTTTGCCTCACAAAATCATGGGGGTTCAATAAAAAACATATAAAAGCACTGAGTATTATGTCTGCTATATGGAAGATTTAATAGGCTAAAACTGAGAAATAATATTTGCACAGTAATAATTATTATTGTGGGTCTCCACCTTTGTAATTTCAGAGAGGAATTTGAAGTTTTTGCTCTTATTTCTTCACTCCCTCTTCCCCAATCCCTGCCCTCACTGACATGCCTTTTAGGTAAATTTTTCTGAGTCTTTGAGAACTTGAGTTATGGACTTACTTGCCCCAAGGGGAGTCAATAGACTCTCTTGTGCGTCAGGGGCTGCATTAAAGATAACTGGCAGCCCAGTCAGGCTCAGCCAGGGGAATTCATCTTCATGTTGAACAGGCAGGCTGGACTGACCCTAAAGATGAATATCAAGAGGCTGGGAAGAGGACAGAGAGCAGAGGGGGAGAGGCAAAATCGCCAGCGGTGGCAGACTAGGGCTTCGCTCCAAGGCAACACCTGGCAGGGGCAAGCCTTTACACAGCTCCAGCTGGGTGGCTCCCCAGGAGAACCAGCCTTCTTCTACATGGCCTGGGGTGCCTCAGGGGTGGTCGCTGTGGTATCTGGGCATTGCCCAGTGAATTCAAAGCAGCAGCAACATTGCACAGTAGACCAACAGCGATGCAGACAGCGATGCCCATCAACAAAGACACAAGACTCCCTCCTTGTTCCCTGCCTTCCCTTTCAACCCATTTCTACCCCATTCTGCAACTCTCAGACCATAAGAACAAATAGTCTATAAACTTCCTTCATAAAACAAATCAATCCTTCATGATCGAAGAGCTCTGACATTTCCGGTGGGCAGAGAGGTGTGAGGTGGATGGCATGATTGCTCGCTCACTTACATCTCATGAGACAGAAAACAGTATCCCCCATTCATCCTGCCATTGGTTCTGTTCTCCAAGGTGTTTCAGGTAAACAAGACACAGAGCACCTTCTCTGGGGCCTAATTTCACATAACCTCTGTGATGGTTAATTTTAAATTTCAGCTTGACTGGGCTCCTGAGGGCTCGGCTACATGGCCCAACAATTTCCTGGGTATTTCTATGAGAATGTTTTGGGGATGAGATTAGCTTTTGAACTGATAGACTAGGTAAAGCAGTCTTTACCTCTTTGATGTGGGCGAGCCTCATGCCATCAGCTGAAGGCCTGAATAGAACAAAAAGGTGGGCCATCCCCTGAAAAGAGGAGAATTCCTGCCTGCCTGCCTACCTTCCAGCTGGGACAGGAGCTTTTTTCAGCTTCAGACACAAGCCAAACCACTGCCTCTTCCTGGATTTTCAGTCTGCCAGTCCTGAGAATGGAAGCCCCCATCGGTTCTCTTCGTTTGCAGACCTTTGCACTCACATTGGAACTCCACCATCAGCTCCCTTGGATCTACAACTGACCAACTCTCTTAGGACTTGCCTGCCTTCATAATGACATGAGTCGTTTTTTTAAACAATAAATCTCTCCTGTTACACAGATGTATATATCTATCTACATGTGTTACTGTTGTTGTTTAGTTGCTAAGTTATGTTCTGACCCTTTGCGACCCCAGGGACTGTAGCCTTCCAGGCTCCTTTGTTCATGGGACTTCCCAGGCAAGAATCCTGGAGTGGGCTGCCACTTCCTTCTCAGGGGATCTTCCCAACCCAGGGATCAAACCCTCGTCTCCTGCTTGGCAGGTGGATTCTTTACCGCTGAGCCACCCAGGAAGTCCCTACAGTTCAGTTCAGTTCAGTTCAGTCGCTCAGTCATGTCTGACTCTTTTGACCCCATGAATCACAGCACGCCAGGCCACCCTGTCCATCACCAACTCCCGGAGTTGACTCAAACTCATGTCCATCCAGCCATCTCATCCTCTGCCGTCCCCTTCTCCTCCTGCCCCCAATCCCTCCCAGCCTCAGAGTCTTTTCCAGTGAGTCAGCTCTTCGCATGAGGTGGCCAAAGTATTGGAGTTTCAGCTTTAGCATCAGTCCTTCCAATAAATAAAGACAGATGGCGATCTAGGTGCAGATGCATCCCGCGGGCTCTGTTTCTCTGGAGAATCCTGAATAACATTTCTCCTTTCACCTACTCCCAAAGCCTAGGCCCCTCTTGGTCAAACATTCTCCTTCCTTTCATGCAACTACACATACTTCAGTAAATGCAACACGCGAAGCCCTTCAGAGAGTAGCCTGAACTTTCGATCAACTGCTTGAAATTACAACTCCAGCTCCAGGCCTGGGGTTTTTGTGCCAAATTCTTAAAAAAAAGAAAAAAGACAAATGAGAGCAAGAGAGGGGAAGAAAATAGAAAGTGAGGCCTTGATTGATGTGGAACATCTGAAAGCACTCCTGGGTGGGTTATCTTTAGCCCAGAAACTTGTGGTCTCTGTTTGTTTTTGCACTTAACAGATTGCTTCTATTTATACTGGTTACATTGTCAAAAATCAAAGGGGAAATCCATCCTGAGGAACACAAAAATCACCTCCAAGCTGGACAGTTCATCAAGTGTGCAAGATGAAGTTTCCAGCACTACACACTCAACCAGTGCTCGGGGCAGGAAAGGGGGCTGATTTCCACAGAAAGAAGCATCTCCCCTGGAGCCCTCGGGCTTGAAGAGGCATGGAGAGTTTTCTCTGAAGCCTCCGTGGCTGGGTTATTAGGTTTGTCTTGAGCTTGTTGAAAAGTATTTATTAGAGGCCTTTTTGATCCTTCTTCTGTCTGATACGCCATAACTTTTACGACATAGAAATAACCAAAATGAAGAAGCCGAGACAACTCGGAGATTATTCGCCGGTTCTCCCAAGACTGCCGGCCATTTACCCGAAGGGGAGGCAGGATAATTTATGGAAGCGCGACTCGTCTGTAGGAGTGAAATAAGGCCCCGTGCTCTGCGGCAGTCATAATGAACAGAATAAATCCCGTCGTTATGCAGATGTTCCGCGAGGGCTGTCAGCGCGTCGGGGAGAATTTACTCCCTGTCTCTGACGCTCAGGACAAACAATTCCACAAGCGGGAAAACAACACGGGAGGAGGAAGCCGGACCTGGCTCTCTGTCTGCTCTCGGAAGTTTGCTCTGTGTGTTTTCCCGGCAACAAAAGACAGGGAAACTTCTTTCTCATCCTAGTGTTTTGACCTGGAAACATTTACAGAACCCTGGGAAACAAGCAAACTCTTCACTCAGGATTTTTGAGTTGTTTGTTGTTGTCGTTGGTTGTTGTTTTTTTTTTTTTGAGTGACAGGTTCTATGCCACTACAAGAGTAACTAAAATAAAACACTGGCTGGCTGCTTTATAGAAACTGGAGATGATGTCCATTCTCTTTAGCCTGTATAACGTGCCGCCCCCTTTAAAGAAATCCAGAAAAGATGCTCTACAGTGTCTACCGGTTATCTGCGGCCATCAACGCCTTTGCCAGTTACAGCAAACACCGCCAGAAGTCTCGGATACCTAACGGTATCCCCAAGGAGCCATCTCCCCTCACTTCTCTGTCTGGTTTTGTTAAAATTTAGACAACGGCTGTGGTTTTTGGACGGTGCTGAGGAATTATGTATATTCAGGTCTCCGAGCCACCTACAATTACTTGTCTTGGCTCTGATGTGTACTGTTCTCAGGCCGGTGGTAATTTCACCATAAACCCTGTCTCTCTCCTTTTATTGGATTTTATTCAGAGGGAGGGGCTCCTCACCAGGAATTAGTTTCTCATTAGAGGTCTTCGTCAGAAGCACCAGCTTGCTTTGCTAGAGCAACCTTGCATGGATCAGGAGTGGCTGTGCTCCGGCTGCTCAGCCCCCATGGGTTTACCCTGGCAGGTCCGTTAGCCAGGTTCCCTGCCATGTGGAATGCACCTGACTTGTTCCCCAAAGTGTATGTATTGGCACCTTTCCTTGGCCTCTTTTTTAAAAAAATAATCTCCACTGAAAAGCAGAAGTGAACATTAATTTCTCTGGGAAACATTCCAGAGAGTGTAAAGGAGAAGATAGCTTGTTTTTCCTTTTCTGGATTTTCAGGAAATCATACCAAAGAGGAAGCAGTTCTCACCAATTGTTCATTACTCAGAAACATGTAATTTACACTACAACCCTCACTGACAGATGATCCAACTTATATGGGGGTAGGTAAAAAAATTCTCTTCTCACATTTCCTAAAAGAAAGAGGATCACATGAGACAAGGGGTGTGCAGTGGGCCTGGGCTGGTGACCCTTTTTGTTAGAAGCCGAATAACTCCAAACCAACAGCTTTCTTTAACCTGAGACTCTCTCCCAGTTTCTGCATAAATTTACTATAAAAACATAAAGCAAAACATAAAAGGAGGATGGCATCAGTAAAGTAGCTATGCCACAAACTCGACAACAATTATCTATTCTATCTAGGGCACACTTAACTCTCTAATTGCTAATTGTAATTTAAATGAAAACATGTGTTTCTTGTTAAATTCATCAACTCCATTTTTAAGTGCTACTGAGGAGAGCTGTGATTAAGGCTGACTGCACACCTCGGGTTTTTGCCAGCCCGGGGCTCAGGTAGTTATTGGGATGTCATCTCAATTGGAGGCTCTCAATGATTGGTTTGCTTTCTGAACCAGACAGCTCAGCAGAAAGGAGGGCGGGGGGCGGCTGGGAGGCATCACTCGGCCAGGATTCTTTTGCATGTCGTGTGCTGCTGTTTCCTGCGAGTCCAACTGTTAAGACTGAGAAGTTCACTGGGATCCAGCCCTATCTGGAATCCAGCTTTTTGCCTCCTAAAGATACTCAGTTGTTGTTCAGTGGCTAAGCTGTGTCCAGAGCTAAGTTGTGACCCCATGGACTGCCCTGTCCTTCACTATCTCCTGCATTTTGCTCAGATTCATATCCACTGAGCTGATGATGCCATCCAATCATCTTATCCTTTGTCGCCCCCTTCCCCTTCTGCCCTCAATCTTTCCTAGCCTCAGGGTCTTATCCAATGAGTTGGCTTTTTGCATCAAGTGGCCAAAGTATTGGAGCTTCAGCTTCAGTAAATCCAGTGAACATTCAGGGCTGATTTCCTTTAGGATTGACTGGTCTGATCTCCTTGCTATCCAAGGGACTCTCAAGTCTTCTACAGCACCACAGTTCGAAAGCATCTATTCTTCTCAGAGAAGTTATCAAATTCTGACCAACTGGAGAAACCTCCTTGCAAAAGAGCTGGTTCTCTCTGAAACTCTGCTGTTCCCACGGATGCCATCCATCCACCACAGGCACAAGGAAAAGAATCGATAACATGATGCTTGTGAAGATTCCGAATGGCAGATACCACGGAAGGACTTCATGCAACTGTCTCATTCCCACTAGTTGCTCAGCAAACATCATTCTCATCCTCTTACCAGATAAGCACAAATTTGATATAAAGAATTTAAAAGGAAAGGGCTCATTCGTTCAGCTGTGTTTAGGGAAAAGCCAGTCTTAAATCATCAAAGTCTGGAGTAGAGAGAATAGGTTTTAAGTGCACTATTGTTATGTTCAATTAGAGACAGTAATTAGAAATGGCTAATTAAATAACATTTTGTTTATTTTCTATTGAGCTAACAAGAATAATCCATTAATAGCTTATCAATCCTTGTGGGAAAACATTTGAAGAGCATTTGGGAGTTTGTATTTGCCCAGGTTCTCCAGAGAAACAAAACCAAAAGGAGATATATATATATATGTATTCCTTTTAAGGAATTGGCCCATGTGACATGGAGGCTGCTGGTTGCTAAGTTGGAAACTAGAAAAACTGATGGGGTAAGTTCCAGTCTGAGTCCAAAAGCAGGAGAAGACTGGTAGGCTAGTTCAAAGAGAGAGAGAATTCCTCCTTCCTCACTTTTTTTGTTCCATTCAGACCTGGATGGAACAAAATGGACTGGATGGGGCTCATCCACAGTAGGGCTTCCCTGGTGGCTCAGACGGTAAATAAAGTGAAGTCGCTGAGTCGTGTCCGACTCTTTGCGACCCCATGGACTGTAGCCCACCAGGTTCCTCCATCCATGGAATTTTCCAGGCAAGAGTACTGGAGTGGGTTGCCATTTCCTTCTCCAGGGGATCTTCCCGTCCTAGGGATCGAACCCAAGTCTCCCACATTTTAGGCAGACGCTTTACCGTCTGACCCCCCAGGGAAGCCCCTGCAATGCAGGAGATGTGGGTTCAATCCCTGGATCAGGAAGATACCCCTGGAGAAGGGAATGGCAACCTGCTCCAGTATTCTTGCTGGAAAATCCCATGGACAGAGGAGCCTGGCGGGCTACAGTCCATGGGGTCACAAAGAGTCGGACATGACTGAGCAACTAGTACTTTCATCCACAATAGGGAGGGCAACCTGCTTTACTCAGTGTACTGATTGGAATGATAGTCTCATCCAGAAACACCCTCACAGATGCACACAGAATAGCATTTCACCAAATCTTTGGGCACCCCATGGCCTAGTAGACGCACAGAACTCACCTTCATGGATCTAAAGTTATCGTATACGGTATGTGAAGCACTGTCTGCGTGGTATGTCATGGAACATGTGTGGACTTGGAGCCAGGCATATCTGCACTAAATCCTTCTTCCTCTGCCTACTCGGTCTGGGTCCCTGGAGAGTCACATGTCCTCACTAAGACTCAGTGATACTATGGCCACTGGAGACAACAAGTATCTGCTCATTGTGTTTGTCGCCTGTGTGGTTCTGGGTGCAGGCAGCGTGCCCCAGTCCACGGACGAGTCTAGTGCCAGAGCCCTCAGCCCCCAGGCATGTGGGCTCCGGAGAATTAGGGTCTGTTTTCTGCTACTGTGACCATGACAGGAGCGTTGCTAGCAAAGGACTAGTGGCCTGGAGGCCTGGTCCAGTGGGCGGGTCCTCCATCAGCCCCGCCCATTCACATATTCACTTGCTCTTCTTCAGCTGTTGGATTGCTCGCTGACCCTGGAGGACTTGGTCAGAGCTACCCAGCAAACTCACAGCCTCAGAACACCCCAATTCTTCTCCCTCAGTCTCATCTTGGGGTCCAGGAGACTCTTCTTTGGATCTGTTATGAAGGAATAGTGTTATGGTTGAATGCATGCACGTGTACTAAGTTACTTCAGTCATATCTGACTTTGCGACCCCATAGACTGTAGCCTGCCAGGCTCCTTGTTCATAGGATTCTCCAGGCAAGAATACTGGAGTGGGTTGCCCAGCCCTCCTCCAGGATCTTCCCGACCCAGGGATTGAAACTGCAACTCCTGCATCTCCTGCTTTGGCAGGTGGGATTTTTTGTTTTGTTTTTTTATCACTAGCATCACCTGGGAAGCCCTATGGTTGAATATTGTCTTTCTAAAATTTGTATGTTAAAATCCTAACTCCTAATACTTTAGAATGTGACTGTTTTTGCAGATAAGAGCTTGCTGGAAAAGACTCTGATGCTGGGAAAGGTTGGGTGCGGGAGGAGAAGGGGATGACTGAGAATGAGATGGCTGGATGGCATCACCGACTCTGTGGACATGAGTTTGAGTGAACTCCGGGAGTTGGTGATGGACAGGGAGGCCTGGTGTGCTGTGATTCATGGGGTCGCGGAGAGTCGGACACGACTGAGCGACTGAACTGAACTGAAAAGATGATTAGATTAAAATGAGGCCATCAGGGGGTGTCCTTATGAGAAGAGGAAACTCAGACACACAGACAGGCAGCCATCTGCAAGCCAAGAGAAGAGGCCTCAGGAGAAACCAAGCCTGCCCACGCCTTGATCTTGGACGTCTAGCCTCCAGAAACCCTGAGAATATAAGTATGTGTTGTTTAAATCACTCAGTCAGTGACAGCCCAGTGTGTGTGTGCTTGCTAAGTCACTTCAGTCGTGTCCAACTCTTTGCGACCCTATGGACCATAGTTAGATAGGCTCCATGGTCCATGGGATTCTCTAGGCAAGAATACTGGAGTGGGTTGCTATGCCCTTCTCCAGGGGATCTTCCTGACCCAGGGATCAAACCCACATCTCTTATGTCTCCTGCGTTGGCAGGTGGGTTCTTTATCACTAATGCCACCTGGGAAACCCTATGACAGCCCTAGAAAAATAATACAGGATCTTAAAACACTAAAGACCATCCCTAGACAAAACAGTTGTCAGCTCCCCAACCAGCAGCTTGATTGTCCAGAAGTCCTTGTATCATGAAAGCTGTATCAAAGGACGATGTCCTTCCCTTCAGTGGGGCAGGATTAATGATGTGGGTTCTGTTGACAAAAGCTCTGCTCACAGACAAGCAGAAGTGCCTGCCCAGGAACCCTTATAGGTATGCCCTAGTCCAGGATTACATTTTTTTAACAACAGAATTTGGTCAAGCTGATTATGAACACAGATATAATTCTTACCAATAAACTTCTGGATGGCTTCCCAGATGGTGCTTATGGTAAGAAATTCACCTGCCAATGCAGGAGACTTAAGAAACACAGGTTCGATCTCTGGGTCAGGAAGGTCCCTTGGAGGAGGGCATTGCAACCCACTCCAGTGTTCTTGCCTGGAGAACCCCAAGGACAGAGCAGCCTGGCGGGCTACAGTCAGGGGCAACTGACACAGCACAGCGCGGCGCAAACTTCTGGATAAGTAGAATTTCAGGTGGTGCAACAGTTTCTCAGGGCTATCGTAAAAAAGTACCAGAAACTTGGTGACTTGCACAACAGAAATGTATTGTCTTACAGTTCTGGAGGCAAGAAGTCTGTGTCCTAGGTGCCAGCAGGAAGCCTGAAGGAAAGTCTTCCAGAGTCCAGGTTGACTAGACTGCCCCACTCCTGCAGGATAAAAGAGGTTTCGTTTATGGAGAGATTTAAGCAAAGCAGCCTTGGGCTTGGGGACAGCAGACACAAAAGAAGGCAGGAGGAGAGGCACAGAACCGGGGAAATTAGAAAACCCTAATAGTTCCAGGCGCTTTCAGAAGCAAGTCGCCTACAAAGGATCAGGCATTGAGACCACTAGTGGACTTCTCAACAGCAATGCTGGAAGTTGGAAGTCTGGCCAACAATCAATGCCTCTGAAATTTGGAGAAGAAATTTTTCCAGGACCCTAGTTAAAGAATTAGTAAGGATTTCAAGATGGCGACAGCAGAGCCTGAAACATAGGCAGAGAGCCCTGTGTGACTGCATGGGGTCTCACGCCCATGGAGTTGGCCGGGGGGCAGCATCAAGTCGCAACAACAAGGCTGTTGAATGTTCTCTTTGATTGAAAGGTTGTCTGAACTGGGGTGGAGGACAGCATTTTGCATCCGTTTGTCAGACATTCTCATTGTGGTCACCTTCGTAGGGACAAGAGCTGTATGTATCTGAAACCAAGGCATGCTTTGTCCTTTGACCCACATGACCGTAGTGATGGGCTGGGACCGATCAGGAAGTGAAATGAGAGTGGACACCAGGCTGTCTGCCCTGGCAGCGGCAGCCGCCTGCCTCCCTATTGATCTGCAGGTTTGGGCTGCTGCCTGGCCTTATCAGCTGGTGACATCAGCACTGCCCTCTCCTTCTGTGAACTCAGAAAGTGCTTCTGAGGGCAGTGAGCACCCGTTAGCAAAGACTCTGTACCTCCAGATAAACAGCACGCTTGCAAGGAAGCAGAGGACCTGCTCCCTCAGAGAAAGTATCTTGATAGCTTTTCCTCGTCAAGAAAATAAAGGCAAAAATGTAAAGCCTCCCCCCATACATAATATTTCTGCTACGGAGCATCTTGGTGCTGTTTTGACCACCCTGGCCGTACTGAGGGGCTTCCCTGGTGTCTCAGTGGTAAAGAATCTGACTGCCAATGCAGGAGACACAAGAGATGTGGGTTCAATCCCTGGGTCAGGCAGATTCCCTGGAGGAGAGCATGGCAACCTGTTTCAGTATTCGTGCTTGGAGAATCCCATGGACAGAGGAGCCCAGTGGGCTAAAGATCATGGGGACAAAAAAGAGTCAGTCATGAGTGAACACTCACACCTGCCACGCCAGGTTGTACTGACCCTCTCGTACAGAAGTTTTCAGACCTAAACAACCTGTAATCCTTGAAGGGATGGAAAACAGAAATCACCACTGGGAGAAACGCATATCGTCCCTGAAATACACACAGCTCTGACCTGTCTTTTCATTCAATGGACTCGTATTAAAAATAGAAATGTCAATTTTAAAGAGAGACCAAAGGTAATAAGTAAATAATAGACATTTTGGTCACATTCTAAGTAAATGATGTGACATTGCATCCGCTTTAAAATGTTGAGTAATTGTTTTAGCCTTGAAAAATATTTTGGTCAGTGTCCTAGGATAAAGATCATTTTAATGAGTCACCACATCTCCAAAGTAGGTCCGCTGTGGCTTTTATGTTTCATTGTTTGTTTCTGCTCCGATTCAAAAGGTTCTTGGAAATCCAACATACTGGGTAATTGAAGATGAGGCAAGAGAAACCGGAGTTGAGATCCTATCTGAATAAGCTTATGTTCTTCCAGGACTGAAAGAGCATCTATCATCCTAACGCTGCTTCTGTTCTTTCAAAATCTGGCTTGAATTTTACCTCCCTGGAGATCAGTTCTGAATATACATCCTACACCTTTAGAATGAAATCTTCACCACGTCCAATGTTTTTCTCTTTACATTCTCAGACAGGATTATATTTGCTTGTCCTTAATTGTTCTTTAGTTTCTACAAATCTTTGCATTTTTCTCCCAGTGTACAGGTTATTCACTTATAAGGAAATCAGTCTCTGAGACCAGCATGGGTCTTCCTCTAGCACCTAGGACAGGACACTGTCTCCAGGTGCTCCACGCTTCACGTTGTCCACTTCTCTCACTCTGAACGTTCACACTAATCATCAAAATAAATTGATCTGCTCCAGGGAAACTGTGATTTAAAATCATGGGAAAATTCTATGCTCAGAGAAATAAATTATGTAAGGATTTTTTCCGTAATACCTGAAATCTCATGTAAAAAGGGCACGCTTATTCCATGAGATATATTGGATAAATACATTATAAGTCCCAGTGGTTGTTAAATAAGAAAAAGTACAATTAAGGTAACAGCCATGATAAATGGCTTAAACCAAACACTAAAATTCTTAGTAGTTTAAAAGAAACACGTTAAATGGAAAGAGTAGGCAATTAGGAATCAGAACATTGGCGTCTTGATTGGGACATCAGTTTCCTTGTCTTAAATAAGGGGAGTGGCTATGATCTTTATGAACTCTGGGAACATTCCAAGTTTACCTTTTTTGTAGAAATTGTTTTTAATCTTATAGACGTATCCTATGCCCCTAATAAAAACATACCCTCCCCATTACTCTTCCCCACCAGGCCCCTTCTGCATAGAGATCTGAGTCCTTGTGGGACCAACCACCTAACTGGCTCCTCATTTCAGAACATCTGGAAAGATGCTTCTTTAATGCAGATTAGGAAGCTGGTGGGCTGCAATCCATGGGGTCGCTAAGGGTCGGACACGACTGAGCGACTTCACTTTCACTTTTCACTTTCACACATTGGAGAAGGAAATGGCAACCCACTCCAGTGTTCTTGCCTGGAGAATCCCAGGGACAGGGGAGCCTGGTGGGCTTCCGTCTATGGGGTCACACAGAGTCGGACACGACTGAAGTGACTTAGCAGCAGCAGCAGCAGCAGCAGGACTTGTGAAGACTTTAAAAAAAAAATTCAGGTAGAAGAGTAAATTGTTAGTGCCTGGAATTAACTCTCACACCTTCTACTCCCTCCCACCTGTGGTAGTGATAGGAGTAGAGTCCAAACTTGTCCTGCAGTACTAACCCATCCTTCAGATGTGTGTGGTGTTGAAGTAGTTGAAGGACGATGATTTGTATTGCCTTCAGGAATACTCCGGGTTCTTAAGGAGCTAGCCTGGAAATTCTGCCAGTTTGTAGAATATGAGTTTCTCAGTTGCCTCATCTTAAAGGAAGTTACCCTATTGCTTTGTTACTAACTGCTTCAAAAGTCAGTGGCTTACACCAACAATATGTGTTTGGTCACGACTCTGCGATCAAGCTGGGATTAGCAGGGCGGCTCTTCTGCTGGTCTCACTAGTATTCATTATGCAAATGCAATCTTTTGGCAGCATGGCCAAGGTCAGGCAGGCCAAGACAGCCTCACGCACGGGTCTGGTGTTTCCCAGGGCTGTCAGCCAAGAGGTCTCAGTTTTCTTTCGTGTTGTCTTTCTCGCAGGGTATCCTGGGTTTCTAACACGGTGTAGCAGTGTTCTCAAATGAATGCTCCAGTGCATAAGCGCTTATCAAATTTTTCCCTGCATTATGTTCACTCATGAGCCTTGGTCAGAGAAGTGCATTTGGACAGTGGTAATGCATTCTACTTTTCAGGAGTTAATATGAACTGGTTTCTGCACTTCTGTCTGTTTGCTTTCTCCAGGTAAATCATCACAACCTTATAATTCTAAGAAAAGCTTATTGGAGTGGAAGGAAAACAAGTTTGGATGCAATAGATAGATACAGAGAGAGGCAGAGAGACAAAAGATCAAAAGAGCGTTATTTACGACACTGAAAACTAATGAACAGCCTACATGTCCACTGAAAAGACACTTTGTTGTTGTTATTTTAGTCGCTAAGTCATGTCCGACTCTACTGTGACCCCCTAGACTGTAGTCCACCAAGCTCCTCTGTCCATGGGATTTCCCAGGTGAGAATACTGGAGTGGGTTGCCATTTCCTTCTCCAGGAGATCTTCCCAACCCAGGGACTGAACCCAAGTCTCCTGCAGTGGTAGGTAGATTCTTTACCACTGAGCCACCAGGGAAGCCCCCAAAGACACTAATTAAACAAGTAAGGATAGGATACATCTATATTATAAACTCATTAAAAATGATGTTATATGTTTTTATCCTTTGAGATAGAAAGATATCTATACTATACTGTTAAAAGGGAAAAAAAGTTCTATTTAAGAAAAGGAAAAAAAAGGTGAAGAAAACAAACCAGAAATAAAAATACAACGTGTACATACAGAAAAATGTCCAGAAAGATATAACCAAAATGCTTGCAGTGCTTCCAGTGGGGTGCGATTGTGAACATTCTATATGTTACTTTTCTGTGACTTTTCTGAACTCAGTTTTTTACAGTAATCATGCGTTATAAGTACATCAAGCCACAAAGTGACAATAACTGTACAAATTAAAATTCAACTTGTGGTCTCGGTACAGCACTTTGGCAGGTCACAGTCTGCTGACCTGCCTTCCCAGGAGACCTAGTGACGGGGGGAGCAGAGAACACGGGCAGGGTGGTGTCAGGTGTGATCGGCTTGTGGAAGTCAAGCAAGATGGCAGCGGGTATTTCAGACAGAGGCAGTGAGAGCTCGGGGGAGCTGGAGCTACCCACCAACCCAGGCTGCTTACTCCTCATCTCTGCAGTCAAGAGCCCTTCTGCCTTAGGAAGAACGACACTCATACCTGTGCTGTGATTTGGGCTGTGAGCTGTCCCGTCTGGGTAACCACTAAAACAGTTGAACTAGGAGAGCGTGTGCCAAAGACTCAGTTTGGGTTTATAGCTTCAAGAGCAGCAGAGAGTCTGAGATGTCTCTCTATCTGCAAGCTCACCAAGTAGCCTGACTTGCAACAGTTTCCTGGAAGCTGGTTAAGACAGAAGATCCCTGAGTCCGACCGATGAAGCAGTTTACTTATCATAGTACCACTGATATCCAGAGAGTCATCGTTTTCCTGGCCGGTTCCCTGAGCCTGGTTCCCACAGGATGCTCTGCAGAGTGCCAGGTGATGCTGCCTGCACACGTGGGGGGCTGCGCTGCAGGAGAGGAGCCCCAACATGAAACCCAAATCTTTTTCAATGGGCTGCGAACCACCCGCTCTCTGCTCTGGAGGGACACTGTCCTTACTGTATCGGACACATCTGCTCTTTGTTTTGGAATGAGACATGACCCCGTCTTCTGAGGCTGTCCACCATAAGTCCCCAGTAGGTCCATGCTATGAACAGCCTCCTTTAGAGGAAATATATGGCAGTACTTAGACTGTCATTCAGAATACCCAGAGTAGGTGCTGAACAAGCCACCTAAACACAACCAAACAAAAACATACAACCTTAAGGTTGTGCTTACAACCTTAAGCTTGTTCTTACAGCCTTAAACTTATGCTTTGTAAGTGTCTAGGAACTTTCTCGATTGACATATAAGGATATTTTATTAATTTTTTTATTTTATCCTTTTAATTTTTTTTTTTAATGTGGACCATTTGTAAAGTCTTTATTGAATTTGTTGCAATATTGCTTCTGTTTTCTATGGTTTTTTTCCTCTGATCTTTTCGACTGCAAGGTATGTGGGATTTTACTTCCTCTACCAGGAATCTAACCCATACCCTCTGCACTGGGCGGTTAAGTCTTAACCGCTGGACCCCCAGGGAAGTCCCTAAGGATATTTTAGAAATCTTAACAATAAACATGGGTGAGTGTTGGTTGAGAAGGGGCAGTGGGAAGCACTCTGGGGTGACAACAGTGTTCTCTTGCTTCACAGGCATGTGGGCTACCTGGCTGCATCGTTTGGAGAGACTCACGCCATTCCACCCTGTGCCTTTCACTAGGCGCACCTTATGTGTCAATCAGAAACACACACACAGGCAGTGCTCACACTCACAGCTCTCACATACTCAGGCCTACGAACTCACCATAGGATATGAAGATCTCTTGTTTTACATGCTTCTATCTTTTCTCCCTGGTTTACAAACTGAACATCTCCTCCTCCGTCCCGTCACATGTATTAGCGCCTCTGCTGGATTGAAGGCACTGGCGGGTAGCGGTGGAGAAAGACAACTTAGTTACAGAAACTGCTTGTTTAAAAAAACCCAGCTCATGGCATCCAGCAACTCTGCGTGTTTCCTGAAATGAGAGACTTGAAAGTTAAGAGTAAAACTGGTGAATGGAGGTTGATGACAAAGCCCTAGGTCCAGCGTGTTTTGGAGTTATTAGTATACTTTCATTACCTCCTGCATTTTAAAGCCATTGTGCCAATTACTCAAAACACTGGAGGTGAATGAATGGGAGCTTCGAGTCTCATCTTCCATCAGGTAAAGTGTGGGTCCTGAGTGGCAGTGAGGGTCCCTCCTCCTTACCTTGATCTGTCCTTTCTAATTATGGAGGGAGGAGGAAGGAACGTTAGCAAAGAACAGAGCGGCGGACACTGAAGGTCAGGGTCCCAGATGACAGGCAGAGCAGGGTTAATGGAGTAAGGAGTTAGCACGTGCTTCCTCTTTTCTTCTTAGTCTAAACTCCCAGCCACAACAGGCAGTCTGTCCTGTCTCCAATGTGAACGTTGGGGATGGGGGGGGTGAAGATTGTGTCACCAGAAATACACGTTGCTCAAGTAGCCTAGCATTCCAGAGTTTCTAGGTTCAAAATGCAGCACGTTAGCCTTTGGTAACCCCCGAATCAGAAAGGGTTAGCAGGAATGCCAGCGCCTACAGGGCTTTTCTCCAGTACGCCCACTGCCTCAGGGTCCCTCTTTGTCCGGCTCACCTCCCATTCTCACTGACACTTTGCCTCACAAAGTGTCTTGAGGGATTGGCCCCACCCTCACCACGCTGGGCCAACAGCAGATGACTGATATTCTTGTCAAGCCTTCTGTCTCCTCACACTCCCAAAGCTGGTCGTCTTTGAGCAGCCATCGAAATACAGACAACAACGCAAAAGTGGCCTGAAGAGCTTCCTTCCCGGGCTCCAGCTGTTTCCGGGCCCAGAGCATAACGTCTCGCGTCAGAACAGCTCCGTCAGTTTCCATGCCCTCCCCTCAGCAAGTCCGCAAACTGGTCCACACGTCCAAGTGAGGGGCGGACACCCCATTTCTCCTAGTTGTCCTTCTCTCAGACAACTCGTGCAAACTCATGACTTGCCCACTGCTCAAATTCAAAAGGCCTTGAAGCCATCTGAGATCTAGGAGTCTCACCAGGACTCCCAGAGCACGTGCTCAATTGCAATCGCTATTCTAAACGCAGTTTCTCATCACCCCCACTGTATAGATGAGCCGTCCACGTGTGCATGCTCAGTCATGTCCAACCCTTTGTAATCCCATGGACTGAAGGCTGCCAGCCTTTTGGGATTTTCCAGGCAAGAATATTGGAGTGGGTTGCCATTTCCTGAGGTTAAACGAAAGAATAAAGGTCATTTTTAGCATGACAAAATGGGTTTAAGATTTACTCATGTTTTCATTTTTCTCTTTAGGTCACTTGCGTGAGTGTACTAAGTCACTTCAGTCCTCTTCGACTCTGTGTGACCCTGTGGACTTGGACTACAGCCTGACAGCTTCCTTTGTCCATGGAATTCTCCAGGCAAGAACACTGGAGTGGCTTGCCATTCCCTCCTCCAGGGGATCTTCCCGGCCCAAGGATGGGATCGAACCCCTGTCTCTTACATCTTCTGCATTGGCAGGCAGGTTCTTTACCACTAGCGCCACCTGGGAAGCCCTTTAGGTTGCTTGCTGTTGTTTAGTCGCTCAGTCGTGTCCAGCTTGTATGACCCCACGGACTGCAGCCCACCAGGCTCCTCTGTCCATGGGGTTTCCCAGGCAAGAACACTGGAGTGGCTTGCCATACCCTTCTCCATTTGATCACTTAGTAATTTTCAATTGTATGACTATATCATAATTTTTTTATCCATTCTTCTGCTGATGGACTTTAGGGTAGTTTGGGATTATGAATAAAGTTGCAGGGAACATTTTTGTGCAAAAGAAACAAAAATTAAAAATACAGAATCAGGTTGAAGCCCAGGCAGTCTGAAAGAGAGCTTGCGTTTACAGTCATGCTACTGTCTCATGGGAGGAGCCTGAGGTCCAGGGTGTGGGAAGAGGAGAGTGAGCCAGATGCTGAAGTTCAAGGTCATCAGAGGCCTGTCTGGAATGCCCTCCTCCCCATCACCATCAAAAGAGAGAAGATGGCATGTGGAAGGATGGACAGGGCATTCCCGGGGACACCGTGACAACCACACTCTTGGGAGAATGAAGGGGGTTTAATTCTGCCCAGGCCAGCCTCTAATTGAAAGTGTAGCACATGACTGGACAAGGCGGCTTAATTTGATTTAAAGCTTGTGCGGTTTGGGCTCTTAAAAGAAGCCGAACACACACACGAAAAGCTTTCCTGAGATGCCTGAGAAGAGCTCTGCCTGGAGACAGGGACTAAGAACTTGCAGGGCACAGACGTGTGTCTCTGGTGTGGAGTGCGTCTTCCGTGCTCCCCGCACTGAGCGTGTCCTCCATGACAGAGGGCAAGAAGAGGGAGCGGGAAGGGCCCGGCCCAGCAGCATCCAGTGGCTTGTATCTGAGAGCATCGCCTCCCCCAGGAGAGAAGTCAGACGACTTGATGAAACTACCTGTCCTCTTCCCCTTCCATGATGCTCTGCAGATGAAGAAGGCAACGGACGTTTCGAGAAGAGGGAGAGACAGACGTGTGCAGGTCTGGCGTGAGGCCACGTGTGAAGAACGATGGGGGTCTGGTGAGGTTGGTGGGGCCTGACTGATAGAAATCAAGACAGGCGCTAAGGATGCTCCATCTGCGTGTGCGTGGGGGGGGGGGGGTATCTATTAACCACTTAGGAAAGAAGTAGGCTTTCCAGACTGTCCCGATCAAATGAATGGTGTTTGTGGGACAGAATCTCTCTGATCCAATTCTACATAACAGTCCTCGTGATGTCCCCACTCTAGGCTACACTAAATAAAACAGCATGCTAATGCCAGCTCGTGGAGGCCTCTTCTGAGAAGGTCTCTCATGTCCTTAGTCGCTCAGTCCTGTCCAATTCTTTGTTACCCCGTGGACTATAGCCCGCTAGGCTCCTCTGCCCATGGGAATTCTCCAGGCAAGAACACTGGAGTGGCTTGCCATGCCTTCCTCCAGGGGATCTTCCCAACTCAGGGATCAAACCCAGGTCTCCCGCACTGCAGGCGGATTCTTTTCCTTCTGAGCCACCTGCGGAGGTCTGGTCCTTTGTAAAGCTGGTATCTCCTCAAAGTCCTACAAATCCTGAGGTGAAACAACTAAATTGGGCAATAACAGGTCGTTTTTCGTCAGAACCACCAAGATGTACTGTTACGGGCTGCACTGTGGTTCCCTTACTTCTTGTGTTGATGTCCTGACCCCCGGTACCTCAGAATGTGACCATATTTAGAGAGGTCATTAAGCAGTAGGGGAGCCTTCCTGCTACATGGCTGGCATCCAGACAGGAAGGGGTCAGGACACAGAAAGGCACACGGGAAGGACCAAAATGGCATCTTCAAGCCAGGACAGAGCCCTCGGACCAAAACCAGACTCGCCCACAGCAAGACCCCAGGTCAGCCTTCCAGAACTGTGAGAACACGCCTTTCTGTGCTCTGAATCCCCAGTCCCCGGGTCTTCGGTCCCTGGCCCCAGCACACAAACACGGACACCATTTCCCAGCCACGTGTCAGGACCCCATGTGCCGTGTCTTGTGTCAGGCCTGCATTAATAAGTCAACTCCCTTCCACGTTAAAATCATCCCTCCTTCTGTCACTTGAGGAGACAGAGGGAAACAGTGAGCTGCCCTCTTCCCTGTGTCCCTAACCAAAAATAATCAGAAGGAAGCAGAAGGAGGCAGGAAAGAGGCCCAAGGAGACCCCAAGGTAAAGAAGGGGTCCTTTGAAGGAACAGAGCACAAGGCTGGGTGCAGGGCTGAGGGGCCTTTGTGGGGGTCTGTGCCTCAAGACACTGTCACAAGCATTGCTTGTCTTGCAAGGAGCGCGGGGAGATGGAAGAAGCAGTCGGTCCCCAGATCATCCTTTCTGTTCACACTGCCTCAGCGATCTCAGGCAGAACAGCACGCAGCCAGGGGGCGGTGGGCTTCTCTGGGTCCCCGCAGCCGGCAGCCTGGCCCACTCCCGGCTAGCCCAGAGAGACAGGGAGGCAGAGAGGCGGCCCCAGGTGCACACAGGCTCCGGAGGGTCAAGACTCATTCGGGAGGTCACTTCATTTAACCCTTCCCTTCTGCCTTTTCCCTTGGCTTCTCACTGAAGCCCAGAGAGCTTGCCTGGTGGTGATTTCTGTGTATTTATTTTTCCTCATTGCATCCCGCCTTTCGGCTTGGAGTGGCCTGCGGAACCACCTGCAGCAGCCGGCCGGCCACTACAGATTAACTGGGGAGTGAGGTTTCTGCTCCCCAACTTCCATGGGCTCCTTTTGTAGGCTTTCTCCCTCTCTCCCTGTGGCGGGAGCCCCGGGTCTGTGGGATGAGTCGTTAATGTGTATGCATTTGAAAGGAGCAGATGAAAGCCACTTCTCTGAGCCACCTAATTGGAGAGAATTGCGGTTTTAGGGGTGAGGGGCGGGCCTCCTAAGTGAGAGGGAGAGGGGCGTGGGGGAGGGGCGGAGAGCAGGCCTGGGCTCTTTCTGATGAAAATGCGGGCCTCCCCCCAGTCACTCCTCTTCAGCTGCTGCCTCGCAGATGGACCCTTTAATTGAATTTTCCTTCGGGCCTGGGGGAGGGAGCCATTTCGGGCCAGAAGAGCAATTGAAGTGAATCCCATGGCTTTGGTTTCCTTTCACGGGGAGCTGGAGGGGCAGGTGGGGTGATTGTCAGTCTTGGTGTTTCCATCCTGGGCCTGCCATCCTCTTCTCCCTTTCAATTCACCTGATTTTTCTTTTCTTTTTTGAAAATCCCCACTCTGGATTATTTTGCTACACTCTGGTCTTTTTCATCAGGGTACGCGTGGAGGAAGATGAATTAGAATGGTGCTACTGGTGAAGAACCTGCCTGCCAATGCAGGAGACGATCCCCTGGAGGTGGGCATGGCACCCTACTCCAGTATTCCTGCCTGGAGAATCCCACGGACAGAGGAGACTAGAGAGTTACAGTGCACGGGGTCACACAGACTCCGAAACCACTGAAGCAACACTGCATGCACATGTGTTTGATGGCCTGGCTCCAGCAGCCCTTGGTGGGGTGTCTGCTGTGTGCCTGGGCCGCTCCTGCTGGGAAGGAGACGGTGTCAAGGTCAGTGCCTGCCTCTGAGAGTCCATCCTCCATCAGGGAGAATGCTCTTTTTAAAAAAACCAAAAGGAAAAACAAAACAAACAACAAGTAAACAGAACCAGTTGAAGCCTCGTAGAAGCCAGCATGAAATTCTCCGATGAGTAGGTGAGGGGTTAAATGGAGTGTGGGGCAACCAGAACAAGACCCTGGAGGCCGGCGGCACACGGCCTGGGGATTGGCTGGTGGGAAAAAGCGCAAGTCTAGAAGGCGGAGCCTCCCTCAGTCCAGGGAGTGTGCAGGAGGAGAGACAGAGGGCCTTGTGCTCTGCCCTCGTGACCACGGTGACATGTGCCCGTGATCAGGATTCTGCTGGGCGGACCGCAGAGGCCAGAGATCTGAGTGTGATTCCAGGGGTCCCGTGAGGAAGCCTGGTGGATGTCCACCCATCCACAGCTTCAGTGGTCTTCTCAGACCTTCATGAGATGAGCAATTTGGTGGTGGAGAGGAGAGGCAAAAACCATTAGTTCCAAAGGAGAAAAACAAACAAAATAACCCCCCAAAAATTGGTTCCTTTGTTCATCAGGGTTCACTAAGTTTGTCCACCCTATTTCTGACTCATTGTTAAAATCTGGAGACACACAGTCAAATATCACATGACCCCTGAGGCGTACAGGAAGAAAGAGCTACGGAGGCACACATAGCTCTATTAAGCACTGTTTGATTTAAGAAAACACACTGGTTGAAATTTGTGCAAATAGCACAGAAAGGCTGTGGCGTGTGAAGAAAGAGCGCCAACTCCCTCTTTCAGGAGCCTCCCCAGAGGCAGACACTCTGAGCAAAGTGCGAGCCCGCAGACCCTTCGTCTCGGCCCTTCGTGAGGGGCAGTGCTTCCGCTGATACAGCGGCCATTCTCTGATGCTTGGGGTGGGCGACAGCGGCTGCAGCTCTCAGGGAAGGTGGGTGACCCGGAGAGGTGGGCCCAGCACCGTCCTTCAGGAGAGGAGGAGGATCTGCGTGGGAAAGAAAGTAGCCTGCTCTGAGTAGCTCCCTGGTGGCCAGGGTGTAGTGGCCACAGAAGGGACGCAGGGAGAGAAAGGGAGGCGGCCAGCCCACACGGGCGGGGGGACCAAGTCGTGTGCGACGGGGGAGTGTTTAGGCAGGTGAAGCAGAACCACTGATGCAGAGCCTCGCTTGCGTGATGAATTTAGCTATTCCTTAAGAAAATCATAAAATCAAAACCAACAAATGGACTCTTTCAAGTTCCCACTCTGGCCAGTTATTTCCCTGCTGATTATCTATTCTTGTCACTATCGCCTTCATCATCGCCCTGAATGTTCATGTAACATGTACCATAAGTAGCTGGTATTATCCACTTTGGAGGGAAGGAAACTGGGGTTCAAGCAGTACAAGTCACCCACTCAAGGTGGCATTGGTGCAGATGTGGGCAGGACTCTGAGTCACATGCCACCTTCTACAGCCGCCTCCCGAGACGGTAACAGGAGCAGAGGGTTACGACCACTCCCTCCAGCGATGTAGGAGTTTTCCAGTCCTCAAAACAAACCTCAGCAAGGCTGGCCCGACTGCCCTCCTGAGAACCCCTAGGCAGCCCTGGAGAAGACATTCCAACCCATGGTACCAAGTGAACCACACAGGGCAACCACACCATGTGCCCTGGTGTGTGATGACAACGCCCGCCGAACAGCACGCAGATCACTATTGTAACAAACAGGCCGCGCCCTGGGCAACCCTCCAAGGCCAGCCTGTCCTAATCTTTCCCTAATCACAGGACCGCTTAAGTGTCTATTCTGCCACCTGCCGTGTTAGGCACTTTGCATTCATTATTCCAATTAATTCTCACACCAGCCCAGGAAAGTAAGAATTATGACTCTTGTTTTACACATTAGGAGATCGGCAGCTCTGAGAAGGGGTCGAGCTGTGAGTCAAAAGCCAGTTCTAACCCCAGTGCCCTCTTTCTCCAGGGCAGCCCTGAACTTAGAGCTGCACCCCGCCTCCATGTCTGCCAGACTCTTGGGAGTTCGGGCTCCATAAACATCTTCCCAATAAACCAGTTCCTGCCAGCCACTGTTGGGCTGTCATCACCTCGCTCGCCTTGTCTTTCAAAAACAAGAAGAAAACCCTTCGGTGAGTGTATGGGTTCATAAGGCATTTCACACACTGGGGAGATAGCTAGTATTGCGGCAGCGCTGAATGGCCAGCTTCTGCAGTGGCCTGGCTCCAGTGACCTTGTGGTCACTGGGGGGAGGGGGGATCCAGCTCCTCCCTGCCCCCAGAATCATCTGCCAAGGAGTGGCCCCACTCAGCCGTCATGTAGTAACGCTTCATCAGCCATTGATTGCTGTGTGCCGGTCACTTGCTAGGAGCCTCCCATGTCCGGTAGGGTCAAATTTCAAAGCAATTTTTCATCCTTGGCACCACTGACATTTTGTGCCTGATCCCTGGGTGGGGTTCGATCCCTGGGTCGGTTTCCATCCCTGGGTCGAGAAGATCCCCTGGAGAAGGAAATGGCAACCCTCTCCAGGATTCTTGTCTGGGGAATCCCATGGACCGAGGGTGCCTGGCAGGCTACAGTCCATGGGGCTGCAAAGAGTCTGACATGCCTGAGCGACTAACACATTCTTCCCTGTGGGCAGTCTGGTGGGTTGTAAGACACTCAGTGGCACCCCTGGCCTCTCCCCTCTCTATGCCAATCTCACACCCCTCCCAGTTATGACAACCAGCCATTCCCAAATGCATCCTAGGTCACAATCCTGCCCACAGTCGAGGACCACTACGTTCAAGTACAAACTGAGGTGTCTCTAAACGGATCTGGGGGGGATCACGTGACTCTGGTTCAGCCTGGGGCAGAGTCTAAAGGCAAAGTCAGCTTTGACTTAGGTCATCCCAGGTCGTTCTGCCCATCTGCCCGGAGCTCTGGGAAACAGGGTCATGCCTGCAAGTTGACCTTTCAGGGAGCCAACGTGGAACAATGTGAGTCCCACTAATGAAGGACCCAAAACAGAATGAATGGGCCCCAAACCCCTGGACTTTGGGTTTCCTGAGTTGATTTGCTTGGGAACAGCTGGCAACGGTCATAAAACCCTGGGGGAACCCTTTTCAAATCCTGCCCGGCTGCTAATTAGACGTGCAGACTTGCAAAGTGACAACCTTTCCAAGCTCAGCAATTTTGTCTGTGAAATCAGGATAAATGGAAACAGTGCTTCTGTCACGTGGGTTCTTGGGAGGATCAAACAGGATGTTGAATATAAAGCTCTTACTCCCATGCAGGCACTTAGTAGGCCTAATAAATAAAAATCGCCTTTGCTCCCACCCTTCTTTCCCCAAGACAGAGCTAGGATTTTATTTGGAACCAAACCAGTGGGGGTACGCCACAATTTCCAACCAGCAGGGCCTGTGTGATGAATGGGGGGGTTGTGTTTCCTTCCAAGCATGATGCCTGGCCTTGGCATAATCTAGCTCCTTTGTGAATCTTCAAGTCATCTTTCTTTGACCGTGTGCCCAGCCAGGCCTTTTGGATCAGGACTGCTGTCAGAGGCCTCGCGAAAAAGGGTGTGGGCCCCTCTGCAGGTGTCCGCTGTCCGATAAGCTTGTCAACAGAGGCTTTTCTGTGCCTGGCTCATCTGTCAGAGGTACAGGTGTGTCTGGGCTCCGCTTACACTCTTGAGTCAGGGTCATGGTTGCCAGGACGGAGGAGATTTCCCCACAGGGAATGGAAGCTTTTATCAACCTGAATAATAGCCTGCTGCAGCCTGGAGCCCACAGAGGTCGATGAATAAGCTTCTCTTTCGCCCTGCACCTGAAAACCAAGAGCTCAAGCACCCGTGTGGATCATATTGCTGCATTCTCCGGGAAATTGGGTCGACGAGGTTCTTGGTAAAGCTGCAGGTCACTGGGTAAAAAAAATTTAGAAAAACAAGACAAGGAGGTAGATGTAAGCTGCCCGGTAAGATTCAGTGTGTCTTAGAAGGTATGACTCATTAAACGAAGCCCAGGTTATGCCAGAGCTGGGAGTCTACTCTTGGGTAGCATCTCGTCTGCTTTCTCAGGCAGGCATTTCTTTGAAAATCGACAGAGATAGAGAAAAAGCGATAAATGAAGACGGTGCTCAAATCTGAAAATCTTTCTAAGACTTGCAAATTAGAAAAATAATTTTGATGGAATAGCTTTGGGCAAGATGGAACTTGGGGAGTAATTCAGATTTCATTTATTCACTTCCTTGTTCTCTCCTGAAGTCAGCAAGGCCCTCTAAGCTGCTGTGCATTTAGCAGCTTGCTTCTGCTGTGGTCTAGGGGGGGCGGGGGTGTTAGTTGCCTGAACAAGCGCCTTGGAGGAAGAACCTCAGTACCAGCCTGCAGGGCCCAGCAGAGCCCAGACATGTGGGGCACCTTGCGATGTGACACTGGTGAGAACTGCATGACTGAAACATAGATTCAGCTGGGCTACTGAGGATAAAACTTCTGACAACCATGGGAGAAAGCCACCCCGATACCACAGAACAATGCCTTTTTGGGGATTTGCGCATGGTGAAATCTATCAAAATGTAAAAGGTGGACATAACTTTTGTGTCCCCCAAGAAAGCAGTAGGGTCACTCAGGATCCAGCTGATTTGTTGTTGTATTTCAGTTGCTCAGTCATGTCCGACTCTCTGTGACCCCATGGACTGCAGCATACCACACCAGGCCCCCATCTCCTCCTGCCCTCAATCTTTCCCGGCATCGGGGTCTTTTCCAATGAGTCGGCTCTTTGCATCAGGTGGCCAAAGCATTAGAGCTTCAGCATCAGTCCTTTCAGTGAATAGTCAGGGTTGGATATCATCTAATAATCAGCAGCACAGATTCCAGGGTGGTCAGCAAGCTCACAACCTGTGTAAGACTTACGAGGCTGCTCACCCATCCTGTGTCCCAGTTTCTGCATCAGTCACAATAGTCCCTGTGTGAGTTTCCTTGTGCGCCTTAACAAATGATCACACATTTGCTTACTTAAAACAACAGACACTTATCCTCCCACAGGTCTGGTGGCTAGAAGTCCAAGGTCAGTCTATCAGCAAGTCCGTGCTCCCTCTGAAGGCTCTAAGCAACGATTCTTCCTTGTCTCTTCCCCAGCTTCTGGTGTTGGCCAGCCATCCTTGGTGCTTCCTGGCCGTAGCTGTCTCCATCTCTGATCTCTTTTTCTAAGGACAGCCTTACAAGGCCCACCCGAATCGCATATGACCTCGTCTTAACCAACTGCTTCTGCAGACTGGATTTCCAAATCAAATCACATTCATAGGTATCTGAGGGTAGAAGTTCAACATATCTGTTTGGGAGACACAATTCAACTTGCAATAGTACCTCATGGGGTTGCTTTGAGGATTAAATGAGATAATGTGAAGAGTTTACACCAGTGCCTGACAAAGAGTAATACAAACTATAAATTATTATTATTTCTAAATTTATAGCAGGCTTATAAGGGTGAGCATTATCGTCCTTTGACAAAAGAGGAAGCCCTGGCTGGAGGTTAGGGCCAATGGCCTAAGGTTACCTAGTCAGTGAGTATAAAAGCCAGAACCCATGAACTTTTTTTAGTCCATCAGTCCACATTCATTCTAGAATGGTTTGATTTCCCATCGTGACCTAGTTCCTTCTTACTTTACTTGTAAGACTTGCTTTCTAATCAACACTGAATATTCACTGGAAGGGATGATGCTGAAGCTGAAGCTCCAATACTTTGGCCAAGAGCCTACTCGTTGGAAAAGACCCTGAGGCTGGGAAAGATTGAGGACAGGAGGAGAAGGGGACGACAGAGGATGAGATGGTTGGATGGCATCACCGACTCAATGGACATGAGTTTCAGAAAATTCCAGGAGATAGTGAAGGACAGGGAAGCCTGGCATGCTGCAGTCCATGGGGTCACAAAAAGTCGGGCATGACTGAGCAACTAAACCACAAGAAATCAGCCGGATCCTGAGTGACCTCACTGCTTTCCTGGGGGACATGAACGTTAAATAAAATAATCTAAATTGTATTCAATACTTTAGAACCTAAAATTTAGAAGGAACGACCTAGAATAGTACTGATTCTTACATTACACAGGTCATTAGTCCTTCACTGATCTGAGTACCATGCTAGGCCTGACCACCAGGTAACTCAGTGAAGGAAGTACTAGCTCATTTCCATTTTTACAGAGTAGAATATGTAGGCAGAGAGAGGCTAAGATCGGAAAGCTGGAAATGTGCCACAATGGTCCAGAGCTTGGACTTGACCTGGGTCGTCTGACTTTAGGCTCAGAGTCTGTGCTTCTTTGTGTGGTGTCCCATGTGAAATGGATATATTTAAACCTTCTTTGGACATTGTGTGTGCTCACTTGCTTCAGTCGTGTCTGATTCTTTGTGACCCTACAGACTATAACCCACCAAGCTTCAGTGTCCATGGGATTCTCCAGGCAAGAATACTGGAATGGGTTGCCATGCCCTCCTCCAGGGCATCTTCCTGACCTGGGGATTGAACCTGCATCTCTCACATCTCCTGCACTGGCACGTGGGTTCTTTACCACAGAGCTACCTGGGAAGCCCTCTTTGGACATTAGCTGTTAACTTTTTGACATTAGAGACAATACTGCAATAAACAAGCTCAAGCTAAATTTTTATGTGCGTCCTGAGTTATTTTTTTCTTGTAGGAGACGGGCTGTGTCAGAGAGTAGGCATGCTATTAAGGCTTTGGTATATAATGTCAAATTGCAAGAATGAGGGAAGGAGTTCTCAGGAAGAGAAAATGTGAGCAAGCAAAAGTATGAAATGGAAAGACACTGCGCGTGCCTGGAAAATGGCAAAGCCTCCGATCTGAATGGGATGTAGAGTGCCTGAAGACAGAGGCTGAAGCGCTGCCTCTGGAGTGGTCTGGAGCCAGCTTGCAGAGAGGTTTGAATGTCACACCGTGGAATGTAGACTTGTGCCCAGCAGCACTCCAAAACCGGCCTCCGCTTCTGAATGGGGCGGTGAAATGATCAGATTCTGTCTAATTTCAAAGATAACTTCCTCTCTCTTCCAAAAGGAGGGTCATTTATCACAACTCAGTGCAGATGGATTGGGGGAGGAGCTTACTAGGAGATAGTAAATATGATATTTTACTTATTTTTCAACAAAGTACATTCTTGAAATCATCTATTTTGACATATAGAAATTATAGGGAATAATACAAAAAATAATATGATGTATTAATGATATATAGTAATTCTATATCATATACTTTTGTGTGTTAGTCGCTCAGTCATGTGCAACTCTTGTGACCCCCATGGACTGTAGCCCACCAGGCTCCTCTGTCCATGGGGATTCTCCAGGCAAGAATACTGAAGTGGGTAGTCATTCACTTCTCCAGGGGATCTTCTGGACTCAGGGATCAAACACAGGTCTCCAGATGCAGGTAGATTCTTTATTGTCTGAGCCACTAGGGAAACCCCAGGGAAGCCCATATATTTATGTGTAGTCTATGATATAAAATATAATATGTAATATATATAATTATATATTTTGGCATAGTAATAATATATCATGTTATAAAGAATAAAGGATAACCACTCTTCTGACTCTGGAGTTTATCATCCTCATGCATTTTTTTATACTTTAACTATGTAAGTCTATATGAGCAATAGATAATGGTTTGTTGCGTATTTTAAAACTTCATATAAATAGAAATATACTCTGTGAATTTTACTGCAATTTGAGTCTTCATTCAAAATGAATTTGTTTATATTTGTCTTTGTTAATTAATACATGTGGCTCTAGATTTTTTTTTTTTTTACTGTTGTACTACAACATTCCATTGCAAGAATATACCAGGTTTCATGTTTTTTCTCTTCTTGATGGATATTTAAGTTGTTTGAGATTTTTTTCTTTTACAAACAATGTGTGTTTACATGTCTTCTTGTGTGCCTGCCAAGTGGACAGCCTTTCTCAATCAGGTTCCTCCTCTGGACTGCGAGATAGAGACGGTGATTAGGGTAATTCTTAAGTTCCCATGGCTAGAGTGCAACTAGCACCATTCTAGATCCATAAACGAGAAGTCAGTTTCTTTCATATGCCAATGCCTGAGAACATAAGTTTAATTCTCTGCAAGTGGTTGAGATGTCTGAGGCGAGGAACTGCTGTTCAGTTTGAACAATTTCAGTTTTATCTGATGGCGCCAAATTGCTCTTCGAAGTGGTTCTACCAGTTTACACTCACACCAACCGCAGAAGAGACGCACTGCTCCATAGCATTGCCAACCAATGGTACAGTCAGATTCTTTATATGCTCGTTACTCCAAAAGGAGTGAAACAGTATCTCAGTGTTTTGAACTTGCACTTTCATGATTACTTGTAAGGAAAAGCTTTCTTTTTTATTTTCATGGACCATTTGGGTTTCCTCCTTTGTGAACTTTCTGTTCAAGTGTTGATCCATCCATCCATTTCCCAATTAAATTGTCTTTCTTTCTATCATTTTGTAGACCTTCTTTACATATTCTGATAGTAATCCTTGGCACATCATGGCAAGTATTAACTAAAGTAATCCTTTATGGTGAATTTTAGGAGGTTCTGAGTTCTGCTATAAGGCTAATACATGGCAGAAAGAGGTTTCCCAGAGGGACGGTCAACATGTGGATTACGGCTCATTCAGTTCAAATATTGCATATTTTAGATGGATGAGACTCTGTGGTGAAAGGTCTGGGAATAGGAAAATAACCAACAAAGTATTTCTTCATACTCTCAGAATTGAATTAGAAGTTTCAAGCCTCATTCAATTTTTTTTAAAGACCACTAAGATAATAACTTTCTAGCCTTTTAGCAGTAATACTAGATGCCAGAATAAATGGAATTATATCAAAGTTTTGAATGAATATAAATTAGAAATCTAGCACTCTATTCGGTTTGGGATGGAGTTCTGGAGATGGACGCGGATGGTTGCACAACCCTGGGGAAGGGCTTAATCCCTCTGAATTGTACACTTAAACATGGTTAACATGGTACTTTCATGTTATGTGCATTTTACCACAATAAAAACTTCAAAAATAAAAAAGAAAGAAACAAAACAAAACAGAATCTCTGCCTTTAAGGAATTTGCAGTCTTAGAGCACACAGACAAATAACCATCTAAATTCTATTACAACCTCATCAGCACCATCCTGGTTACCAAAACAGTGTTGTGGGTCTTACCACAGTGATGTCACTGGAGGTTAAAAAGGATAAAATGTTTCTGCTGGCCATTATCCCATGACTGAAGGAAGAAGAGCTCAGAGGGGAAGGCTTCTTGCCTGGGTGTCAGGACCCATCTACCAGGGTAGGGGCAGGCGGCCAGTTCAGGGGTGGGGGCCATACCTGGCATCTTCTAGTGCTAACACAGCTGGCGGGACCGAAGGCCTTCTTAAAATTACATTCTCTCCAGTGTATGCGTGTTCTTTGTTCCCTCGCACCTCTGTAAACAAGGCTTTTTGCTCCTGTCCCGATCAAGCTGCTCCCTGTGACTGGGTCTGTAGAAAGACTGTCACAACAGCACTTGTCAGGAGCTGCAGCGGAGCAAGCCGTGACAGCTGTTGGCACGAGGGGGCCAGCTTTCCTCTCTCTGCCAGGCCTCCCTGAATAATGTGAGGTCTTGTGTACACAAGAATGATGCTATTGATCTGCCAACAGTGGGCCCCAAGCTCTGTGTCAGGTTTTCTTTATTTTTTTTTCCTTAAATAGCTGGGGGTTGCATTTACACTGGCCGGCTCACACACTGTCACTTCATTCTCCCTGGGATCCAAGGAGCACATTTGCACTTAGTTATAAGTGCAAAGAGCCCCAGAGTGCTTACTGAGAGGATGCGGGGGCTTGATGGTGGCCCTGTCACATACTAGCTGGGTGGCCCTGGGGAAGTCATTCGGCCTTTCTGAATCTCTTTCCTCACATGGAAAAGAGAATGATAATACCTGTTCTGTCTCTCTCAGTATATACATATAAAATTACTTTTTAATGGCTTTGTATGCTTTAGAGTGTGAAGCAAATATGAGGGATTTAAAATTATTTGCAAAGATAGAGCAACTCTGCACTTGACTGTGGAAGGCACCATTCTAAGGGGTCCAGCAGTTGCATCTTGTGGTTTCTGAGCCCACATACGTGTAGACTGACACACATGGGCACAAAAATTTCTCCTTGGACAGCTGATGCACTCAATCCTAGTGTGGGAGTTTAAGGAAGACAACTGAGAAGGCTCCTCAAATAAATACATAAGAGTCGTGGACTATTAGATGCAAAAAGCCCTTCCCATCACCAGGGGAATGACCGGGTCTGGTTATATCTATTGCCTCCAAACCTTCTGTTCAGTTAAAGCATTTTTCAGCATGCTCTTTTAGTACATGCACGTGTGTTCATTTATAAACAGGAGACATGTGTGTGTTGCTGTTCAGTCGCTCAGTCCTGTACGACACTTTGTGGCCCCACGGGCTGTAGCACGCCAGGCCTCCCTGTCCCCTGTCCTGTCAGACATATACGATGCTGATATATAAGGTGCACTGTAAAAACACATGCATACTAAGAAATTTAGAAAGTTCAACGCGGTCTTCCTGAAGCACCAAGTAGATCCATTGTGCCCACTCCATGAAAGGGTATGTCTGTAACTTAGAAGTCCATGAGACAGAAGAGGAGGCGGAGACCCAGAGATGTGACACGATTTATTCAAAGTCACACAGTGGTCTGAGTGAGACAGCTGCTTGCTGACGACACGCGGGATCCTGGAGTTGACCTTACATTGCAAATTGAAATTGTCACCCTCACCACACTTTGTTCCTAGTTTATCCCTGATGCATCAAGAGGTGGTGTTTTTTTCCCCCCCCTATCTTAAAGTTCTTTTTGTTTTTCTTTTAATTTCTGGACACAGACCTGAAAGAGAGGGGTTTAGATTTCTTTCAGGTAACAATGTGAGAAATAATAGAGCGGGATTGTATGTCACAGATGAAAATGCTGTGTTTATGCCTCATTGTAATCCATTCATTGCTTTATGGATCCGAAGTCCCCTCGGGAGTGTCACAAATCCACATAATGTTCCCGAGTGCCGGATTTGGCATTTGGGTCTCTGATTTAGCTGTCAGATATGTAAAATCACATGTAGCCAGACAACTCCCCAGGGACCCCACAGCTGCGGACGCTGAAGCACGCCGGTTATCCCAACAAGGTCGGCATTCATTTACGCCCGCGTAGCGCTCCCCCCAGCTGCCCTCTTGATGCCCCCTCTGATTTTAAGTGGGGCTCAGAGGGCACGGTGGCATGAGTCTACGATTGCTCCTCCAGCCCCACAGGCATCACTTTCAAAGGAGACACTTGCCCATAAGAGAGATAGCAGCCAACCTAAGATTGCTGGACTCCTGAGCTCCGCTTACAACCGACATGCTCCCTCACCTGCCTTTCAGCGTCCCAGGCACCTTTAAGCGGTGACGTCCCTCTCAGGACCCCGCACAGACTGTGTAAATAGCTGGGAGGATGGTTCTCCCCCTGGGCCAGGTAATGGTCAGCATCTTCTCCTTTGTGCCATGCTCCATGTTCAGTCGCTTCAGTCATGTCCAACTTTTTGCGACCCCATGGACTGTAGCCCACCGGGCTCCTCTGTCCATGGGATTCTCCAGGCAAGCATACTCCAGTGGGTTGCCAAGCCCTCCTCCAGGGGATCTTCCCTACTCAGGGATCAAACCTGCGACTCTTATGTCTCCTACACTGGCAGGGTTCTTTACCATTAGTGCCACCTGGGAAACCCTATGGTGCACCATAGTGGACTTTAAATGGACCAGAGTCCTGATTCTGCATCCTTCCTCTTCCCCTCCTTTTTGTGGGAACTCTGTCTTCTTCTCCCACCCTCAGGCTTCCAATTCCTCCCTGCAGCTCCGAAAGAAAAGTGGCTCCCCCGAGTCCTCTCATTTACTACACAGTGAATGAACCCCACCTGCTCTAACACGCTGGGCTCAAGCCTGAGCTCTGCTTACCCGAAAGGCACTTGGCCGTGGGCAAGTCACTTCTCCTTTCTGAACCTGAGTCTTCATTTGTCAATCAGGGGTAATGTGCCCAAACTCACGGGGCTTTCTGAGACTCTAGGGGACCAGGTGTGTGAAGTGCCTGGCACAGAGTGAGATTATTGTTGTTCAGTTGCTCAGTCATGTCTGACTCTTTGCGACCCCATGGACTGAAGCACACCAGGCTTCTCTGTCCTCCACTGTCTCTCAGAGTTTGCTCAAATTCATGTCCATCCAAGTCAGTGATGCTATCCAACCATCTCATCCTCTGCCACCCCCTTCTCTTTTTGCCTTCAATCTTTCCCAGCATCAGGGTCTTTTCCAATGAGTTAACTCTGGGATTATAGCAGATATAAATTGGTCTCTGCTCTCAACTCCTGGCACAAAGCTTCTAAAACCCTTGTCATTTCCTCAGTGATAAGAGCACTGGGAGCGTCTTTTGTTCTGAGACAAAACTGGGAGGCTCCTGGATGGAGTTAGTCACCAAACTAGAGATTGCTGTTAAGTCACTTCAGTCATGTCCGACTCTGTGTGACCCCATAGACGGAAGCCCACCAGGCTCCCCCATCCCTGGGGTTCTCCAGGCAAGAACACTGGAGTGGGTTGCCATTTCCTTCTCCAATGTGTGAAAGTGAAAAGTGAAAGTGAAGTCGCTCAGTCGTGTCTGACCCTTAGCGACCCCACGGACTGCAGCCCACCAGGCTCCGGAATTTTCACCTCTACCCTTACCCTCCCACTGTCCAGAGAGGAAAGAAGGGCTATAAATGGAGTTAATAACTGATCAAGCCTACATGAGGAAGCCTCCACACAATTCCAATAGTATAAGTTCTGAGAGCTTCCAGGTAGGCAAACACACCCACAGCGGGAGGGGGACGCACCCCAACTTCATGGGGACAGAAGCTCCTGAACTCAGGACCCTCCCAGGTCTTACCCTCCTCCTGAGTATCTCTTCTGGATATTCACCCGTGTCCTTTATCATATCCTTTGATAAACTGTAGATGTAAGTGGGCAATTCCCTGAGTTCTATGAGCTGCTCTAGCAAATTAACCAAACCCAAAGAGAACCTCAGCTTCATAGCTGGTTGGTCTAAAGCACAGGGGGAACTGGCCTCGTGACCATTTGAAGAAGGGTGGGAGCAGAGCCGTGGGACTGAGCCTTAGGCTGTGGGATCTGGCACTACTTCCAGGCAAAGAGTGTTAGAACTGAGTTAAACAGCAGGATGCAAAGAGCCAACTCATTAGAAAAGACCCTGATGCTGGGAAAGATTGGGGGCAGGAGGAGAAGGGGACGACAGAGGATGAGATGGTTGGATGGCATCACTGACTCAATGGACATGAATTTGAGCAACTCAGGTGATGAGTTGGTGATGGACAGGGAAGCCTGGCGTGCTGCAGTCCACGGGGTCGCAAAGAGTCGGACACGACTGAGCGACTGAATGACAAGAAAATTGTAGGACACCAGCTGGTGTCGCAGAAAACTGCTTGGTATGGGGGGAAGATTTCTATGTATTTGGGGATCAGAAGTGTGAGCGCTTTGCGTGAATTGTAAAGGAGACACAGGAGAAAGACTCATAGGAGGAAAGAAGTAGGTCTTTCTAACACAGCACCCAACAAATCACAGACCTGTCTCCCTCACTCCTGGGTGTCACCTGAGCCAGGTCTTGTCAATTTTAACTGGAGTCAGTTCCTTGAATTAAAGGGAGCAAGCACTAATGATCAGCCTGGATCTCCACGGGGAGGCCAAAACCCTTATTTTATAACCCAAGGCGCTATGCATCTCTCCACCGAGCACTTACAGAATTTTTTAATTATGTGTTTATTGCTACAATCCTGCAGTTAATATCTGCCTCTTCACTAACCTGTGTACGTTTCATGGGGGCTGGGATCAGGCCTCTTTCTATCACATCCCCAGAAGTGTAATGCAGGAAGGAAGGAAGGGAAGGGGGATGCCAAGTGTTAGCAACCAGTTGTGGGAAGGGAATATTTTTGGATATGGTCTTTCTCAGGACCTAGGGCTCTGGTAAAGCTGGGACTTGCAGAGAGAAGGAGTCAAGATTTTAATTCCCTTCTCTTCCCTCCTCCATCCTGTTCAGCTCCTAGCCTCACTGCACCTCCATCTCTACTGGTTAGAGATAATCTGTGGAGATATTTGTGAAAACAATGGTGCACGTTTCCAAAGTCCAGGCATAGGAAGAGTAGGGGCAAAGAAGGTACAACACCAGCTGAGGCCCTACACTACCCGTGCTTCAGCTGTTCTTGAGAGCAGGAGAAGGAATGGACTTTGGTCTTTAAGGGTCTAGACAAACTCAGAGGACGTCTCAGATTTTTTTTTTCAAACTCTGGATATTACACATGCTGCTGCTGCTGCTGCTAAGTCACTTCAGTTTTGTCCGACTCTGTGTGACCCCATAGATGGAAGCCCACCAGGCTCCCCCGTCCCTGGGATTCTCCAGGCAAGAACACTGGAGTGGGTTGCCATTTCCTTCTCCAATGTGTGAAAGTGAAAAGTGAAAGTGAAGTCGCTCTGTCGTGTCCGACTCTTAGTGACCCCACGGACTGCAGCCCACCAGGCTCCTCCATCCATGGGATTTTCTAGGCAAGAGTACTGGAGTGGCTTGCCATTGCCTTCTCCGGATATTACACATCGATAGACCCAATTCACAGATAACAGTTACCCTCACAGGCACCCTCCAGAACACAGATAGCAACATTCCACCTGGGTTTCTCTCACTCCTCCAGGGGCTAGACCTGATATTCAGATTCTAACCCAATCCAGATTGTCAAGCCTATGCCCCTGGCACCATTTTGCAAGCTCGACAACTAGTTGGCTTCTCACAATGTTAGCCTTCACAGAGGTTTGCCAAGTACCATCCTGAACTCTCTTTAGCCTGAAGCTTCCCAAGGCCAAGTCCAGGCAGAAGAAGGTATGTTATCAGTTGGAACCCAGGGCCTATACCAGCTCTTCTAGAACAGTTGATTCTGTTGTAAATGCTTTATGGAGATAAGTTTTTTTTTAAAGGGCAGGAGAATGAAAAGATTGCCCCAATAAATAACTCACTGGTGTCATAAAAGTGAAAAAGAAGAAGAATTGCTTATATCTCTAAACCAAGGTTTACAGAAAGCTAAGAATTGCCCCACTGCACCCTCCTCCCCACCATGCAGCACGATTTTCTAGCATCAGAATCAGAACAGTTACCAGAGTCTGAATAGTCACATCAGCTCCTAGAAGCCAGCCTCCCAGTGGACCACACTGCACAGGCACACCATGCTCACTTCTATTTTACATTCACAACTTGGGACAGGATTTTCATTTAAGGTTATCTACTACACAGGCCCCGATGCTGGGAAAGATTGAAGGCAAAAGGAGAAGAGGTTGGCAGAGGATGAGATGGTTAGATAGCATCACCGATTCAATGGACGTGAACTTAAGCAAACTCCAGGATATATTGAAGGGCAGGGAAGCCTGGGGTGCTGTAGTCCCTGCGGTCGCAAAGAGTTGGACGTGACTTAGTGATCGAACAACTGAACACCAAAAATTACACAGGCTAGTGTTCTGTCTACTGCTGTTGCCTTGCATGAGCACTGACATATTGATGAAGACAGAAACAGAAAAGCAAGGCCTGGTCCTCTCTTAGGACACATTATAGTCGGGCAGAATCAACCGAGAGATGAAGAGCAACCCAGGAGCAGGCACTGAGTTCCAAAAGGGTGGAAGAGCAGCAACCACTGTCGGGGAAGACATCACTCTTCTATTAGTTTCTGCACTGAGCAAAACTCCAAATGCAAAGACAACACTCCGCCAGGTCTTCTCCATACCAAGCGTCCCCGTACCAAGCACAGAAGCCCAAGTGCTGAGTATAGCCTGTGGTTGAATGAGTGCTAATGAGCATAATCCAGGGCCCCTTTCAATGTGTCCCTTTATAACACTATGCAAACATTTGAAGAGTAATTAGAATGTCTTACAGAAATTTTACAAAAACCTTGTGATCACCTCTCTGAACCACCAATTTCCTCATCTATAAAATAAGGAGAACAAACTGCACAAACCCAATGATGTTTCTGAGCCGTGACTAAGGTTTTCCTTTAGTTTCTGACAATAAAAGTAAGGTGGATTCTTATTGTAAAATAATTGAGGTGATAAAGAAAAATATAAAGAAAAAAGCAAAATTATTCCAAGATGCCATCATCGAGAAATAACCACTATTTACTCTCATATGCATACTCTTTGAGATGTTTTTGCTAATAGTTTGTTCTCCTTTTTATAAATATGTGATTGTATACTGCATAATTTGTTAACCTTTCAAAATTACATATATTGCGGACATATGTCCAGGCAAGTGTAGCTATCTCGATGTTTTATTTTCAAAGACTGCATAGCTTTCTACCAAGCAAATCCATTTAGATGCTTTCTATTTTCACTATTAAAAATAAGACAGCAAAAAAAATCATTTGACATGTATCTTTGTCCATTTGTCCACTTATATCTTTACTATTTATTTTTAGAAATGGGATTCCTGGGCCAAATTTATGTGCATTTTTTTCTTTATTTATTTTTAACTGAAGGATAATTACAATATCGTGTTGATTTCTTCCATACATCAACATGAATCAGCCATAGGTCCCCTCCCTCTTGAACCTCCCTCCCAACTCTCACCCCATCCCACCCCTCCAGGTTGTCACAGAGCCCCGGTTTGAGTTCCCTGAGACACACAGAGAATTCCCATTGGCTATCCATTTTACATATGTTAGGGTATATATTTCCAGGCTACTGTGGCAATGGCAAGCCACTCCAGTACTCTTGCCTAGAAAATCCCATGGATGGAGGAGCCTGGTAGGCTGTAGTCCGTGGGGTCGCGAAGAGTCGGACACGACTGAGCGACTTCACTTTCACTTTTCACTTTGACACATTGGAGAAGGAAATGGCAACCCACTCCAGAGTTCTTGCCTGGAGAATCCCAGGGACGGGGGAGCCTGGTGGGCTTCCGTCTATGGGGTCACACAGAGTCAGACACGACTGAAGTGACTTAGCAGCAGCAGCAGTCTTCATTAGCCTCACTGTCTCCTTCCTACCAACCGCACTGTATCCACAAATCTGTTATCAATGTCTGCATCTCCATGATGCAAGATGGTACCCAGCCCTACAGCAAGGCTACAGTACCCTCCCGCCCCAGGAGTTGAGCCTGAGAGTGCCCATTTTCCTCGCATCATTCTAGGTGTTAACCATTCTTTATCTTTGCCAGTCAAATAGTTGAAAAGTAGAAACCTTTGTTTTTGTAATAGACTTTTTATAACTTAAATGTCATTCAATGCTTAGCATGATGCCCAGCAAATAACTGATATGCAATAGGTACTCATTCATTTCCATGGGCTCTCAGGTGAAATCAAGTTGTGTGTCCATTAAATGTCTCCATACCAACTCCAGGGTAACTTGATAGGACTGAAAGACTAATAAATGGACTCGGTAGAGTGTCAGTGAGGTAGAGCTCTCCCCATCACTGGAAGTATTCAAGTATCCTGTAGACTAGGGAGAATAATAAAGAATCTGTCAGGATTCCTGTATTAAGAGAAGCGCTTCCTGCATTCCTAGCTGCCAAAGCTATTTTTCATTACCTTAGATGCTGTAGCTATTTGATCAGTCAATTCAGCTCAACAATTAAGTAGGAAGAAAAAGACTCAACCTGATTGTTTTACTTTTTGTAAGAATTGATTGTTCAACTCGGACAAAAATGTTGATCCCGTTTTGCATGTGGAGATAGTCAATTTAGAAGAATTGTTCTTGCTGGCCTAAGCCTAGGGAGACAAATTAAAGCTGACACCACAGCAGAGGCTGGCAAGTGGGAGAAGGTGAATAAATCACTAAATCCTTAGAGTTTTTCTCTCTGGTTCCTCAGTGTTTTGCAATCTGGTGGCTGTGTGGAATAGTGTTGCTTATTGACAATTCAATAAGCATTAAACAAACATTTGCAACTGGTGGTAATCTGACCGGGCAAAATCACCAGGTGATCTTCTGACCAGGGGACTTGTGGGAGTTGTTGGATGATGGGGTGACTAAAAAGGTTGTCCTGAGAGCATGGTGTTCCAGAGTCTGGGAGGGATATTCTTTCTGCTAGGCTCTCAACCCTAACTGGGAAGGGTAGAAGCCCCAGGAACTAGATTTGTGACCTGCACTGCGCTGGTGGGAGAAGTTTGCAACGGGAAGCATTCACTGTAAATGCAGGCCACTGTTCAGAACTGAAAACTAGGTGAAAGGCATAAGGACTATCTCTATGGATGTTATATATTTGGGGTAATCTTGAAGAAATTGCAAAGGATAATGCAAAAAGAAAACAAGGAATTTCAAAATGTGGGGGGAAGGGGGTTGGGGGAGTTAAAACTGGAGTCAAGAGAGATTACGAAAACGTGACATAGGAAAAGCCAAGGGAAAGAAATTCTTCATTCTCAGAGCTTTGCAGGTGATTTGAGAATGGCCCAGGAAAGGTGAAGTACAAACTTCTGGAGAAAAAAAAGTGCAATGATGAGGAGTGTGATCAATCCTTAGTGAGTGTAAGGGAACTCCCTAAGAACTTCAGACAAGAGGGGCATGCCGTGGCACTGGGACTCTTGGTTGAGGACTGGAGGGAAGTCCTAGAATAACTGTGACTGAATTTCTGGGATCAAGTATTTAGGATGTAACAGGAGGTCCTCCAGGTTAATTAAATTCATAAACCACATCCATCTTTACAATTCAGTTCAGTCGCTCAGTCGTGTCCAGCTCTTTGTGACCCCATGAACCACAGCACGCCAGGCCTCCCTGTCCATCACCAACTCCCAGAGTCCACCCAAACCCATGTCCATTGAGTCAGTGATGCCGTCCAACCATCTCATCCTCTGTCGTCCCCTTCTCCTCCTGCCCTCAATCTTTCCCAGCATCAGGGTCTTTTCAAATGAGCCAGATCTCCGCATCAGGTGACCAAAGTATTGGAGTTTCAGCTTCAACATCAGTCCCTCCAATGAACACCCAGGACTGATCTCCTTTAGGATGGACTGGTTGGATCTCCTAGCAGCCCAAGGGACTCTCAAGAGTCTTCTCCAACACCACAGTTCAAAAGCATCAATTCTTCAGCAATCAGCTTTCTTTATAGTCCAACTCTCACATCCATACATGACTACTGGAAAAACCACAGCCTTGACTAGACGGACCTTTGTTGGCAAAGTAATGTTTCTGCTTTTTAATATGTTATCTAGGTTGGTCATAACTTTCCTTCCAAGGAGCAAGCATCTTTTAATTTCATGGCTGCAATCACCATCTTAGGAGTACAAATAATGCCATTTGAAGTGACCAGAAATATATTTTTAAGGATTATAAAATTTGAAGCAAGAAACTGAAGGATTTGGAAGCCCAGGTGATATTTTCATTGATCCTTCAGATCAACACCTGGGATTTAGGAAGAGAGACAGAAGTCAAGAACATAAGCAATGGACTCTGCAGGTGGTACTATGGGCAGGATCTAGACTGCTGGACCATGGTTTTAGAAGGCAACATCATAGGATCCTGGCTGAGAATAGAATGCATTTCACGAGGACAGGAATGAAAGAATTTGCCAGGAAACTCACTGATCCAATCAAGAGTGTTTTAATAATTCAAGACTGGGAAAATGTTGATGATCTTTTTAGAGTAGACACAGAGATATACTGATTGCCTCTAAGAAAGGCTGCTTGGCCCAGCTGCAAAGAGAGTGGTTAGAGACAGCCTTCTCTTGTTAACTCCTTCAGGTCAACCTCAGCTTTTGAGTCAAGGCCACATTCTTCTCAGGGTAGTCACAGCCAGTGACTAAGGGAAAACTGTTGGTCCAAGGGTTTAGCCATTTAAACCCAACGCAGGACTCCTTAAATGGGTAATTTTTGCTCCAGACCTCTCTACTGGGCTGGCAGAAGGGAACACAGGTGGACCCAGGAGATCCACTTGGGTGCTTCTTGGGCCAAACTTGCTCAATTGCGATTATGAATGGAAAAGTGCAGCAAGTTTAGAGCTGCATGATTAGCTGACATCTTTTAGTGGTTAATTCCTTCAAGGGTACTAGCACAGTCTTCTCAAGATGGCTCTAGCCTGTAACCAAGTAAGACTGTGATCCAAGGGCCCAGCCATTTCTGCCAATATAAGACTCCTCTAAAGACAACCGGTCCAGGGTCTCCTTGTTGAACTGTGATGAACTTTGTCCGACTCGCATCACCATCTGAAGCCTCCCCGTGCTCCATCCTGCTTCCTCCCATTTCCTCCTGTGGGTGTCACCCCCCGATAAGACATATGCTCTCCTAACTCCATCTTAGCATCTGCCTTCTGAAGGATTCAACTGGCATACAGCTGAGGCCAAGAGAGGTACCTTATACTTCACTATATTAGTCCCTCTACTTTGAAGTGTTTTTTAGCCTTTCACAATAAAATGTTTTCTGAAAGGAAAGAGAACAGAAAGGGGAGCGGGGAAGAATGCCTTAAACATAAAGTACAGACAACACATAAAATGTCCAGATAAATCCATAAAACCGATTGCTGCGCCAATCAGAAGATATCACATAGAGCAAATGTGTAAGAATGAGTAAAGTGTCTGGTGATGTTTGTTTTAACTAGAAAGCAACTGAGTGGGGGGCAGAAAAAAAATTGTTCTTATCTGAGAAGTCTTATTTTATGCCCGTCAGCAGAGCATGAGTAACAAAATAAATCTGGGATAATTTGAAAGAAATTCTTACAAGATAGGGCGATAAATATGAACTTGTTTCATTCACCAGGCTTGGGAAAGAAGAGATACAGAACTGAAATAGGCTGCTGGAAGCATATGCTCTATTCAAGACAAATACGCTGCTTAGAGGAAGAGACTGACCAGACGCTATGCCAAGAAGACAGACATCCTTGTGGAAATTCATAGGCCTGTGGATGGATACGAGCTGAAGAGCCAAGAGATAAGGGGACAAGAATAGAAGTGATGTTGTGGTACAGGTCAGGGCTTATTAAATCTGGCCCATTATCAACATTGTTCAGGGGACTTTTTTTTTCAGGGTCTACAAATAATTTTATTGAACAAATAACACAACAGCCTTCCTAGATTGAGGCGTATCCTCCCCAAAGCATTTCTCAGATGCTTTAAGCACAGAGTTGGCACAGCAAGGAATTTAAAAAAAAAAATCATTTCTATGTAGAAATCAGACTCT